>NC_064548.1:7563088-7876904 GCF_023856365.1 Brienomyrus brachyistius | reverse complement strand
CTCCGGGGATTCTGTTTGCAGAGGCATCTCCTGCAGCAAACAGCTGGTTCTCTGCCAATGTCTCTCTGGCACACCAGACAGCGGTGAGACCTGTTTAATATTGCGCTGTCCCAACCCCCCGTAGACAGTTTTTCATCAAGGAACTGAGTCTTTCAGGTGTAAAAGCTGCCAAGGTCCAGAGAGATAGGAAGAAAAGTGTGATTTATAGACTTTCATCTGGGTGAGGTGTCCCTGGTGGTGGAGAGTCACCAAAACTGTCCCCCACCTGTGAGGACCAACCTAACAAGGGCTCACCGCAATTGCTTCATTTAATTCACTTTGTTTTAGCCCTGCAAGTTTTCCATCTCTTGCTGTGGTTCCTCATGGACACGTGCAGTAATTACACTCCGCTAAGGAGACCCGTACATGTTCCCTTCATCACCATAAACGCTGAAGGTACCGGATGAGGTTCCCGTAAACGGTGGTGCGACACAGGGGATGGAGTCCGGTGCGAAAGGGACCCTGACATTTTATAGGGGCAGGGAGATCGAGGGCAGAATGGAACATGGAGGTGCTTAAGGGTGGAACTGTCAGGAAGGGAGTCAAAACCAGACTCAAAACAGGAATGGAAACAGCAGTCAAAACTGGAGTCATAATGGTACTCGGGACATGTTTCCTGGAGGTAAGAGAGCACATCATTATATACCATCAGATATAGACCAGGGTCTGGTGGGTCAAGTGAATATGGACGTCCACGGTTACCTGACCATCCCTCCTGTTGTCATATGCAGACAGGATGTCACCCCTTGCTGCAACTGCTCCTCCGAGACCCTCTTACTGTTCTCTGTGGCCCTTGCTGTCCCGAGAGCAGCGTCTTTATTCCATGCTCTGGCAGTTCTGTTGTTAACCAGACGGCTGACCTGAAATAGCTCCCAAGAAGCTCAGCCCACCCCCCCTCAAGGGTAGAGCCCCCCAAAACACCAATCACAATCCCTGTCACAGACACCAGGGTCTGCAGCTGCAAGTGCAGGAGATTTTCTTGAGCAGCCAAGCGAGGTGTGGAAGCAGCCAAAGGGCAGGTGTGGAATGGCCAAGGAGGAGAGCGGCCATCGCGGCCCTGGAGGAGGGGAGGAGGAGTCAGAGGAGATGGAGCGAGTACCGTGTCGGGCAGGTACCTTGTAGAGCAGGCACCGGATCAGGCATCACGTCAGGTACTGTGGTGGG
Source organism: Brienomyrus brachyistius (assembly GCF_023856365.1). Taxonomy (NCBI): domain Eukaryota; kingdom Metazoa; phylum Chordata; class Actinopteri; order Osteoglossiformes; family Mormyridae; genus Brienomyrus; species Brienomyrus brachyistius. The sequence continues at coordinate 7,875,701 of NC_064548.1, read as the reverse complement.
TGCAGCGTCGAGCACCATGTCAGGCACCACGTTAAGCATGGAGCAAACACCGCATCAAGCATCACATCGTGCACAGCATCGGGTACCGTTATGGGTACCGCATTGGACACCACATGGAGTAGGCACCGCGTGGAGCAGACACCACATCGCATTGGGCACCACATCGGGTACCGTGGTGGGTACCGGCACAGACACCACATCGGGCACCACATCAGGCACCGCATGGTTATTGGACTGGAGCAGCTGACTGCTGGGCGTGTTGAGGGTTTCCTGCTGTCCCTGTGAAATGCTGTCTTTCCTCCATATCCGAGAGGCCTCATTGTGCATCATATATATATCATATCACCTCTGAGGCATTTTAGCTCAGGCAGTATGACAATCACTAGCAATCCTTAACCATCGCTTTGATTTAAGGTATTAATATTAATTATTAATTAATACTTATATGTCTACATTTAGTTTTTTTTTATTTAAGTACTTTTTATCTGGTTGTTTTAATAGGCCAGACACAAGAAAAACCATAAAATGTCCTTTAAAAGAAAAACAGCTTAAACCCACTTTGAAATGTCTAGTGCTTTCGTTTCACCTGACTGGCTGTTCACATGTACCGTCAGTGTGCAATTTTCTCACGCCCCTTGCCCTCGTATCTGCCATGGTGGTTCAGAACGTTGTCACACGTCGACTGCACTCCTGCAGGTTTAGTTATAAATATCCAAGAATACAGGAGCTGAATGGTGACTCCAAAGGATGCAGTGATCATCCATTCATGATGATCAGCCATCTGCGATGATCAACCGCCTGTGATGACAGCTGACCATGGCAGATCATTCGCTATGATCAACTGTCTGTGATGATCAGCTGTCTGTGATGATGATCAGCCATCCACGATGATCAGCTGTCTGTGACGATCAACTGTCCTCAGTGATGACCAGCCATCCACGACGATCAGTCTTTGATAATGATCATTCATCCACAATGATAAGACATCTGCAATGATGATAAACCATCTACAATGATTAGCTGTCTGTGATGATCAGCTGTCCACGATGATCAACTGTCTATGGCGGTCAGCTGTCCGCAGGGAGTCACTGGCTCCCAAACCAGTAGTACAAGCCCCCATAGCCTGCTGTGTGTGATTTCCACACACACCCACGTCTGCATACCTGCCCCAGGTTTCCACAGCTGTATGGTCTTGCTGTATGTTCACTGCTGGAAGATACAAGGTCTTTCTTCAGTTATATTTAATATAGGAAAACTTAAGTGCTTGTCTCTGGTCAAGCGGGTGATCTGTCTCTGATTGGCTGACATGCTCATGACTGTTCAGGGTCAAGGATGAGTGATTTCACTTTAATTCAGGATAAGGGCATGACACATGCCTAACGCTGCATTTCCGTTCACAATATGGAGCTGAACCATTTAATGGTTGATCCCCTTGACACACAGCTTCGAGAGCCTTTATCTACAGATAATGTGAACAACAGTGAAGAATCACCAGCCGTTTTTCATTCGCGGGGTCATTTCTGTGGTTGGGTGACGAAGAATATGAAAACGCAAAGCCATTGGGCCCCATAAGGCTTCAGTCAAGCCCCCTGCTGGCGTTGCCATCGAAACGTAGAGAGGCTTTCTCTTTAAAAACCCTTAACTGTTTAAGAGGCAGCTGGGGGCCCAAGAATGAACAACACATTTGTACTGTAATGGCCACAGCCTGAGAGTCAACAGCCATTCAGCCGGTAGTGTAAACATCCTTCACAGGAGTGTCCATGTCATAGATGATGGATGTGGGGAAAGGGGGCGGGGCTTCAGGAGTGGGAGCCCCTCCCCCACTGCCACCTCTCGTCCCCTGACTGCCGTTGGGCTACCCTTGTCTGTATACAAGTTCTTGGTACTCCAGCCACCTCAAAGGACGTCAAGATCAGGAGGGTCCCTGCATGAGGTCCAGACATCCGCCTTTCTTCTTCATGTGTTAATCCTCATTTCCCCGCTTTCACTCCCTTCCTGAGCAGTGGATATTCTGGTTCCCCTGGGAGATTTCTTGCATGGCTCCTGCGCAGTTTAATCCTCATTTCTTACACAGCTGAGGACACCCAGCCCTCTACCTTTGTCCCCCCCCCCCCCGTCCCCCACCCTGCCGCTCACGTCACAGGAGTGCTGTGCCAGTCAGTCCCCCTCTCCTGTTCTCCTTTCTGCAAAATCCCTCCGTTCTGATTCAGAATGGCTTGTTTAAAGCATATGTTCCAGTGGGGGGCCCTGGTCTGAAGCTGACCCCGGCTGATAAAAGCAGATTTGCGGGCCCGCCGCCCGTTTGTCGAGCAGCGGTCGGTTGGCCTGGGGCTGCCGTTCACGCTGCTTCATTAATTTGTCATGAGCGACAGAATGAAGGCGCCACACAGCAAAATCGACGTCCCTGAATGCAAAATGACAGATGGTCACAAAAACTTGAAACAGTGACTCAGTGAATAGGATTGAAATGAAGTGGGGTAACTCTGGAGTTTATTCTGGAGTTTACTGTGAAATGTATTCTGTGGTTCTAGCTAGAGTTTATTTAATAGTTTACTAGAGGTGAAACAGTACAGTTTTCCCATGGTTTGGTATGTGTCAAGGTTTTTGGACCATGGTAACGGTACGGTTTCGATGTCTTTATATTTAATAAGAAAGTAAAAACACATCAGACTTTAATACAGCAATGAATCCTTATTTTTCCATATAACAGCTCTCATTCAGAAAAATGGCAGCATGACTGACTAGGCTTAGTTTATCTCAATACTATATGAAGACAAGGGGAGAAAACATTAAAATTGAGGTGCTCCTTAACTTTGATGACCTGTAGGTGCTTTGTTTATTTTCTTTTAAATTAACAGAGTATATAGTATGTACAGTACTGTAGAGGCAATATTAAAGGCATATCGTAATACCATGGTTCACGTGTGCATATTATATGAGGCTTTTCTTCCATCAGTTGGAGTATCACAGAGCCCTCCTCTTTCACCTTCCACTCTTCAGGTGGAGAGCCTGGCTCTTTATGGTGCTTTATGGTGGAGAACCTGGCTCTTTATGGTGCTTTATGGTGGAGAGTCTGGCTCTTTATGGTGCTTCATGGTGGAGATCCTGGCTCTTTATGGTGCTTTAAGGTGGAGAGTCTAGCTCTTTATGGTGCTTTATGGTGCTTTATGGTGGAGAACCTGGCTCTTTATGGTGCTTTATGGTGGAGAACCTGGCTCTTTATGGTGCTTCATGGTGGAGATCCTGGCTCTTTATGGTGCTTTAAGGTGGAGAGTCTGGTTCTTTATGGTGCTTTGTGGTGGAAAACCTGCGTCTTTATGGTGCTTTATGGTGGAGAACTTGGCTCTTTATGGTGCTTTATGGTGGAGATCCTGGCTCTTTATGGTACTTTAAGGTGGGGAGTCTGGCTCTTTATGGTGCTTTATGGTGGAATACCTGGGTCTTTATGGTGCTTTATGGTGGAGAACTTGGCTCTTTATGGTGCTTTATGGTGGAGATCCTGGCTCTATGGTGCTTTAAGGTGAAGAGTCTGGCTCTTTATGGTGCTTTATGGTGGAAAACCTGGGTCTTTATGGTGCTTTATGGTGGAGATCCTGGCTCTTTATGGTACTTTAAGGTGGGGAGTCTGGCTCTTTATGGTGCTTTATGGTGGAATACCTGGGTCTTTATGGTGCTTTATGGTGGAGAACTTGGCTCTTTATGGTGGAGATCCTGGCTCTATGGTGCTTTAAGGTGGAGAGTCTGGCTCTTTATGGTGCTTTATGGTGGAGAGCCTGGCTCTTTATGGTGCTTTAAGGTGAAGAGTCTGGCTATTTATGGTGCTTTATGGTGGAGAGCCTGGCTCTTTATGGTGCTTTATGGTGGAGAGTCTGGCTCTTTATGGTGCTTTATGGTGGAGAGCCTGGCTCTTTATGGTGCTTTATGGTGGAGAGTCTGGGTCTTTTTGGTGCTTTATGGTGGAGAGTCTGGCTCTTTATGGTGCTTTATGGTGGAGAGCCTGGCTCTTTATGGTGCTTTATGGTGGAGATCCTGGTTCTTTATGGTACTTTATGGTGGAGAGCCTGGCTCTTTATGGTGCTTTATGGTGGAGAACCTGGCTCTTTATGGTGCTTTATGGTGGAGAGCCTGGCTCTTTATGGTGCTTTATGGTGGAGAGCCTGGCTCATTATGGTGCTTTATGGTGGAGAGCCTGGCTCTTTATGGTGCTTTATGGTGGAGAGCCTGGCTCTTTATGGTGCTTTATGGTGGAGAGCCTGGCTCATTATGGTGCTTTATGGTGGAGAGTCTGGGTCTTTATGGTGCTTTATGGTGGAGAACCTGGCTCTTTATGGTGCTTTATGGTGGAGAGTCTGGCTCTTTATGGTACTTTATGGTGGAGAGTCTGGCTCTTTATGGTGCTTTATGGTGGAGAGCCTGGCTCTTTATGGTGCTTTATGGTGGAGAGCCTGGCTCTTTATGGTGCTTTATGGTGGAGAGCCTGGCTCATTATGGTGCTTTATGGTGGAGAGTCTGGGTCTTTATGGTGCTTTATGGTGGAGAGCCTGGCTCTTTATGGTGCTTTATGGTGGACAGCCTGGCTCTTTATGGTGCTTTATGGTGGAGAGCCTGGCTCTTTATGGTGCTTTATGGTGGAGAGCCTGGCTCATTATGGTGGAGAGTCTAACCCCCTCCCACCACCACCGAATAAGCTTGAATACAACCTGCTCTTTTTCCCAGATTGCATCACCAGCTCGAGCCTTTGGTTACACATGCACACTCCCGCCCCCCAGCCCCCGGACCCGTCCCCCTGCCCACCCTCAGCTTCTGCACCCTGATACCTAGACACAGAGCACTGATGCGTTTTCCTCGCCACTGTTTGCCGAAATTTGTCCTCCCAGACAGTGTATCTGGGGGAAAAACAACCTTTTTAAAAAATGAAAAGAGCAGATATAAAGAGGACAGTGCAGCTGTGTGCCTGTTTAAGATTCTGTTTTCCCTGGCTGGGCTAAAGTAGCATCATTAGCTCTGGCAAATCACGGCGGTGTCATTGTGGTACAGCCATGGTACATTAGTGTGCCTTTAAAAGTGGCTAAACTGCGCCTATTCATCTGTGAAAGAGAGGGACCATTGGCAGATACTTGGCCAGCCACACAGAGAGGCCATTCAGTCCGGGGGGGCGGGCCTGGACGGCTGCGACGCGCACACAGGGGAAATACTTTCACAATTTTAATCACCCCCCTCGAATCGCTAACGAGCCATTTTGGAAATGCCAGTCGTCCACCTGTCTGGTGGTGAGGGTGCCGGACTCGGCGCCGCTCACTTGCAGCCCGCGTGGTCCGGGGCGCCGGGCAAAGGCCTGCTTTCTGACTCCCTTTGTGCTAGCCAGAATCAGGGGTTAACGGGCCACCCGAGTCCTACTGTTCCACTTAATGTCATTTGGATGTGCCCGCGAGGAGGCGTGGCTTGTCCCTTTGTGCCAAGGGGGGGTGTTTTGTCTCTCTCTTCTTTTAATGTCCTGGAAACGCAGGCGAGATTTTGGGGGAGGGGGCAGTGCCCCATCCGTGTGCCCCACCCCAGTGCGGCCCACTCCTTGGTTCTCCATTCCTGACTTGATGTGTGATGATGGTGTGAACCCCCCCTCCGATGGCAGGCAGGGTGTTGCTTCTATGCAGCCTGTCAGCCTTGCGAATCATTGGGCTGCAGAGCAGATATTTCTACCTGTGACCCTTGAGCTTTAAAGTTAAGTTCCTGAAGACCAAGCTTAGCTTCTTCAGTCAGATCCCCAGCCTTAAACCAGGGCATATCTTGTCACGTTTTCTTCTCCTTTGCAGCTGACGGGCACGGGGGCCTGCATGACAGGTCTTCCTATTAAAAATGCTTCCTGTAAGTCCTGACTGTATCTCAGCAGGCTTCTTTGCTGCAGGTGCATTTTTTACATCAGAAAAACCTTGGCAGACTGCTGTGGTCCAGGTTGGAGCAGAAGTGTGTCTGTGTGTCTGTATGTGTGGGAATGTTATATAGATGCTACTCAACTTACAATAAGCCAAATATGAATATGATATGATGAATAAATAGCTATATGATAAATTGTTAAACACTATGAAATATTTATGCTCGTAATCGCTACGGTGACTGGAAGTGTGGCTGCATAGGCCACTCGGAGGGAACAAGTCACTCCGAGTAGGAGTAAGTCATGTGCTCTCAAGTCCATGTCGAGTCACGAGTCATCAAATTTGTGACTCGAATTCAGGTCGAGTTGTGAGTCATGTAACTTGAGTCCATACCTAAATTACCTTTAATGATTAAAACTTGCTGCAGCAAATACTCACCACAGCACATTGTGAGTTAAGGCCGTCATAGACAGTGATGGGTTGAAATGAGAGTCTCCACTGTGTCACTGTTGTCCTCTCACAGATCGTACATCCGTAAAAAAGAGTAGGGAAATGCAGGGAGTGAAGCATCTTTCCAACAGACTCGGAAGACCTTGCATTCAGCCAAAGGAAAATGGAGATAGCAGAGAATTAATTGGGATTAGGGTTATAACCATGGAAATAAATGGAGTCCCCATGATGATGGGGATATATGAACTGTGCGTGTGCGTGTGTGTGAGACTGTGTTTTATGCTCCTCTGAGGCTCCACAGTGGGGGACGGTGATTTTTAAAAAGCATGTTTAGGGTGAAATCGCACAGCCCAGAAGAACTCAGAGCTGGAGCAGGATCTTAGCCGCCTTTCAGGTCTTTGCCATATAAGGTGATTTCCCTGCAGTGGTTCAGAAACCAAACGTTTTTTTCCTTGGGTGTTAATGGGGGTCAGAGTAAATGTGGGTTTCTCCAGAGACTATGAAGTTACATTTAGCCTTCCATCTGCATCATCTTTCGAAAATGCTTAGCTAATTAGTTGCCTAAAAAATATGTTCAGTTAATGGTAAAAGCTGTGAAAACTATTACAGGATAAATAGCTTTTTTTATTTTATTTCTTAATATTTTTACTTTAGTGGATTAAATTTGTGTTACTTCTGGAGGAGTGTGGTTTCCTGGCATACTTTCGTATGTATTCCTTCAGATATGAGATCAGGTATGTGTTCAGCTATGTCCACTGAGTCAGCAGTGTGTTTGGTGTGCAGAGTACTTAGTAGGGCTGTGCGGAATCACATCACAATTGTGATTATATGGCACATGCGCAGTGATTACCAGAGCGTTAGGTAACGGGTGAAATATTTTTCCGGACGTTTAGTATGGTTTAGTATAGTTTGGTATGAAGATTAGTACTACACCTAAAATGTTACTGAGATGTGTATTGTGACCCCCTAACGTTAGTAATCTGTATAAATTCGACACATCGTTCTTTATTAAATTAGGTTCTGTTTTGGTAAATCATGGAAGCTATATGCACTGGAGTGGCGGTGAAGAAAGGAACAGCTCAGCAGCCAAATCTTTAAAAAGAGATCTTGCGGGATAAACAAGGTAAAAAGATGTTGGTGGTTTGGCAGAACTTTTTGCAGTTTAAACACGATTGTTAAACATAAAAATATGCCGAATTTATACAGATTACTAACCCTTGGACATCATAATATGCCTCTCATTAATATTTTAGCTGCATTAATAATCTCCTTACCAAATTGTGGGCATAGGTGAATGTCCGTGTAGTTCTGAAAAGCTGGTATCTACACAAATGTGTTTATGCCTGTCATCTAAAGCCCCGGTGATTATCGAGCATGTGCCATATGATCAGGATTAGATCGCGATGTGATTTTGCAGTCAGGACTATATGGGTGAGTCAAAGAAGAATGTTTAAACAGTTCATCTATCTTCTTGTTCACCCATGTTTTTGGACTGTGGGAGGGAGGCAGCGTAGCTACACAGCACAGGGAGAACATGCTAACGCACACATAGTGTTTGGGGGTGGGGGGAGGAGGGGTATGTGAGGCATTGTGCCACCTTGTTCCAGTATTTTTATGGGGTAAACATGCTTAAGTTACTATAGCTAACCCGTGTCATTTGATTATCATGGTGTCCAGGTGACGAAGGCCAGTGCTCATAGCCCCAGATAATTTCCAGTCAGCCTTGGATGTTTTGCTTAAAGCTGATGACCACAGGTGAACAGCAGTCCTGCCCAAGCGTGGTTTTCACATGTCTGTGTTCCCAGCTCAGTGCCATCAGACCTGACCCCACAGGTGGGCCGCGGGAGGCGGAGTGCCTCCACAAAACATCCATAAACCCCAATAGCCTCTGATAGGATTTGTCATATCCTGGGGTTTGAGCTGCTTTTTCGATTGCTTGTGAGGAAGGAATATAGGGGATGTCACATAATAATGTAATAGGTGCTACATACTCCACATAATATGGAGTGGAATATAGCAGGAAAATCATTTGAAAAGGCGGCACCTGTATCTACACAGCTGCCCTGTGAGCGGCTCTGATTGGCTCCGTCTGTCTGATTATCTTAGCATGCTAAGCATCTCGCCTAGGGAACGAGAGCGGGTAGGGTGCTGAGCCACTCTTTGTGTAATTCCTCATTGAACATGAGCGATTGTAATAGGCTCGATGTGAACGGGAGTCACGTCGAGCATAATGGAGTTGGCGCCAAGTTGCGATATTACACAAATACGGACGTTAAGGACACTGTCAGAGAATGAAGGCTAATTGTTTTGTTTTTGCTGTGGCATGAAGGGAACTGACTTCAAAGTCACAGACTGCCGTCGATTGTGAGATGAGCCTGTTCCGCTCCTTACATCAGTAAGTTCCAGCTCAAAAACTTGGGCTTATGGGTAGGATCTATGATGTTTGAAAGCAGTATGAACCATTTACCCCAAATACATTTCTTGTAAGGTTAGACCCATCTCATGCACACCAGATAAGATCATAATTGCTGTATATTTTTTTTATGACTTCTGTTTGGTATCTTTTTGCGTGCTCACAGAAATGTGTCCCTGAAGATTCACATTCAGTTTAACCTGCTTATGGAAATGAAAACCTGACCTGATATAACTTCCCGAGAACCCCCCTGGTAGCCTGATAGCCTGGTCCATTTTAAGCTGACATGCTGTAGAGGTAGCCCGGTAGAGCATGGTGGTAGGCCGATCCACTTTATTCTAAATCATTGTGGCAGCAGTGTGGTACACTGTGCTGTGTGGTGTTAGCCTGGTCCACTTTGGCCTAACTTGGTGTGATAGTGCCCTGGTCAGCTTTGGCTTGATGAAAGATGGTGGTAGTCTAGTACACCGTGCCGGTAGGCTGATCCACCTTGGCCCAATGCGATGTGGCAGTACCCAGGTCCACTAAGCCCCCTGGAAGTCTTCTGTTTTCGGCTTTGATCGTTTCCATGTTTCATCTTTGTGGAGTCCGCATCTGTCTGAGTTAAGCAGCAGCACTGGGATGAGGACATTTTTCTTGTTCGTCTCTAACCAGCACGGCCCTTCATCTCTTTCAACATTCTCCTCAATTAGGACCCTTTGACAAAAGGGCTTATTAGCTTTGCTCATTTTCAGGATGCAGTCAGAACAGTACAAGGTCAGAGTAGTCAGAGTTGAAGACTTTTGCTTCGAAATAACTTTAAAGATCTGCACAACAACCGGATTAAGACTCAGTTAGGGTACGATCAGAAGCTGTGGAATCATGGGAACCATTGGTTCTCTGTGCTGGCTTAGCAGCAGACGCTCTGCTTGTGCTTTCTGCTCTCAGGGGTGGGATGACAGCCTTTCTAGAGAGGAAATGACCTCCAGCAGTCATCTCCGAAAAGTTCATGAATCAATTCAAAATTTGCTGTAGCCATCCATTATTAAAACAAATTCTGTGTTTCTCTTTCAATTATTTACATCGACTTTAGTATTAATCACTGACAGTCATGAAGTCTTTGCCACTGACAGTGCCTTAAAAAACTCATTAATCTGTTGTGTGACATCGTTGCCTAATTAATTTGATTGGACAGTTACTGGTTATTTTTGGCGTTTCATTAATTTGTTACTCAGTTACTATGTCTACATTTCTGCTAAACTGAGGTATCTATTCTCACTCCAATTCCACCTCTCTGTGCCAATGCCGGGTCATACTCTGGTAACTAGCAATCCTGCTGCAAAACCACGCGGCAATTAAAACGGGAGGCAGATGTTATCTCAATTATTCCACAATGAATTTAATGATTGTTGTTCTTTTTAAGCAGCCTAGCAACGCCTAATCTAAACCTTTATTATTTTTCACATGAAATTACAGTTCAGCCAAGAATAGATGTTGTGCAGCTTGTTCTTACCTGCCAGTCCCACGGACGTCTTCCTCATCATGTGTGTTGATATTGCTTTCACACACTTTGATTGATGACTTCAGTCTTTATGATCCTCCTCCGATAAAAGGCTTTTGCTGCGGCCAGATATGAGCTCGGAATCGTTACAGTGTGGCCATATTTACTGCCTTGAGGGTCTTCATTAAGCATTTCTGTTTTATGGGTGTTGCAGTTCTGTCCTGGCGCATTACAAGCACTAGTAAATCTTTGGACAATATAGGTGCTCACGTTTTTACGCTGTGATGATAAATGTCCCTCGAGGTGACCCTTCCCTCTTGCCTGGGCGCCCACCCGAGAGAGAGAGATGTATCCCCTTATTAGCCTGTGGATTTGCCCCTGTGAAATACGGCCTCTGCGCACTTTGCACGCGCATACATAAGGGCAGTAGCTGAAAGATTTACAGTGTCGAGTGTGGCTGTGCGTCATCTGAGAGCCCAGCCTGGAGGCAGTGAGCAGTGGAGGCCCATCCTGGGCCGGCGCTGCCTCGTCAGGAAGAGGATGCCCCAGGGAGAAGAGGCTGAAGCCGATGAGGTCATGTGTTTCAAGCAGGTAACTAATCCAGAAGGTTCATCTTCGGTAGCCGTGTCCAGGTGTTTCCTAAGACCTCCCTTCGTTTTACTCGTTCCCTCGTGAGCAGCGTGTTCCAGAGAACCAGGAATCAATGGAAACGTCTCTTTTTGAGGTTATTCAGCTGCCTTAAGTGTGATCCCAAAAACTGTTCTTCAGGAATTCTTCACCACTGTATGCTGGATTGCTTTCTTAAAGCACCTCTATACTGTAGACTGTATGCTCCCATTACATGTACATCTAATTACTAAGTACCATTCACTGTAGATGTAAAGTTAAAAGACATTTATATTTTTATTGTTTTCCGATGAATATTCTAATCAGTCTGTTTCTTGGGCTGTTTTTTTTTTTTTTTTGGTCATCTTGGCACCAATCTTCAGGCACTTCGGATAACAGCACAGGATAATGAAATGAAATGTAAACGGTGACTGGTGAGAGAGCTGATGTTTAGATACTGTCAGACTAACAGCCAGTTCCGGATATATTTTATTGACGGCTGTGCAGGGGGCCCGGGGTGCCGCAGCAAACGGAATCACATGACTCAGCCACGGTGCCAGGAAGGCTCAACAGAAACTGTAATCGTGAAAAATAAATGACGTTTTTCAGTCGATGGGGTGAGGGGCAAACTGGGAACTGTGTGGGTGACAAGATGGACTGGCATTGCGATCATGGACTGGGTTACTGGGGGCAAACCAGTAAATATGTATGACAGGGAATGAGGGGCAGGGGGAGTAATCTACTCAATCACTGAACCTAATCCAGCCCCCCCCCCCCCCCCCCCCCCCCCGAAGCAGCCATAGGAAAAAGGGGGTCCATGTAGTAAAATAGCGAACACTGGGAGACATAGTCCCTCACCAGCTAACTGCTGCAAATCGTCACCCTCCTGCTGGGCTCTGAATCGAATTTGAGCAATTCACAACGTCTGATGAAGTCCGTCTGCATCAAAGCATTTAATTTTGTTTTCTTTCGTCCTGATATTCAATGAGTAATTGGTTTTTGGGTGTGGACACAATTTCCGTCAGTGTCACAATGTCAGATGTGGATCTCAGCTAGACAGTGTCACAACAATCCCTTCAAAATGGCTTATCTCTGATTAATAGATTTTTTTTTTTTGGGGTGACAAAAACAGATTAATACTTCTAAAATTGCTTTTTATAACACAAAAGTTCCCCAAAAGATGCTTGGGTAGGAGTGAGGGGGTTATTAAAATTGCGTGTCTGTCTCCAGCCACACAGTGCCAATGAGGGAAGGGTACTTTCGACTGCAGTTCAATAAGGACGTCCGGCAGGCCGCCTGTATTGCATCACTCTTGGCACTGCGAGGGCCTAAATTGCTTGTCTGCCACTGTTGGCTGTCTGAAGCCTGGTGACAAAGGAAGGCAAAATTGCAGCCTGTCACTAAAGTGCCTCCCCACCTCCCCACCATTGGCGGCCCCCGGGGGGCCCTCGCAGTCAACAGCTAAGTCATGAGTGGATGACGTTGAGAAGCAGGGGTCAAACAGTAGAATGGGTCCCGAACAGAGATGAGCGCGACAGCTAGAAGATAAGTTGTCCAACTGAAGAAATATCCCAGCATAGCAGATCAGTAATGAGTTGAGGAGCCGCTAGACCCTGCATTCGGCCATTTCCACGTATCCCTGAGACCTGCAACCGGGATTTTTCTCACATCCCTCAGCTCTGGGTAAGCAGAGAGCAGGGCATCCAGGGTCGCCCAACTTAGTAACAGAGGTGCACTTTAGTACAGATGTTTCGACTGCCTGCCCCTTCATCTCTGTGGATGGAGTTATGGAAGCTTATGAATGATGTATTTCACGTCCATTCTGTCTGTCCCTTTGCCTTTTCAGGCCCCGTGAGGTCAGCGTGTTTTTGTGCAAAGCAGTGATTTTCTGCCTTGGGACACTCTGCAATTTAAAGACGAGTGTTTCTTTAATGCGTAGCTAAATGGTGCAGCCAGGGGCACTGGCCTTGGTGGGCACAATACCCATGGCTAATGAACGGGACGGGGGATGACAGCTACTGAGAGTGGACCTCAATGCTGCCTTTGTGCCCCTGCTCCCATCGCCTCCCTCCGGCTAATTATGCAGCCCCCTGGTGCCACTCTGCGTGCGTCAGGTCAGGCCGCGATTTTAGCCCCGAACTCCCCATCTCTGCCTCTTTGATTTATCATTTGAATCCGTGGGGCCTTCGGCCTCAGCCCTCTGAGCTCAATCTCCTTAAGAGAATCAATATTTGTTTTCCCGTGCATGCAAAGCAGCTCGTTAGACGAACGTGCACTGCTGACAGGCAGCAGCTCGCTTGCACTGACGTTTCAGCTTGATCTATTCTAAAGCAAATTCGTGAAATTCATTTTGGGGAGAAGTTTGTATCCCCTCCCCCACTCTGCAGAGCATTTTTAGCAGCATGCACTGGCTTCTGCCATCTGACCATGACTACATTCTTACGGTCAAGGTCATTTCAATATAAAACCAACAAAAGCAGGTCATCATTTTCAACCACTAAAGCTCCTCTGTCTAATGGGGGTGAGCACCATCAGAAAGGATCCCCGTCATGACTGGAGAATGGTACAGTCCATGAATGATCCATAATCTGGGGTGTATGAGGACTCCATTTGGTCAGTTATTCCCTCTTGGCTACTAGAGGATCCCTGTCATAACTGGAGAATGGTATAGTCAGGAATGATCCATAATCTGGGGTGTCTCTTGGGTATTATCCCCATCATGAGTGGAGAATGGTACAGTCTGTGACCTACATGACCGCTGAACAGCCTTCCCATAGCGAAAGTGGTCATTTATTGAGCTCTCCATCTCAGGCTAACCTTAACTTTACCTAAACTGCTGTAGGCACAGCAGGTTCCACACATGGCTTCTTGCCCGCATTCTCTCATAGCTACACGACGTTGCCTTTTGCTGTGTAAACACAGGTCCTTTCTGTCGTTTGAGTTTGTAAACTATGTAGAATGTTGATTTAATTTGATTTTTTTGATCTTGGAAGTAAATAATCAAAATCTCCCTTGTCTGACTGGTTTTATGATTGTACTTAGGACTAATTAGCATGCCTTGTGCGCTTGAGATTGGAATTAACGTGTGGCCCTATTAACTGGCATTACTTTTAAAATGTTATTTTTGATCGTTTTTTCGTTCCAGTTTTCTGCCCAGACTTTAATCATGTCTAGTTTGTAATCAACATCATCTAAGTCCAGCAGAAGGCTGACAGCAGCTTAGATGTAGTTTTGTAATTTGTGTTCCTGTGAGCTTGACCTTCTTTCCACATGGCTGGTACCATGTGGAAGGGCCCTGTTCTCATTGGAGGAGAGGCGTGATGCTCACGACTGGCAACCAATAAAAGGCATGCAACTGACCATAAATGGTGATGCAAAGAAGGGGGGAGAGCAACCCTGGCTCGTACCTTCACTTCAGTAGAATGAAGCCAACTGCTTCAAGCGCACACTTTCAAACAGATCTGGCTGGCGTGACAATCTGCATGCAGAAGTTGCCTTAGCCGAGCCGCTGCGGTCTCCAGCATGTCACTTTCAGTTTGTACAGTGACAGTAAAGAGCTTATCCTCACGGCACATCAGCCTTCCAAGTTATTGCACTTTTCGATTTCAGCCTTTCAGCGTGGCCCCGGAGACGCGGCGACTTTTGACAGATCAGTTCTTTCAGACGTCGCGCATTTGGAACACGGGCCGTCTTGAATAGGTGCCGCCTATTGATGGGTGACTCCGAGTTTCAGATCCTTTGTGGTGCCGCAGGTTTCTGCAGTGGTTTTAATTGGTGCCTGATTTACATGTGAAACACCGGGTCAGGTGACCCACTGTCTAAATAATTGCTTTCAATAAAGCATTTAAATGCTGTGGTGGAATAAAGAGTGTGACGCTCAGGCCTGAAATTGCCCACTCCTGTTATGCCACATTCATTTATGTTTCTTTATTGTTTCCAGCCCCTGTAACCTCTCTTTGAAGCCGGGCCCAGGTTGTCATGCCAGCTTCCATAACAGCTTCAGTGGTGCCGGTTCAGACCCGCTTGCTTGCTTAATGTTCTAACCTCAGCGCTGCCTTTAGGGTGACGTGTCTCTCTCACCATTGTCGTGGACCTTTTCCCAGTGACTGTAGCCTGGCTCTGGCTGCCTTTGTTCTTTTCTTCCTTCTGATCTGCACCTTCTGAACTCTCCCCGGTGGGAATTATAACTGTCTTAAGGCCAGTGTGACCAGCTTAATTAATTATGTGTTTTTCCGGAGGCAGGTCCGGGATGGGGCAGGGAAGTGTAAGGTTCCCTGTCCCCCCGTGTGTGCGTAAATTAAACAGGGCCTGCTAATGATGTCTAATAATGTTACAGAGTCCAGTGGGGGCAGAGGGGGAACTCGGTGGATTGACTAAGGGACAGGAAATCAATGAGTCGGTCTGGTTTGGAGGGTAAACTTTAGGAGAGGCAGAGCTGTACTGTATGTGTGTGTGTGTGTGTGTGTGTGTCTGTCTGTCTGTCTGTCTGTCTGTCTGTCTGTCTGTCTGTCTGTGTATGTGGGTGTATATAGGTGTGGGTGTTAGTGTGGGTGATGTATATATTACCAAATGTCCCCACAATGTCATAAAAAATCCTGTCTAGATATTGTGGGAACCATTTCTTCAGTCTCAGAACTCTGTTTTATAAAAATCTGTGATTCCAATCAAAGAACTGAAAATGCCAAAAGTCTTGTATTTTGTTTGGTTACTTATGGTTAAGGTCAGGGCTGGCTGGGGTTAAGGTCGTCACTGTTGGGATTAGCTTTTTTCCCATAGAAATGAATGCAGAGTTCCCACAAAGATATGCATATTAACATATGTGTTGGGGTGGGTGATATGACCTAAAATTATCAAGGTATTTTTCACTTTTTGGATGGTAATGGTATTATATCACAGTATTTTTTGGGAGGAGTAGTATGTCCTGCCCCTTTATGTACATAAAATATTTTGATAATATATTAAGTACATGGAATGTATCATTTTCAGTTGGGAGAGAGTATCAACAGCAACTATTTCGCAAAAAGCCTGAAGATCTCGATATTAACTTTTATGCGCTATAACAAAACTAAAACTGCCAGTTCTGCTGTACCAAAGGAGGAACACTTGTGGTCACGTGATAGCTGTGAGCCAAATTGTATCACGGAACAGAAAAGCACACGGATGAAAGCATCAAGACGCACAGCTTTTGAAACGAACAGTGACATATTTAAATGGTTTGTTATCCAGAGTAACTTAAGTGAGTAAGTAAGGGAGGATAGAAAGCATCGGTGCTACAGTATAACGACACGACGACAGACCTTGCATAATACTGAAATTAGCTCCATGTTGGATGATTTGAAACCAAATCAGTTCCAAATAACACAGATGTTCCCCTTTTTTGGAACAAGAGTCTCCTTTCCAGTTGATGCCTCCGCTGATTCCGACATTAATTCATGTCTTTTTTTTATTCCTCTTTGCCAACCTTTCTTAACGTTATTAGCCTGTTCCTACTCAACTGGCTAATTTTGGCACAACGTCACCAAGCATTATTTGGGCAATTGTGTCTTTTACCACGCACCTTACATACAGGCAGCACCTCATATATATATATATATATATATATATATATATATATATATATATATATATATATATATATATATATATATATATATATATATTTATATATATATAAATCAGTATGTGTGTATATATATAAATATATATACATACATACTGATTTAGCTAATCTGTTTTACTTTTAAATTTGCTGCTATATATATGTAACTGTCTATTTTTCTTTAATGTGTATAATTACACAAAATCTGTTTTTTTAAACTTGTTAATTTGCTGTCATGATACGGCGTCAGAGTCTGTTTAACAGAAAATTAACTCAACGCAGATAAACTGGTTATATGTGCTATATAAGGACAAATATTCAGACGACAAGCTTTGAAGAAATAAAATGATATTTTTATTGCCTGTTGTATAATTAGGCTCTTGACTTCTCGCTGTGTTACCTGTATAGTGCAAACCAAACACACCGGTAATGACTGTGACATCGGTGTACCACCCACACCTTGTGTGTGTGTGTGTGTGTGTGTGTGTGTGTGTGTGTGTGTGTGTGTGTGTGTGTGTGTTGGGGGAGGGGGGGGGTCAGCTGAAATATTGCGCCTGTGATTGAAAGGCAGGTCTACATCACTACAGAGGAGGACATGCTGCTGTACCCTAAGATTAGGAACTGGGCTGATGCCCAGAAGGTTGTGAGTGTAATGACATGCCTTTGATTGGGTTAGGGTTAGGGTTAGGGTTAGGGTTAGGGTTAGGGTTAGGGTTAGGGTTATATGTGCTATATAAGGACAAATATTCAGACGACAAGCTTTGAAGAAATAAAATGATATTTTTATTGCCTGTTGTATAATTAGGCTCTTGACTTCTCGCTGTGTTACCTGTATAGTGCAAACCAAACACACCGGTAATGACTGTGACATCGGTGTACCACCCACACCTTGTGTGTGTGTGTGTGTGTGTGTGTGTGTGTGTGTGTGTGTGTGTGTGTGTGTGTGTGTGTGTGTGTGTGTGTGTGTGTGTGTGTGTGTTGGGGGAGGGGGGGGGTCAGCTGAAATATTGCGCCTGTGATTGAAAGGCAGGTCTACATCACTACAGAGGAGGACATGCTGCTGTACCCTAAGATTAGGAACTGGGCTGATGCCCAGAAGGTTGTGAGTGTAATGACATGCCTTTGATTGGGCTTTATGAATTATTCAACTGTATAAATAGTAAAAAAAAAAAAAAAAGTCACATTTTTACGCCATGATTTAATGAACAAATAAAGTGAGATGCTGGCTGGTCAGAGAGACTGGAATCGTGTATACTGGGTGTCCTGGAAAACAGCTCGATGGATGGATGGATGAATATCTGTGAAGGAAACGTGAGATTTCTAAAATGAAATTTAGCTTCACCTTGTTTCAGATGATTGCAGGTACTGGGATTTCGGGTTGAAGAGTAAGCTAATGCCGCTGCTGATTGGGTACTTATTCCTCATATTGTCGCTGCTGATTGGGTACTTATTCTTCATAATGGCTGTGCTGGAATTTATTGAACGGTGCTGGGCCAGCCTGGCCGTGGTAATTTACCAGGTTTCGGTCCTGCTGGGACGTGGTGTCGTACTCCAAACCAAAGCTCCTCAGACTTTAAGGAAAGAAATGCCACCATGTGGAGTGCTGTGGTGTGTGTGTGTGTGTGTGTGTGTGTGTGTGTGTGTGTGTGTTTGTGTGTGTGTGTTGGGGGCTCCAAAGTCTTTTCACACTTCTGGGGTCCAGCTGAGTGTGACCCGGCAGCCAGGCAGCCAGACGTGGGAGCTCGGACATGATGACCTGACACTCCCCAACATTTAGCCCATACCTTCACCAAGCTCCGCTCCCATGAGGGAGGAGAGCCTATCAGGACACGGCGTCTGTAACCTGTGGGCGTGTGTGTGTGCAGGGACTGTCAGACACACACAGCACGCCGTGCCGGGGAGAGAGGGGTGGCCTTTGGAGCAGCCTGTGTACAATGTGCGTCCTGAGAAACACACAGGAGCCCTCTGCTTCGCACTCAGCGTGGGTGTCCTTCCGCCCCCAGCGCTGAAGGTGGCGCTGACCTTCTTCTGGCCAAAGTCTCATTATCGGGCAGCGGTGTTGTAATGCGCGGCTCACCTGGGCTGAAGCCCAGCGGTCTTGACTATCCTTCATCAATAAGATTTTTTTTTACTATCACCACTTTTACTATCACCAGTTGAGAACTTTTACCATCGCTGTCCTCAGTGGCATAGAAGACACTTTAATAATGGGGACACAAAATAACTTAAAGGTAAAGAGGGACGAATGGAACCTCTGCCTAAGTCCCGGTCAGCAACTTATAGTGTGGCATCAACACTGACCCCCCCCCCCCCCCCAATTGCAAAATGCACCATGGTAGAAAATAGTAGGGGGGGCACTGGCCATGAGTGCCTCTGTTGCTGGGTTATAAACATGCAAATGCTTTCTCCATTTGACCCCAAATATTCGCTTTGGACGGTATTTTGCTGTAGGTTGTAACCATGATGTTGCTCATACAGTTACAGTTCGTCACTTAAAAAGGACAAATTTAGGTCTCTACATTAAAAATGTAGATTTTAGTCTCTCCTTTAACCAATTTGCAATTTCTTCTTCTTCCGGTCTAATTAAGTGCAGGGAGCAGCTGTTTTATTCTAGCGCTTCCAAATCAAATTACACTCTGCCAGCACGATTCATACCAGTAGCGATAATATTGTTTTGATATTCAAATTGAATGACACGTTTGCCAAAGTGTACTCCCAACAGAAGACTTTTCATATGTGTAATTATGAAGTTGTTGACACAGGGAGAATAACAAATCAAATAATGTTTTGGATTTATTTATGCATTTATCTGGAGAATAGAATCAGTACTACTGTAACCGTGATGAAGGAGTGCTGTAGTTTAATTTAGAGGGGAATTTTACGAAGCATCATGACAAGCAGGTTTGTGTAAAACGCAGTCAGTCTCTCTTCTGATGTGAAAGGTGTCATGTTTGTAGGCTTCAGGCCCTGATGGGCCAAAAAGCAATTTAATCAGCATCTAATTGATTCAGATACGACTCAGATGAGCAATTTTCCATTGAGCTGTAATTAAGTGTATTCCCCTGAGCGAGGGAAGAAAGCTACCTTCTGCGTGAAAGGGCGCAAGCACACAAAAGCCAGGCCGGATGGGAGCGTCTTTTGCTGGAGAGCTGCGCTCCAGGTTTTACGGTGTGTCGAGAAAGATCGACGACCCCACAAGATTCGCGACCTCTGCCGAATAGCTCCTTCGAGTCGCCCATGACCCTGTTGGGCTGGTGCGGTAAGCAGTTGAGGGTAGCACTAAATTCGGGAGCTGGGAAGTCCCAGTGGGGGCACCATCTCACCCCCCCCCCCAGGAGCCTGTCGATTGGCTGCATTCCCTTATTCCCTTGGTGATTCACTCTGGGGAAATGAGCAGGAAAATGGGCCCTGTCCGTTAGATAGGAGTCGGGGGAGGGGGCGCTCTCCCAGGGGTGCTTTCCGGGGACAGTCAGCAGGTCCTAACTTGGATGCTTTACTCAGGTTCCTAAATACTGTCGCCATGGCTACTCATTGGTATCCGTATTGGAAAGCAAAGGCCTGAATTCCAGACCCTGTGTGGGGAGCTTTTACTGGACTATGTGTGCATACATTGCTGTTGCCCCCCATTGTGTGTTGTTATTGCTTGTGTGCAAACTCCACTCATCTTTCCCTGGGGGGGGGCTTCCCTCAGTACTGCAGGTGTCAGTGATCAGCTCAATCCCAGCTAATAACAGCCTGAGTCTGTCTATACTCACACATCACAGACTGTTTCTGGAGGGGCGACCGTGCACCTTAACAGATGCCGGTTCAGCCTGGGCCCCCTCAGACGCCGGGACCGTGGGCAGAGCTGTGACCTTCTGCTCACGGCTATCACCAGCCACTGCAAGCCCCGGAACGCCGCATATGTGCGTGTCACATTCATACGGCTGTTCCGGTTCGGTCTGCTGAGCAGGAGCGTGAGTTCTCGTCACACTGTCTCGTGTAGACTGGCACTGCTGACAGAAATCGCACATCAGCGTTCCACTGGCCAATTAGCGACGGCTTGTGGCGTAAATACACGGTAGGTAGCTGGCAGGGACTCTCGCTGTACCACTTACCCAGTACTATTTATTACCCAATTAAGAAGGACGACACTTACAGTGCTGAACCATAAGCATTTTTGCTGCTGTGAAAATTTTAAGCATGCAGTAATGGGCCATGAATTATTTACTGTTAGCTGAATAGCTCAGCCATGACAGTAATGGCATGAATACTTTTCATGTTAGGGAGATTCCCCTGTGCAGAATGGCAAATATAAGATGTTTGGCTATTGTCAAACAGGTATCATTACAGCTGGTGTATCCATCCACATTTCAGGTGTAATTAGGGCTCTCTCATCCACTGGACAGCATTGAAACCCCTTTTTTGAGGTGAGTTATAGGCATCCCATGTTGTTGTCCCCATTGATCGGTCCGGAGAAACATCATTTTTTGTCAGCTGCAGAATGGACTGATCTCCCTGTGTCCGTCCTGTTTGTTGGAGAGGAGGCTGTGTGCTGCAGTAAGGTCCATACAGAGTTGCGCTAGGGACGCAGCGCCTGCCGAATTCAGCCCTCCTATCCTGCGGCTTTTGCTGTCATTCTCATCATCATGTTTGTTATGGATCTGCCTGAAACAGCAGCCTGAAAGGCTCATAATTGGCCCATCGAACAAGATTGACAACCTGATTACGGACCTTTCAGAACCACAGCCGGATAAGAAAAAGGAGTTGCTTTCTTTGGCCGTGTAAATTTCTCCCTCAACCCTGAAGGCAAAGTGGCTGCAGCTTAGCGCGAGTAGCCCTCCCACCCTCACCGGCCAGCCAAGTGTTTGTGCAGTGCTCCGTTTAGCATTCAGCTATGGCCGAAACGCTGCCGTGGAGCACAGTTCCTTCTGAGCTCTGCTTACTCTCCTCATTTACTTGCTATTTTTTTAACAGTTTTTAAGAAGCTAATGGACATTTGACGATGTTAAGGGTGCGCTGCAGTGGATCGACTGTTTGGTATTGGTACATAGTGTATAATTAAGGACTGCTGGCATGACGAGGCTGGGAACTGAATCTGTAGGCAGCTGTTTTGTTGATGGTCCGGCTCGGTGAGGAACTTGGCGGGACACTTCATTCTCAAACTTTCCGTATCTTACTGATGTGAGTGAGTGTGGCATTTCTGCCACATTAGGGAACTCCTGATATCGACTTTGATGCAGAGTGGTGAGCTTAAGTTAAGCTCTGGGATGGTAGCTGGGCATGACTGGTAGCTTTAGAGCGTGCTTGGTTCTCGTCTTAACCTATGGTCATTCGCGAGCCTCGTTGTCGCCCTCTACAGGTACTTCTTTGAAGGACCACGCTGCCAGCCAGAGGAGCAGTCGGCTCCACCATGACCGCGCTGCAGCGGGACTCCGCGCCATCCAGGCCCCGCCGCCTGCTGCTGCCCTCGCCCCCACTCCTGCTGCTGCTGCTCTTCCTCTCCTCCCCCTTGGCGCGCTCCCAGAAGCCCCTGCTCTCCTCACCTCCCTCGCTCACGCCAGCCACTCAGCCCCCCGAGGAGTGTGCCAGGCAAGAACATCCCGTCGTTCCCTTCCAAGGTGAGTCGAGGCGCTGTCACCTGCTCTGCTTAGACGGGCTTGTGCTTCCAAGCTGGCAAGAACCCCTGTGCCCAAATATCCCAGCAGGAGCTACATTTCACAGAGAATCCACAAGATTTCATGAGGTTACACTTGTGGCATCAGGCAGCAACAGATAGACAGGGATTTTTTTAGGCCTCTGTGAGGGAACCAGCGTTTGTGCTTTATGTTTATCCTCACGTTTATGTTCGCATGGCGTGACGCACATCTCTTAGCGTTTTAGCTAATCTGTTTTTGTCTGGTTCATAGCATCAAGTGGGGTGCAGTGAGTTTTACATCCCTGGAGTTAATGCAATAGAATCAGGTTAACTAACCCTGATTTCTGCAAACAGCGTTACATGATACTATGCCGACGGTTATGAACTCGGTAAGTTGAATCGAAGTTTGTCAATGCCCACTCACATGAAAGGGGCGGTGTCGGCATTGTGAGCTAACGAGACACACTAGGACTCGCCCTGTGATAAGTAGGAGGTGGGTAATACCTGCCCCGCGCTGCATATTTTATTGTCTGTACCCCTCCTCCCCTGGCAGGTTTCATCTGCCGGCACCAAATATCGGTATCGGGTTACATCATAAAAACCTTGATGTTTCTTGGTATGACCCATCCCTAATATATAATCAAAGGGCGGCTCTTATATAGGGTACATTTTTGGTGAAAAGGCGGGACTAACCCCTGTTTTAATCTAAAAACCTGCACTTAAATCGGCTTCGAGCAGTATAGGTGTGCAGTGTGAATTACCATGACAATAAATCCTATTTAAAAGTGAGCTATGATTCAGAGAACACAAAACTCTGAAGTAAGCCTCAAGAAATCTCGATAAACCAGTAAACTCACTTCGTAGTACACCCTCTGGTCTGATTGCAGAAGTAGTTCATATTTCCCCTGTATTTTGAGTTAGGTCTGTCTGTTGAGAATACATTGTTTAGGAAACAATGATTTAAGTGCAATTGCATATTGTGCCAGAACTTGCACATTGAATGTGTGGAATAATTTGGTGCCCCTGTGATGGCATGTTTGCTGTTTGCTGTCATGCGGGGCACCGTCGAGCCACCAAGTGGTTACCTGTGAAGTGGCATCCTCTGTAGTGCACCTGTCTGTCTTTTGGCAGCTGTCATGGCCCCTGCTGCGAGTCTGCGCCTGGAAATGCCGTCAGTATTGATCTGCCTCTGGAGGGTTGCAGGCGGTTATGCAGCCACTTCAGCAGCGGCCATTTCAGAGTATTCCCAAGTATTTCATTATGTTTTCCTTAGGAGGATGTATATAGAGCATGAGGTGGGCCAATGGACTGGGCCATTAATCTCTTATTGGTCACAATCCTGCTCATTGATCTCTCATTGGTCACGAGCCTTCTCATTAGTCACTCATTGGTCGGTCATGTCCCTGCTCATTGTTCACTTGCAGTTGCTGGCATGAGGTGGAAAAATCGCTCCCATGTGACTTTAGCTGTACCGCTTTTTCTTTTACATGAAGACTTACTGCTGCTCTGTTTGCAGGGGTCTGACACAGACGGGATGTTGGCTGTACAGTGCGGCTTGTGTGGGCTTGTCAGTGTACTATGAAATACTAAAAACAAAAAAAAAAACCTAAATGCAGTTTATTTCAAACCATTTATTAAATTTAAGGCACTTCTGCAAAGCTGAGGTCCTGTGAGGATAATAGTTTGGTGAATGAGGGGCAGCTGAGGGTCATCGCTAAGGGGATTAAAGAGTCAGGAGCAGCTTCACAGGCAGCCGTGGCCCCCCGCCCCGAGTGACTCTGCTCAAATGTCAGCCAGTCCTGTCTGCCGGACACATCCTCACCCCACCCCCCTCTGACCCCTCCCCCATGTCCCGCTCTTCCTCCAAGCGGTGAACATCGCGAGCATTCGCTCGCACAGAGAGCTAATTATAGGTGTTATTTATCATTTTTAAATGCAGCTGCGCCTGCATTAATCACTGTTTATTTAGCGTTATTGTGTTTGTGCCGTATGTGTGAAAATGAAGCGCGGAGGTGAATCTGCCGACTGCTTTGAGGAGCTGCAGCCCCCCACACAGGGTGGGACGGCTTCTTGGGCCCAGCTGGGTCACGTTGCTCCGGTTATTGCGTCCTCCGTCTAAGGCACAGGGGGTGGAGACGGTGCGTGGCACAGGGTCTGTCGACAGTGTCACTGTGGCAACACAATGCCGAAACGCAAATGCGGGTTTGGGGGTGTCTGGGCACACATCCTGCCTGGGACCGAACACACAATGTCCGTGAGGCTCACACCTCGCTGCTGTGGTTCATTCATAAAACTAGCATTTCAGTTCATCACTAAAGCCTGGTCATGGTAACTGTCCCTTCAAGGGTGGTTCATGACTCCGGTGACTTTTTATGCTGCAGATGTGGGACCCTCAGTACGAATGCAGGGTTTAGGGAACCGAAAGTTCGTTTCGCACTTTCTGCATCCGGTTTCCTGCGAAGGACGGGTCCTTTAACTGAAATGACCGCTCGCCCAGCACTGGGAGCCAGTCCTTCACCCGCGCACCACACCACTATAATCCCCATGGATCACAAGATGGGCCTCATGGGCCTTTTCATAAGAGGGGGTTGGGGGAACAATGGGAGAGCAGCTGACCCCAGAGGCCAAGCAGCAGTTTGAGTTCGGCCAGCAGAGCCCACTGCGATGTCGGTGGGTCGCTCTTCCAGCACTCCGTCTCCGCCCTGTAGCAGTCGGTTACTCTAATGACCATATGAAGCTGCTGAGGATAATTAGCCCAACCTGCTTTATTACACCCTTCTTGTTAATGTTTGCTGTTTCTGGTTCTGGGTGCTGGTAGCGATCACACTCCTCCTGTTAAAGTCAAAGCCGAAGTGTCGCACTGACTCATCCAGAACTTACCCTCACTAGTTGTTTGTCACATTTCAGCCTCCCCATTCTCTGCACTGTGAATATTTTGACTTTGCCCCCCAAATACCCGGAGCGTACCCTCTCCCTGCCCTCCAGATTCCACCGCTTTCAGCCCCTCCCCCGTACCCCTGCCCCATTGTCAGTGCGCACTCTGGAGGAGAAATCGGATTTGCCGCGTCGTTGAGGCTCGCTGCCCAGTGCTTGGCCTTGGTGCCTTTGTGAGACAGTCGGAGACCCTCCCCCCCACCACCACCCCCATCCCACAGGCCCCCAGGGATTCACGTGCAGAGGAAAGCGAGCGGGAAGGTACGTGAGCCGTCCCGGAAGGAAAGTGCTGTACCAGCACCCACGGAGGCTCTAAGAAAAAGACTGAGGGCTGTCAGTAAGTCAGCACTCTGCCGTAGGCTAAGGACAGGATGAAAGCTAGTGGAATCTGTGCTGCTCCCTCCGTAGAACAGCCTGCGCTGTTGTATTGGCCTGTAGCTGAGCCTCGGAAGCACAGTGTACAGATCAAACTGCATTGAAATAAGAATTCATTACGAATAACAGACATTGATGGGATTACAAGAATGCCCATATTGCACTGGTGTGCCCCGCCTTCACCCCGGCACCCCTTGATGTCTCCTGGGATCTCCCGGACACCTTAGTGATGCCTTCATGACCACTGGTCTGACAGATCCCCATTTTTCCCGGCAGATTCCACCTAACGCTGGAATACTCAGCGAGCGCGAGCCCTGCCAACAGTGCTAGTGTCCCTGATATGATATGCGTCTCAAATATTCGTCCTTCATTAACAGTTACGCTTCAAAGGATATTGGAGCAAACAAGAGACACGATTATAATGCTAATTAGGAAAATCTTTCTGCCAATATTGTTTCTCCTCCTGAAATCTATTAAGTAAACATTATAACCCACTAGCTGACTATAGCCTGTGATGCACAGACCATTTGTGGGACTTAGTCTATCCCAAGGTTGCCGGCCATAATTCGGTCACAAATATTTTATTTCTCTCAGTGCATCTTTTCCATCGACAGAAAGGTTTAATTGACACGACTTGGCAAGACCAAGTCAAGAGAGAACGTTGGACGAGCGTGCTTGACAGCTAATTAACGTTAAGCTGCTATAATTAGCATCCAGAATGCAGTACAGATATCATGTTGTGAGTGAGCCTCTGATGTAGAACCCCGAGCCTGTCACATTGTCTGAGGTCACTCTGTAATGCTGCCACTTAGTTGTTCCTTTTCTGTCAATTGTCACCTTAATTAAGTCACTTCCTAATTCCTGGTAGGTTGACACTGAACTAGAATACTCCCAGCATAATAGACCGGCTCAGTTTACACAGTGCCGGTCCGACGCAGATCATCTGTCGCTTTCGGATCTGTGGGTATTTGCACATCACGGTCTGATTAGGTTTTTCTGTAAGGCCTTGTGATTCACAGTACATGCGTGAAAGGGATCTTTTATCAAAGTCTCGAAGTTCTGTTGAGAAATCCATCAGCATCTTTCTGTCTAAAGGCCAGGCATGAAGGCTTCCGCAGGCTGGCTCTTTGTGCAGGATGCCAACAGAAGGGGAGATGAAGTTTGAAACACATTCAACCAATGTGGCCCTTGGGTTAAGGGAACATTAAGAAGCCCTTTATAGAGTGAGTAAGCACCAGCTGGGCGGACGTGTGAGTTATCTTACTGATCTTAACCACCCCGGCTTGTCTGTTGCACTCAGCAGCATTGGTCTACTTTGGGGTTTTACGTGCTACTTGATTGTAACATTTTACTCCAATCTAACTTTACGAGGAGCCACTTGGCAAGCGTGACAGTTTGATCAAATGCATTCCTGTAACCACATCGAGACTTTGGGAGCTCGCCCGGCACCTCTAGTGTTTTTGTCAGACAGCTACGTTGCTTCGCTCACTGATGCGATGTTAGTTTTGGGTTTGTGCCGATAAGCGTCCTTTCCTTTTGTGTACACTCCTTATTGGCCATGCTACTCTAAGCTCCACTCTCACTACACCTCGTCCATCACACAGCCCTGTCAGTGACTCTCAGCACCCAGCTCATCCATGAATGGGTCAAGGGTCCAGCATTTTTGATTCCTTTTTTTTGATACATATATATATATATGTATTGAATGTGTAACTCCCCAGATTGTGCTCTTTGTAGAAGTTGCTCTCACTGTACACAAAGTTTGAGACCACTGCACTAGACTGTGAATGTTTCTCCCAGTGACTGTGGACGTCTGACTCAAACTGTCAGGTGAGAAAAAGTTCCAGAAAAACTACGGCCTCCCAGTCAGTGAAGATGGTTGGATTTATGGTGGCTGGTGTCAGGCTGCCATCTGTTCCCGATCAGTCCCGAAGCGCTTCCCGCAGTAATCCGCGGAGTGGAGGAAAGCCGTCCCCTGTTTGACGTCTCTGGGGTTTTGATGCGACTGCGCGATCCTCTTCCCAATTAGCCGTTGTCGGCCCAGCATCTGGCTGGGCCCAATTATCCCACACTCAGAGTCACAGTCAGATAAGCACCTGCATTTCCTTGTCTGGGTTTTGAAATTGATACAGATGCTCTCACCCCCCCCCCCCCTGCACCCTACCCTTGATGCAGTAGAATGAGCTCCTGAGTGGATACACGAGGGGGAGAGTGGATCTGGAAGTCAGACTTTCATCATATGGCCGGAGGCCCGTTTTTCTCCATTCCGGAGTTTCGGGCCTGAGGCTCTGGCTCTTGCATTCCGGCCTGATTCAGCATTACAGTGCCCCTCGACTGAGGACACAATGCAGTATGAAGCTGTTTCATTGGCGTCCAATCGGAACTGGTGCTAAAAATACTTGAAATTGGTTAAAAAAAGAAAAGTATGCATTTCTCTTTCTGTCTGATTAGTCTGAGCTTCAGAATCTCCGTAATCAGACAAACATCGTCCGTGAGGCTAATACCCCCGGCGTTACGGAGGAGCTCATGCTTTATGTTTCTGTGCGTCATCTGTTAAGTCTGTTGGGCTAAATTGTTCTATTTCAATTTGTTTTAATTGTTATGAATGTTCTGATGTCTGGGGGGAGGGGCTCTCCCTGCTGTCTCTGCCCCTACCCCGGTGCAACCCCATCCCCACCCTGCATCACTCTATGATTGGAGCCTCCAAGAGCTACAGGTGACCCTCCAAGTCATTCAGCGTCCCCCTCCCTCTCTCTCTCTGTCCCCCCACAGTGCTCAACCCCTGGCTCTCCATCTTTTCCCACCCCACTGTGAGGGACTTCTCCCAGCTGGCCCTGGACCTCACCAGGAACCAGCTGATCGTGGGAGCCAGGTAATGGATGTGGGTCCTTTTCTGCGGATGGGAAATGTTCCGGTAGCCTGTCTCTGCTAACAGTGTGTCCTCTGGCTGCTTCCTGCAGGAATTACCTCTTCAGATTAACTCTAAGCAACATTTCTCTGATCCAGGTGAGTAGATCTTCACGCTGAGCGGCCTTCGGTTCAGTCCTGTCCACGACTCCCAGATCAGCAATAATGCTGCTGGCGCTGGTTCCAGCTCCTCTCCCGTGACATCCGTCCACCCTAGGGCACCGGTGGTCTTGTTCTGATACGGAAAATGGCCAGGTGATGAGCACCTGTGGCCTGGTGCAGCGCGACTCCTCCGTGATCCGGCCTAGAGAGCCAGGCTTAGTGGAACATTCGGGTTTCCATGGTGACAGGGGTTTCGAATGCAGGGAACACCTCAGGGGGTCAGTGGAGTCTTTGGCGGTGCCTTGTGTGTGTGTGTCTGCATTGGTGTATCTGTGTGTGTGTCTGCGTGTGTGTGTCTGCATTGGTGTATCTGTGTGTGTGTCTGCGTGTGTGTGTCTGCATTGGTGTATGTGTGTGTGTGTCTGCGTGTGTGTGTCTGCATTGGTGTATGTGTGTGTGTGTCTGGCGTGTGTGTGTCTGCATTGGTGTATGTGTGTGTGTGTCTGCGTGTGTGTGTCTGCATTGGTGTATGTGTGTGTGTGTCTGCGTGTGTGTGTCTGCATTGGTGTATCTGTGTGTGTGTGTCTGCATCGGTGTATCTGTGTGTGTGTCTGCGTGTGTGTGTCTGCATTGGTGTATCTGTGTGTGTGTGTCTGCATTGGTGTATCTGTGTGTGTGTCTGGCGTGTGTGTGTCTGCATTGGTGTACCTGTGTGTGTGTCTGGCATGTGACTTCGTGCGTTTGTGTGTCTGTGTCTGCATGCGTGCATGGGTGTGTCTGTGTGTGTGTGTCTGCATGGGTGTGTCTGTGTGTGTGTGTCTGCATGGGTGTGTCTGTGTGTGTGTGACTGCATGGGTGTGTCTGTGTGTGTGTGTCTGCATGGGTGTGTCTGTGTGTGTGTCTGCATGGGTGTGTCTGTGTGTGTGTGTTCCTACTGCACATGTGCGTCTGCGTATCTCTGTACACTGGGTTCTTCTGGGCACAGTGATTAAAGAGAAGCGGATAGCAGAGAGTGACCATTTCCAAGAGACAAATTCACCTTTTACCGAGACAATGATCCAAAGCTCAAGGTTAAGGCTTCTCCCTGAAAAGGCCAAAGAGCAGGACGGGGAGCATTTCTGAGGGTGTCAGTCCCGATTTCAATCTCTGTTTGGAGTCCTACTGTGGAAAGATCTGGAAACTGCTGATTGTGAGCAACCCCAAGCCATTGAGCATAGCTGTAGCAAATCTCCTAATTGGAATTCTCTCTATCGAATATTAGGTCTGAACTCTTGAATATTGAAACTTCCTTAATCTCTAGTCTCATTTAGAGGCATATTTATAGTGTGTGAAATAATTCATTTTATGAATGATGCGTGATCATAACAGCCATTCTGCTCACCTGTTGTGATTTTGGGTTCCAGTAGAAACCCCCCCCCCCCCCCCCCGAAAGAGCCATATCTCTATCCCACCATGGTCAGGAGTGAGCAAGACTGATCTGTGTCCATTTGAGAGCTTTGGGTGTGGTGCTCGGGGGGCAATGTGATGGCAGAGTGTGTGCTGGGGGGTTTGAGTATGGATGGGAGCGGAATGGTGACAGTGCCTGTCTGCATTCTTAACGGGCCATTTGACAAAGAGAGATGTGCTTCAACGCGACCACCATAAACCCTGCTGGCTCTTACTCTGCCGTCTTAGAGATGGTGTGCAATTCTGTCGCTGAAGTTCAGTATTTGTTTGTTTATTCCAGGTTCCTAGGCTCTGTGTGCAAAGCAGCTAATGTCTTCCTTGGGCTGTATTTGTGTTTTTACTTCATGTATATGTATGGATTGCTGGAGTGCTTCTCCTTGACCACCCAGTCTGTTCTGCAGTATCTGCATGTCTTCCTGGGCTCCAAGGCTGACGGTCTGCAGTGCCTGGCACGTGTCAGTCTCTACTCATAGCATCAGAACTTTTCCAGTGGCTTCCTGCCAGGAGATTAATGGGTCTGGAAGAAGGTCACTTCATTTCTAGGCTCTCCGGTTTAAATGCTTAACATTCTGGCCTGGCAGGAACACACGTAGTGGAGCGCTGATTTCATCCTCCAAGCTTTCCTTAGAGGGGATGGGGGGGGGGGGAGGGGAGTACTGACCTTGGTTGATCTTCCCTTCAGCTTCACAGAGACTGCAGAGAGCGATTGATACTTCATTTGCTGCCCTGTCACTATGACCCGCACCCTGCAAAGTGCCAATAGGAAGATGAAGAACTCCTTCCTGAAGCTCCTAACACCAAACTTAAGTGAAGCCAAGCCGAAAGGTGGCAGACCGCGGTCAGCAACTTTGTGCTGGACGCTGCTTTGCAAAAGCACCGTGCTGAAGGGTGCCTGCCTGTGCTAAACGCATGTCAGGAAGCACTTGAAAGGATTTATTTTCTTGACCCATTTTTTGAAAGTCATGTACACTTTGCATCCAGAAGGAGAACTGAGATCTATGTCATGTCGGGGGGACAGAGTGAACTTAGGAAGCAATAAACTGAGGAGGTCTGACCCAGATCTCAGATGTTGCCCGTTCCTGCGGTCCGAGATGCATGTCACTTAGTCTGCATAAAATAATCCTTACCGAAGCATGATGCCTTACAACATGAAGCGTGTCATCTTGACTGGTGGAGAATGTAGTTGACTCCTTACCCAGATAAACGATTTGTTACGATCATTTTTTGTACCGTTTTGGGACTTCGGCATTGGACGGACATCAGAGCAAGCGTTTGAGGTCGGCTATGAGGCAGGGCTGTGCGTTTGCTGCAGGCTGCCCCACCAGCAGCTCCAGAAGTACGTCAAGCTCCCAGGATGACATCTGGCCCCAGGAGCCGGGTCTCGAGCTGGCGACGCGTGAGGTGCGCAAATGGGAGCCGACGAGGGCCAGTTTTTGACGGTTGAGTAAGTGTGGAAGGTGATGCTTCTGCTCTTTGTGCTCTGCAATGTAAACAGGGTCAAGTTTGCTGGAGCAGATTGGTGTTTGCCTGAAGAAACATTACACAGGGGTGGAATGTGCCCAAGTAGGAGTTCGTATCTTCTTCTCATCTTCCACACCTTGCTCTCTCTCTCTTTCTGTCACCCCCTTGATGGCACGCTTCCCCCTGCCATGGAGCGTGGGTGGAAGATCCAGCGGGACTCTCTGTGGCATGACTTCATGCACCTAACATTAGGCCACCCTAAATCTGAATGTGCTGCATTCAAGATGTCTCGAAAGCACCCAGCTACGGCTCCCCGAGCGCGTCTTCATCACCGCTCATCAGCTCCTAGGACTGGCTGGATGGCCCTGCATCTTCTGAAGAACCAAATAAACGTGTCACTGAGCAGGTGGCTGCTGTATGGTTGAAGGAAGGGGACATCGCTGCAGTGTGAGAAGGAGAGAACTTCCTGGTACTTGCGGTAGAGTGTATTTATATTAGCAGGTATGTGAAGAGCTGAAGAACTTTACACAAGAGCAACGTAACCACCTCACGTGCTCATGGGCATCATTCATCAGGAAGGCCCCGGGTGGAAGGTGTCTTTCTCATACCTTTTTAAAAAAAAATTATGGGCTGCACGGACACGCACAGTGACTTTCTCTCATATCCGGCAAAGATCAAACCTGGCTTTCCCTTTCTATTCCGCTGAAGAGTGAGGAATTAGCCGAGCGCTTTCCCTCCCGCTCCTGCGGCTTTTCTGATGAAGCCTTTGGTTTTCCGCGGAGCACTGAGCACATCTCGTTCACCTCCGGATCTTTAAAGCACAGTGGTGCCCTTTCCAAATCTTATCGGCCTGGGAGCCGTTATCCACTTCAGAGAACATCAGTGCCGCCAAGGCTGCAAGGTTACAAGCTTACATTTCTAGGGTTTCAAAGACACTGCATCCAGGAACCTCCCTGTCTGACCCATGTAATATTCTTGCTTTGTTTAAATACACATTTTTCCATCTCTACCCAGTGAACTCTAACAAAGTGTGCTACAAAAATCTCTCGATTTTAATTTGTACAGGTGTGAATGTGGTAGTTTTCCTCTTTGAGTTCTTGGATAAACTACTTCCAGTCCATGTCACAGGCAGGCCTGTAGTAAGTGATTCCTTTGGACCTAGACAGCAGTATAGAGCCTTTGAAATTGACATGTCTTTAAGACTTGCATACTGCAACCCATCTATTGTCTAGGCCTTTTGTGCCCCAGTCTATGTCTCGGTCTTTCAGCACACAACCCTCTTTATCTTCATCCTTGAGGCCCCCCCAACAGGGTTGAGGCTGCCAGGCATTTCAGCTTTTAACCTCAGAAACGTGAATTTTCATCATGCGTTACTTTGAGAACTCTGGGCTACAGGTGGAGAGGGGGCTTGTGTGGGACGCGATCATAAAGCTCACGCCTTTGCTGTCAAGGGATGATTGACCACTGAACCATGGCCACCTCCACCCAGGTAGCTCACAGAATCTACTTTGACAAAGAATTTCAGGCTTGATTTTCTTGCGCCTTGAGGTTTCTAGATGTATTCTTGGGCGCTCACTGTCCTGGCAACTCAAATCCAGGAGATTTTAGATAACACCATTGTCAGACTTGTGATTTGGTTTGATAGTTGCACTCATCTGTTAGCAAGAATGTTTAAAGACACCATAGTCTGAGAAGATATGCCTAATTAGTTGCTTTTATGATTCACGTTCTTCTGTAATTTGCATGGATTTAATTATTGATGCAGTCATTATCATTTTGGGGTTGACGGCTTGATAGATGTTGATGGAGAGCTGAACTCATTTTTCTTAGTCATCCTACTGTATATCCAGGTAATTACTTTTGTGCTTATGTGATTTTTACTCAACATTGTATAGCTGTAGTGAATTATGTGACCATTTATGGTAACACAGTTCACCCATCTACCTTCGAAATACATATCCTGAGCAGGGGGGGCGGGGGGGCTGGAGCCTGTCCCAGGCAGCACAGGTGTACACCCTGGATGGGGGGCCCATCTATCGCAGGGTGCATACATACACTGTCTTGGCAAATCAGACATGCTAGTTAGCCTGACTTTATGTTTTTAAATAATAATAATAATAATTGATACTTTATTGATCCCTCTGTGGGGAAATTGTCTTTACGCCTCCCTCAGCTTGCTCCATGTAGAGTAAGCTGTCCGCGATGGGCTGCCACCCGCAATGGTCTGCCACCCGCAATGGGCTGGCAGGAATGGTTTGGGACTGCAGGAAGTGGGTTTTGAAGTCCTGGAAAAGTGTAGCAGCAATGTTATCTACCAAACCACCATGCAAGCCCTGTTTTCCTCAGGTAAAGGTAATTTAAGTTCATTTATTTAATCTCCTGCCCCCAGGCTTCCAAGGGGAAGTGGAACACACATCCCCTTCCTAGAGTTCTGGTTCTTCATCATCTGCGTAGCGTATGCGGCGGGGAGACTTCCACAAGACCTTTACAGCAGAAATCGAAGAAAAGACTATTGCTCTCCTAATCAGTTTCTTGTGAACTTTTGGTTCGGTAGAGAGATGGCTGTGACACTCACTTGGAATCGCATGTGTGGTGTGTGAAGTGAAGCCTAAAAGTGCTTGTTTTATATTTTATGACTTATAAATTGAGGAAATCCACAGTGTAATAAAGAGCATGGTTGAGTCCCCATTGAGACCTGGGGTACACCTCTCCCCCAGCGTTTGGACACCTTTCGGTCAGTTATGTTTTTGGCAATAAGGCCATTTTGCCTCAGTGTTGTAAAGATGCTGTGTTTATACTGGAGTACTTTGCACCCCCCTTTCCATTTCCGTGATGTAAGCATGCCTCCATGGGCTGCCCTCACCCCCTTAACTCACCCCCGAAAAATGCCGCATGTCTATGAGGCCGAATGCAACCATTGAGTTGTGCAGCGGGGCAGGTCGGGGGGGGGGGGGGGGGGGGGCTACTACACTGATTCCATCTGAAAACCAGCCAACCACCTTCCATAAAAGGAGGCTGAGGGGGCTCTGATCCCCCCTGCGTGGGGATCAGTGTTTGGGGACAATGCCCAGCCCCTTTGGGAATCCTGTCACATCCATCAAGTCTGTGCTGAATGGGTCTGAACGGGACCATGAACTGGGGGCTTGGTTAGAGGTCGGGGGGCGGTGCCCCATTGAAGTTCAGGAACCTTGGGAAACATTGTGGGCCGAGACCGTCTGGTCGCTTGGTCTTTGGAGGGGGACTTGGTGTGCCATGATCAACCGCCTCCTTGGGTTAGTTATTGGTGTTAATAGCTGAGAAAACCAATGGCTGTGAGCGAAGGGAGGAGGAGGTGTCTGTCTGGCCTTATTCTGAGGTCATCTCTATTGGGAGACCAGGGCCAGGTGCCTGATCAATTGTAAAATTTGTATTTTTATGATAAATAAAGGGACTTGTATGTATTTTTAGCACTTACTAAAGGAGTCAGTTGAAAACTGTACTCTTCTCTAATTCCCCATATATTTTGTTTCTCTTGACATTTAATTTTTGTCTGAGGGATCTGTGGTGTAAAAATAAGCATAATTTTTCCTCCACATTTTCTTACGCTCTCTCCTGTGGAAGAAAATCAGCATGTCTGCAAGGGCAAATCTCACTGCTTATGAATTTGACTGGATGCCATGCACAGGTCCAAGGCAAGAGGGACAATGGCTGTTATGTGCAAATGGAATCTCTTGTAACAGCTAATGGAATGGATTTGGATTGGGAGGTAAACGCTTCTGTCACCCAGGAGCATAATCTACCAAATGATTGACAACCTCATGTGAGCTCTGGAATTGAAGTGGAAATTCTGTAAAAATGCCCTATTTCACTTTGGCAGCCCAATAAAATGTAGAATAGTATCAGATGTTATTTTCCTTCAATAACAATATAATGTGACTGTAAAAATCCAACTTATTGGACCGTTAGAGAAGTTGTGAATTTTTGTTTTAAGTTCAGTTTTCTAATGAGTAGCAATAATTCATATTAAGTGGTGAAAGGAAACCAGCCTCCATAATGTCCAGCACAGCCCCCTGGCCCTTTTGCTATGCCTGTCACTGAGGATTTATCACCTCTGACTTGAGAAAGCCAAGCCCTGCGATCGATCCAGGCTGTACTGACAACATAAGCTCCAAGTGCGTTGCAGGTTTGAAGCCCTGTGGCTGAATGGCTGCCGAGAGCCTCTTTCGGTGCTGGTCCCAGGCCGTCTGGTCCACGTGCATTCTGGGGCTTTGCATTGAACCCCGCATCCTCGCCAATACTATGGCAACGGCCTAACTGATGAGTCACCCCAAAGGTATTTCCTCTCTCTGTCCCAAAACACAAACAGCCCATACTCCCAAGCTGCTGTGTGGCCCTGATTGGCATTACAAGGTTTTTGCCCCATTTTTTCCCAGCCCCTTACCCCATCATAGGACCCCCTCCCCCGCACCCCCAGCATGAGGCCACAGCTCTTCTGTTGCAGTCGCCACTTCTCCTCACTGTACACACTGTAGAATTTCCCTGCGTGTTCCTTTGGAAGAGACCGCCATGTGCTGTTCCGCTCTCGGCGCCTGACTAGCAGTTGATGTGGCTGTGGAGCGACAGGACGTTTGACCCACCCAGTGAAAAGCGAGTTGGTTTTGCATTCTGTGGGCTGACAAACTACAGGCGGCTAATGCTGTTTGTCCTTAGCATCATCACGCACAGTTATAAAAGATACAAAAGCAGGACTATTAAACTCATTTTGATTTAGATGAAATGAGGAGCTACGCTTTCCACCCATTATGATGGCCTCCTATCCCCTGGGTGCAGTGTAAATATAGTCTGGACACTAATTAAATCCTGCACAAACATGACTCTGGCATGAGCCTTAACTGCTTGAGCTCGTTTTCCCTCTGTGTTTATCTTTGAGTGAAGAAGGTTAATTGAACCGAGTCCCTTAGTCGGGTAGCTCAAAGGCAGTAGTGAGTAACTCCAGAACAGGCCGCCTGGCGCTGACTTTAAAAAGGCCTGCTGATCAGTTCCTGGATGCACTGAGCTAATCAATGCTCTCCTCCTCCTTTCTGCCATGTCCTTCCAGGCTTTAGGCTGTGTTTTGTAGTATGTGATGAAGTCCAAGATAGTGTGCTGGAAAAGGCATCTTGTTCCCGGGATAGTGGGAGCATAATGGCCGTGTGGCGGAGAGAGTGGGAACGGCACATTTAGCCCGGGATAGTGGGAGCATAATGGCCATGTGGTGGAGAGAGTCGGAACGGCACATTTAACCCGGGATAGTGGGAGCATAATGGCCGTGTGGTGGAGAGAGTCGGAACGGCACATTTAACCCGGGATAGTGGGAGCATAATGGCCGTGTGACTGAGAGAGTTGGAACGGCAAATTTAACCCGGGATAGTGGGAGCATAATGGCCGTGTGACTGAGAGAGTCGGAACGGCAAATTTAACCCGGGATAGTGGGAGCATAATGGCCGTGTGGTGGAGAGAGTGGGAACGGCACATTTAGTCCGGGATAGTGGGAGCATAATGGCCGTGTGGTGGAGAGAGTCGGAACGGCAAATTTAACCCGGGATAGTGGGAGCATAATGGCCGTGTGACTGAGAGAGTCGAAACGGCAAATTTAACCCGGGATAGTGGGAGCATAATGGCCATGTGGCGGAGAGAGTCGGAACGGCACATTTAGTCCGGGATAGTGGGAGCATAATGGCCGTGTGGTGGAGAGAGTCGGAACGGCACATTTAACCCGGGATAGTGGGAGCATAATGGCCGTGTGGTGGAGAGTCGGAACGGCACATTTAACCCGGGATAGTGGGAGCATAATGGCCATGTGGCGGAGAGAGTCGGAACGGCACATTTAGTCCGGGATAGTGGGAGCATAATGGCCGTGTGGCGGAGAGAGTCGGAAGGGCAAATTTAACCCGGGATAGTGGGAGCATAATGGCCGTGTGGTGGAGAGAGTCGGAACGGCAAATTTAACCCGGGATAGTGGGAGCATAATGGCCATGTGGTGGAGAGTCGGAACGGCACATTTAACCCGGGATAGTGGGAGCATAATGGCCGTGTGGTGGAGAGTCGGAACGGCAAATTTAACCCGGGATAGTGGGAGCATAATGGCCGTGTGGTGGAGAGAGTCGGAACGGCAAATTTAACCCGGGATAGTGGGAGCATAATGGCCATGTGGTGGAGAGTCGGAACGGCACATTTAACCCGGGATAGTGGGAGCATAATGGCCGTGTGGCGGAGAGAGTCGGAACGGCACATTTAGTCCAGGATAGTGAGAGCATAATGGCCGTGTGGCGGAGAGAGTCGGAACGGCAAATTTAACCCGGGATAGTGGGAGCATAATGGCCATGTGGTGGAGTGTCGGAACGGCACATTTAACCCGGGATAGTGGGAGCATAATGGCCGTGTGGCGGAGAGAGTCGGAACGGCAAATTTAACCCGGGATAGTGGGAGCATAATGGCCGTGTGGTGGAGAGAGTCGGAACGGCAAATTTAACCCGGGATAGTGGGAGCATAATGGCCGCGTGGTGGAGAGAGTCGGAACGGCAAATTTAACCCGGGATAGTGGGAGCATAATGGCCATGTGGTGGAGAGTCGGAACGGCACATTTAACCCAGGATAGTGGGAGCATAATGGCCGTGTGGCGGAGAGAGTCGGAACGGCAAATTTAACCCGGGATAGCGGGAGCATAATGGTCGTGTGGCGGAGAGAGTCGGAACGGCACATTTAACCCGGGATAGTGGGAGCATAATGGCCGTGTGGTGGAGAGTCGGAACGGCACATTTAACCCGGGATAGCGGGAGCATAATGGCCGTGTGGTGGAGAGTCGGAACGGCAAATTTAGTCCGGGATAGTGGGAGCATAATGGCCGTGTGGTGGAGAGAGTCGGAACGGCACATTTAACCCGGGATAGTGGGAGCATAATGGCCGTGTGGCGGAGAGAGTCGGAACGGCACATTTAGTCCAGGATAGTGAGAGCATAATGGCCGTGTGGCGGAGAGAGTCGGAACGGCACATTTAACCCGGGATAGTGGGAGCATAATGGCCGTGTGGCGGAGAGAGTCGGAACGGCACATTTAGTCCAGGATAGTGAGAGCATAATGGCCGTGTGGCGGAGAGAGTCGGAACGGCACATTTAACCCGGGATAGTGGGAGCATAATGGCCGTGTGGTGGAGAGTCGGAACGGCAAATTTAGTCCGGGATAGTGGGAGCATAATGGCCGTGTGGCGGAGAGAGTCGGAACGGCACATTTAACCCGGGATAGTGGGAGCATAATGGCCGTGTGGCGGAGAGAGTCGGAACGGCACATTTAGTCCAGGATAGTGAGAGCATAATGGCCGTGTGGCGGAGAGAGTCGGAACGGCAAATTTAACCCGGGATAGTGGGAGCATAATGGCCGTGTGGTGGAGAGAGTCGGAACGGCACATTTAGTCCGGGATAGTGGGAGCATAATGGCCGTGTGGCGGAGAGAGTCGGAACGGCAAATTTAACCCAGGATAGTGGGAGCATAATGGCCGCGTGGTGGAGAGAGTCGGAACGGCAAATTTAACCCGGGATAGTGGGAGCATAATGGCCATGTGGTGGAGAGTCGGAACGGCACATTTAACCCAGGATAGTGGGAGCATAATGGCCGTGTGGTGGAGAGAGTCGGAACGGCACATTTAGTCCGGGATAGTGGGAGCATAATGGCCGTGTGGTGGAGAGAGTCGGAACGGCAAATTTAACCCGGGATAGTG
This sequence comes from Brienomyrus brachyistius, assembly GCF_023856365.1. Classification (NCBI taxonomy): domain Eukaryota; kingdom Metazoa; phylum Chordata; class Actinopteri; order Osteoglossiformes; family Mormyridae; genus Brienomyrus; species Brienomyrus brachyistius. The sequence continues at coordinate 7,836,710 of NC_064548.1, read as the reverse complement.
GGAGCATAATGGCCGTGTGACTGAGAGAGTCGGAACGGCAAATTTAACCCGGGATAGTGGGAGCATAATGGCCATGTGGCAGAGAGAGTCGGAACGGCACATTTAGTCCGGGATAGTGGGAGCATAATGGCCGTGTGGTGGAGAGAGTCGGAACGGCACATTTAACCCGGGATAGTGGGAGCATAATGGCCGTGTGGTGGAGAGTCGGAACGGCACATTTAACCCGGGATAGTGGGAGCATAATGGCCATGTGGCGGAGAGAGTCGGAACGGCACATTTAGTCCGGGATAGTGGGAGCATAATGGCCGTGTGGCGGAGAGAGTCGGAAGGGCAAATTTAACCCGGGATAGTGGGAGCATAATGGCCGTGTGGTGGAGAGAGTCGGAACGGCAAATTTAACCCGGGATAGTGGGAGCATAATGGCCATGTGGTGGAGAGTCGGAACGGCACATTTAACCCGGGATAGTGGGAGCATAATGGCCGTGTGGTGGAGAGTCGGAACGGCAAATTTAACCCGGGATAGTGGGAGCATAATGGCCGTGTGGTGGAGAGAGTCGGAACGGCAAATTTAACCCGGGATAGTGGGAGCATAATGACCATGTGGTGGAGAGTCGGAACGGCACATTTAACCCGGGATAGTGGGAGCATAATGGCCGTGTGGCGGAGAGAGTCGGAACGGCACATTTAGTCCAGGATAGTGAGAGCATAATGGCCGTGTGGCGGAGAGAGTCGGAACGGCAAATTTAACCCGGGATAGTGGGAGCATAATGGCCATGTGGTGGAGTGTCGGAACGGCACATTTAACCCGGGATAGTGGGAGCATAATGGCCGTGTGGCGGAGAGAGTCGGAACGGCAAATTTAACCCGGGATAGTGGGAGCATAATGGCCGTGTGGTGGAGAGAGTCGGAACGGCAAATTTAACCCAGGATAGTGGGAGCATAATGGCCGCGTGGTGGAGAGAGTCGGAACGGCAAATTTAACCCGGGATAGTGGGAGCATAATGGCCATGTGGTGGAGAGTCGGAACGGCACATTTAACCCAGGATAGTGGGAGCATAATGGCCGTGTGGCGGAGAGAGTCGGAACGGCAAATTTAACCCGGGATAGCGGGAGCATAATGGTCGTGTGGCGGAGAGAGTCGGAACGGCACATTTAACCCGGGATAGTGGGAGCATAATGGCCGTGTGGTGGAGAGTCGGAACGGCACATTTAACCCGGGATAGCGGGAGCATAATGGTCGTGTGGCGGAGAGAGTCGGAACGGCACATTTAACCCGGGATAGTGGGAGCATAATGGCCGTGTGGTGGAGAGTCGGAACGGCAAATTTAGTCCGGGATAGTGGGAGCATAATGGCCGTGTGGTGGAGAGAGTCGGAACGGCACATTTAACCCGGGATAGTGGGAGCATAATGGCCGTGTGGCGGAGAGAGTCGGAACGGCACATTTAGTCCAGGATAGTGAGAGCATAATGGCCGTGTGGCGGAGAGAGTCGGAACGGCACATTTAACCCGGGATAGTGGGAGCATAATGGCCGTGTGGCGGAGAGAGTCGGAACGGCACATTTAGTCCAGGATAGTGAGAGCATAATGGCCGTGTGGCGGAGAGAGTCGGAACGGCACATTTAACCCGGGATAGTGGGAGCATAATGGCCGTGTGGTGGAGAGTCGGAACGGCAAATTTAGTCCGGGATAGTGGGAGCATAATGGCCGTGTGGCGGAGAGAGTCGGAACGGCACATTTAACCCGGGATAGTGGGAGCATAATGGCCGTGTGGCGGAGAGAGTCGGAACGGCACATTTAGTCCAGGATAGTGAGAGCATAATGGCCGTGTGGCGGAGAGAGTCGGAACGGCAAATTTAACCCGGGATAGTGGGAGCATAATGGCCGTGTGGTGGAGAGAGTCGGAACGGCACATTTAGTCCGGGATAGTGGGAGCATAATGGCCGTGTGGCGGAGAGAGTCGGAACGGCAAATTTAACCCAGGATAGTGGGAGCATAATGGCCGCGTGGTGGAGAGAGTCGGAACGGCAAATTTAACCCGGGATAGTGGGAGCATAATGGCCATGTGGTGGAGAGTCGGAACGGCACATTTAACCCAGGATAGTGGGAGCATAATGGCCGTGTGGTGGAGAGAGTCGGAACGGCACATTTAGTCCGGGATAGTGGGAGCATAATGGCCGTGTGGTGGAGAGAGTCGGAACGGCACATTTAGTCCGGGATAGTGGGAGCATAATGGCCGTGTGGCGGAGAGAGTCGGAACGGCACATTTAGTCCGGGATAGTGGGAGCATAATGGCCGCGTGGTGGAGAGTCGGAACGGCACATTTAACCCAGGATAGTGGGAGCATAATGGCCGCGTGGTGGAGAGAGTCGGAACGGCAAATTTAACCCAGGATAGTGGGAGCATAATGGCCGCGTGGTGGAGAGAGTCGGAACGGCAAATTTAACCCAGGATAGTGGGAGCATAATGGCCGCGTGGTGGAGAGAGTCGGAACGGCAAATTTAACCCGGGATAGTGGGAGCATAATGGCCGCGTGGTGGAGAGAGTCGGAACGGCAAATTTAACCCGGGATAGTGGGAGCATAATGGCCATGTGGTGGAGAGTCGGAACGGCACATTTAACCCGGGATAGTGGGAGCATAATGGCCGCGTGGTGGAGAGAGTCGGAACGGCAAATTTAACCCAGGATAGTGGGAGCATAATGGCCGCGTGGTGGAGAGAGTCGGAACGGCAAATTTAACCCAGGATAGTGGGAGCATAATGGCCGCGTGGTGGAGAGAGTCGGAACGGCAAATTTAACCCGGGATAGTGGGAGCATAATGGCCATGTGGTGGAGAGTCGGAACGGCACATTTAACCCAGGATAGTGGGAGCATAATGGCCGTGTGGCGGAGAGAGTCGGAACGGCAAATTTAACCCAGGATAGTGGGAGCATAATGGCCGTGTGGTGGAGAGAGTCGGAACGGCAAATTTAACCCGGGATAGTGGGAGCATAATGGCCATGTGGTGGAGAGTCGGAACGGCACATTTAACCCAGGATAGTGGGAGCATAATGGCCGTGTGGCGGAGAGAGTCGGAACGGCACATTTAACCCAGGATAGTGGGAGCATAATGGCCGTGTGGCGGAGAGAGTCGGAACGGCACATTTAACCTGGGATAGCGGGAGCATAATGGCCGTGTGGCGGAGAGAGTCAGAACGGCAAATTTAACCCAGGATAGTGGGAGCATAATGGCCGTGTGGCGGAGAGAGTCGGAACGGCACATTTAACCTGGGATAGCGGGAGCATAATGGCCGTGTGGCGGAGAGAGTCGGAACGGCACATTTAACCCGGGATAGCGGGAGCATAATGGTCGTGTGGCGGAGAGAGTCGGAACGGCACATTTAACCCGGGATAGTGGGAGCATAATGGCCGTGTGGTGGAGAGTCGGAACGGCACATTTAACCCGGGATAGTGGGAGCATAATGGCCATGTGGTGGAGAGTCGGAACGGCACATTTAACCCGGGATAGTGGGAGCATAATGGCCGTGTGGTGGAGAGTCGGAACGGCACATTTAGTCCGGGATAGTGGGAGCATAATGGCCGTGTGGTGGAGAGTCGGAACGGCACATTTAACCCGGGATAGTGGGAGCATAATGGCCGTGTGGCGGAGAGAGTCGGAACGGCACATTTAACCCGGGATAGTGGGAGCATAATGGCCGTGTGGCGGAGAGAGTGGGAACGGCACATTTAACCCGGGATAGTGGGAGCATAATGGCCGTGTGGGGGAGAGAGTCGGAACGGCACATTTAGTCCGGGATAGATGGAGCATAATGGCCGTGTGGCGGAGAGAGTCGGAACGGCACATTTAGTCCGGGATAGATGGAGCATAATGGCCGTGTGGTGGAGAGAGTCGGAACGGCACATTTAGCCCGGGATAGTGGGAGCATAATGGCCGTGTGGTGGAGAGAGTCGGAACGGCACATTTAACCCGGGATAGTGGGAGCATAATGGCCGTGTGACTGAGAGGGCTGGAATGGTACGTTTAGCCTTGAATGGTGGGAGTGTAGCTGATGTGTAAACGTCTACCTGAAGGACAGCTCATGAGAGGGAAACCGGGTGATGGAGGAGCTTCAGAAACACCATTGAACCAGCTCATGCCTTCATTAGAGGAGGTAGAACGTTAGCCTTGGTGATGCATCCATAATTAAACACGGGGCCCTTAAAAGAAATATAATTGGGGGCCAGGGGTGGGGGGCTGGGGTGTTGCTGTGCTCCAGTTGAATGATAAGAAGCGCTTGCATTTATATGCAAATGACATGTGGTTTGCTGGCTATCTAGTCGCCTGGCTCTTTGAGGCAGTGGCCCACTTATTGCCATGTTAGCATAGTAAACAGTCCGAGGTAAGGGTGCATCCTTAGTAAAGCTGGGCAAGTGCAATATTACCACAGATAGCTGAATAATACCTGCAAACTGTCCGTACACTCCGGCTGTACACTGGAGGCTAAAACTGGAATGGGAATGCATCCCTTTTCTTTATTTTGGTTTCCTAGGCAACAGAATGGGGCCCAGACGAAGACACCAGGAGGTCCTGTCAGAGTAAAGGAAAGACGGAGGTAAGGTTTAATGCTGTCCCCTCATTTAGCCAGCAAGGGGAAAATGCAGTTTGTGCTTCCAGATGTTTACTGCCTCCTGGTTTCTCTCTCTTTGCGTGTCATTCTGATTACATGAGAGCCACAATAAGGCGAATCTCTTCAGCAATTTGAGCATTCACTGTCATGCAGTATTTTCATGGGAGATGAAACAGGGAGAACTGTAATATTAGCTGCATATCGTTGTAGATGCATATATATTGATGCAGCAAAGAGAACCAAGCACAGCTTCAAAATCTATTTGCCAAAAGTTGTCTTCATGTACGAAATAAACATGCATTAACCTTCCAGATGAAAATGTCTGACAATAGTGTTTATAGCTTTGTAGAATCATCTTACTCGACACACAGAAAAATATCCATAAATCACCAAGCTCCACCTTGGTGGAGTGGTGGAGGTCTGGTTGGCTGCTTTTGGTCTGACAGTAAATCCCTGTGGATGACTCCCTCCACAGGTGGAGTGCCAGAACTACATCCGGGTCCTGCTCATCAACGGGAAGCGGGTGTTCACCTGTGGCACCAACGCGTTCCTGCCCGTCTGCACCATGCGACAGGTGAGGGCCGTCTGTGCCAGATGTGCGGGTCCGTGTAGCCAACAGGGCATGCCATGGTACACATATAAAGGGCATTTAAAGGAATCTCATGGTAAATCCTGGGACCTGATCTCTGGGGTACAGCCTGCTGCTGAGCATTGCTCAGCTGTCAGAGGCGTATTCATTTATTTGAAAACATTGAAGCCGGGAAGGTTTATGGATTTTCAGGAAGACCTGTTTGTGTTGTAAACAGAGCAGAACAAATGTGTTCTCTGAGGACTGCTTGACTTTTAGTGCTGCTTACTGGCTGGATAAACTGCTGTTTGGGGTTTGTATTTGAGTTAGAGTTTGGGTTTCTGTTTGGGCCAGGTTTAGGATTAAGGTGTGAGTTCGGACTGCTAGACAATGTTTTTTTTTCCGGTTTTTCAAGTTGTTCACAAGATATGAGATGACTAAATTAATTAAATTACTGAACAATTAGATCAAGTGTCCCAGTGGAATGCAAAGCCCCCTCCCCCCCCCCCCCGTGTACAAGTGGTAATACCCTCTGTTTTTTTCAGGTGGGTAACCTGAGCCGCGTGCTGGATCGGGTCAATGGCGTTGCACGCTGCCCCTATGACCCGCGCCACAATTCCACAGCCGTGGTGACGGAGAGGGGCGAGCTGTATGCGGCCACCGTCATCGACTTCTCGGGCCGGGATCCCGTCATCTACCGCAGCCTTGGCAGCATGCCGCCCCTGCGCACGGCGCAGTACAACTCCAAGTGGCTTAACGGTGTGTGGACGTCTGTAGGACGGGGCGGACCCACACATGTACACACACACATACAAACACACACAGTTCAAGTATTCATATCTTTATGGAGACATTCATTTCTATAGGCACAACACTAATCCCAACTCTGACTGCCTTAACCCCTACCCAGCCCTAACCATAAGTAACCAAACAAATTTTTACTGTTTTGATTGCATTCATAGATTCTTATAAAATCGAGGTTATCCTTGTGGGGACCTAAAAATGTCTTCAGTTTTTATCACATTGTTGGGAAATCTGGTCTTCACGATATAATAATTACAAAAAACACATGAACACACAGTGTCCCTTATTTGGTTGCTCTGACTGTTGTCTTGGTTTCATCGTAAGCTTTCATTGTCTTTGATCCTAAAATTATCATCACTAATTAGTCCAGGATCTCTGACATTAGTCACCAAGCCTTGCAGGTGGTCAGCAGATCCTTTGAAGATAGGCATCGATCCGACAGAAATTTTTAATACAGCTGAAGGCAGGTGCAAGTTGCTGCTGTTTGTTTGTAGGTTTGTAGACACACGCTGTTTGTGACAGATCTGAGAGAGGTAGGTGTGTGTGTGTGTGCGTGTTTGTAATTATTACATTGTGGCGACTAGATCTCCTTGCAGTGTGATGAAAACCTTTTGCATTTTACCATATGGGGACATTATTTCACTGGCCAGGGTAGGAAAATCAGAGAGCCCCAGGGAGACACCAAGTGAAGGGGGTTGGGGGGGGGGGGGGTCACCTGTATGATTGTGACACCCCCATGCTTAAGGAGATGAGTCTATCCAGTGTCATTCTAATAAGCCCCTCCTCCTAAGGCCGGGCCTTGACCTCTCCTGCAAGTAAACACAGGACATCTGGCTCATTCCGAAAGTGACTGATAATAATAATCAGCCAGCTGGATATCACAGGCGGTTTTAGGTACCTCCCTGGATTTCTGATGATCCTGGTTATCACTGCCTGGCTTCCTGCCTGCCAGGCTGCACTCTCTTCTTCTCAGGTCTCTGCCACACCCAAGGTGAACTTTTTCACAGGCTGAAGTTGCATCCAGGGCCACATGGATTAAAACCATATATTAAAGCGTGATATGCATCACGATCAGTTATATCAGTGATATTATTTACATCAGAACTATGTCTGTATAAGTTGTATGAAATCAAAAGTATTTGGTAATAATCCTAAAAATGATAATTACAAACTGAATAAAGCATGAAATCATCAGTCTAACGAGCAGCGTTAACACCATTTGAGCAAACCCCTGAACACAGATGAAAGCACATGCTGAAGCTCCAGCCCCAGCCTGCTCTGCTCCACCCACCCAATGCAGCCCCACCCACCCTGCTCTGCCCCACCCACCCTGCCCTACCCTCACTGCTTTGCCCCACCCACCCAGTCTAGCCCCACCCCATCTCTCCTCACTCTGCCCCCCCCCCCATCCAGCCTCTCCCCGCTCTGCCCTACACATACTTCTTCTCTCATTGGTCAAATGGCTCCGCCACTCTGCGTTGACGCCTTTAAAAACCCCCTCCTTTCACACTGCAGGCCTTCAGATCACGTCCTGTTTGTTTCCGCTGACAGTCTGTCTGTCTCTCAGAGGCTGCCTGGTGATGGCTGAAAAGGTCAAACGCTCTGCCCCCTATTTACCTGGCTGAAGGGGGGTGGGCAGGTGCGGGGGTTGGCTCTGGCATCTCTGGGGATGGCTGTTCCTTTCCCAGAGCAGCGAGAGGCTCTCTCACTCTCACAATCGCTGTCGGTAACTCGCCAGCCGCCATATTCTTCCCGATATTCTTTCTCGTTGCCAAAAACCTTTAAGGGTTTTTGGCTTTTAAAGCAGCAGCTGAATGATTGTGATGGTTTTCCTGCAGTGCTGCTCTGGATCACCTGACTGCGGCCTCCTCAGATTAGACGCATTGCTAAAGATCTCTCAGGTCGCCGTAGCTTCCACAGGCTCAGTGCCAGGAACATCTCCCTGTTTGTTCCTGTTAGGGACGGGCTGTAAAACACTCTCGCTGTCTGAAAAATGGGAAGGCCAGCCCTCTGTCTGCGGCTCTGGGCCCAGCCCAGACCCTGGGGCTTTGTCAGTGACTCGGGAAATAGCCCTGGGGCCCTGTGGTCTCCCAGCTGAAGCTTTCTGTTCATTCTGAAGGTCCAGGCTGCCTACAAATTGGCATATCGCTGAGTCTCCCCCGCAGCTAACCCACACCCCCACCGCTCTCTTCTGGACACACAGAGCCACACTTCATCTCGGCCTACGACGTGGGCCTCTTCACCTACTTCTTCCTGCGGGAGAACGCCGTGGAGCACGATTGCGGGAAGACGGTGTACTCACGAGTGGCACGCGTCTGCAAGAACGACATCGGAGGCCGCTTCCTGCTGGAGGACACTTGGACCACCTTCATGAAGGCGCGCCTCAACTGCTCCCGCTCCGGAGAGATTCCCTTCTACTATCACGAGCTGCAGAGCACCTTCTACCTACCCGAACAGGACCTCATCTTCGGCATCTTCACCACGAATGTGTGAGTAGCCTCCCGGCGCTACGGGTCTGCACAGGGCCCCCAGCTCCGCTTACTGGTTCTGTCATTCTCAAATGATGTTCTTAATAGCCCCTAGTAATCCTTCTCTAAGAGTCATCGTTCTTAAGCATCATACAGCCTCTCCCCAGGTTACGATGGGGTTATGTTCCCATAAACCTATTATAAGGTGAAACTATCGTAAGGGGGGGCGGCATAGTGGTGCAGTGGTTAGCACTGTTGCCTCATACCTCTGGGACCCGGGTTTGAGTCAACGCCTGGGTCACATGTGTGCGGAGTTTGCATGTTCTCCTCATGTCGTCGTGGGGCTTCCGGGGTACTCCGGTTTCCCCCCACATTCCAAAAACATGCTGAGGCTAATTGGAGTTACTAAATTGCGCATAGGTGTGCATGTGTGAGTGAATGGTATGTGAGTGTGCCCTGCGATGGGCTGGCCCCCTATCCTGGGTTGTTCCCTGCCTCATGCCCATTGCTTCCGGGATAGACTCCGGACCCCCCACGACCCAGTAGGATAAGAGGTTTGGAAAATGGATGGATGGAATATCGTGAGGCATTTTAATACAGTACACCTAACCTAGCAAACATCACAGCCTAGGCTAGCCTACCTTAAACATGCTTACATTAGCCTGCTGTTGAGCAAAACCATTAACACAAAGCTTGTTTTATAATTAAATGATTAATATCTAGATGTAATTTATTGAATAATATACTGAAAGTGAAAAACATTTACCCACTGCAAAGTCGAAATATCATAACACGGACCATCGTAACCTAGGGAGCGTCTGTACTTTTATACTCAGTGTTTGTTTGTGCTGCTCAAATAAAAGCCATAGCGGGCAATTCACAGCAGATTGCCACAGCGTCAAGACAGGAAGACAGAAGATTATCCTATAATGAAGTTCTTAAAGGAGAGCATGGTAATATTGTGAAAATACGCACCTGTACGATAATCTTTGCATTTGATTAAACCCCATTGGTAATGATTCCTCCTACCTATGATTCCTGCAGTCCAGCCTACATTTAAAAGGTCCTTTTGGACTTTCTCTTTAATTTAAGTATCTTACCTGTAGCTTTAGAATATTCTGAAGTGGTTGGAATTGGAGCGAAGTTTGGATCTAGCACTTGGAGTCCAAAGCTGTTAGACACGGAGACCTTTTCGTTTGGAAGCTTTCTCAGGCTTCCGGCAGGTTCTTGAAAAGGTGGTCTTTTTCTGAGCAGCTGAGAAGTGTTTTCTTGAAAGCAGTGGAGCCCTGGGTGCTCTGAATGCTCCCAGCGTTTGCTGTAGTCCTTCCCCCAAAGCTGCAGTTAACAGGGGCCTGTTTCATCTCATTCAGCGGGAAATGGCTCAAAGCGTCATGAATGCCTGCACATTGCGTTTCCTGCGAGGGTGGGCGCCTCGGTGAGGCAAACGCACCCCCACGCAACACTCACGTTCTGGGTGGCCTCGGGGAGGCTTACGGAAACATAACAATAGTGATTGTAAATTTTTGCTACTGTTTTTGAAGAACACAACCTTGGTAATTCAGAGTGCATTCACCAGCTAGCGTGCCGGCATGGTGCCACATGGTGTGGGAGTTGCTGTCCCTCTAAGGTGGGATTTCCTGCATGCCTGTACTCATACAAATAGCAGAATCTTGCTTTTGTGATGTTTGCAGTACAGTAAAATGCAGTTATGACTGACATCAAGGGACCTGGCAAAACAGTCCGTTATATCCAAAGTCTGTTATATCCAGAGTTGCTGCATGCACAGAACACAAGTACAGGACAGCATTTACTCATGCCACACCCCAGCAGACACACTTGTGGTATAGATTATTATATTGTACATGTAGTAATCCAACTTTACCTGACTAGATGTGTGACTATTAATAATCCCGACTACGTATCTGGCCTTGTAGGCGGAGCCTGCATGTCCCTTATAACCAAACAAAACTACAGCTAAAAGCGGCCCTGGGGACCAAATTGTTTGTCCGTTATAAGCGAAATTCCATTATATACGAATCCGCTATATCCGGTGCTTTTTCTGCATGTTCTTAAAGGCGCACGGCTGGGACCAGCAAACCTTATAGACAATATTCCATTATAAGCGAGTCCACTATAACAGGATTTTACTGTATAGCATTTCTAAATTATTTCAAACTTCTCCTAACTGTAACTTTGCAATCCACCTGAATGCAAAATAAGCAGCATGTAGGACAGTAGCCATGTCTGGATGTTAAATGTCTGATGGTGCAGGTGAGTTCCTCCAAAAGCATGGATGGTACTTGAAGGCAGGCAGAGGCCAGCGCAGCGCCCCCAAGTGGGCTAACTCCGCAGGCTCCGCCAAGGGCCGCTGCCCCTTCTGTTCTTACAGCACAACTGGAGCAGGGGGATGTTTTCCCAGTTTCTACTGCCGATATGCAAAGCGTGCACCGTGCCAGTGCCAGAAGTGGGATCCGGACAGCAGGCGGCCCTAAAAGCCACTTTATCCCTTCTCTGGGGAGGCATCTCCAACAGAGCCCCCCCAGGCCCGAGTAAATATGGCCTTCGGAAGAGAGTGTTGCGGAATCCGGGCTTCTCGAGCGGCGCGCTTTAGCCGAGATTTAACCTCGTGTTGCTGCATGACGAGACAGGCACAGACGCAGAATAAAGCCAGCAGGACTCCCACAGGCTCTTTGTTTTCCGTTTCTCGTTTTTAAACTCGGTTATCTTCACACTCACAAACACAGCCTGAGATGCAGAAGCCCCCCCACTGCCCTTGAGGCTCAGCCGTGCTTCACCCCCAAGCGGCACCCTTCCAGTCCAGGGCTCCATCTGCGGACGCAGGTTGTCCCCCATGTACGTCCTCTGGCTCCTGCATCCACTCAGTCTGGCCAGATGTTCCCAGAGGCTTTGAAGAATAAGGCTGAGCCCCCCACTTCAATTGGCCAAGTACACCGCCCCACCCCCATCTCCCTTGATTATGTTGGGCTCCAATTAGCAGAGTCGCTAATGCTATGGGCACAGGACCAGAGTCCCAGGACCGTGGAGCCCCAATTAACTGTACATGCAGCACACGGCCCAGCTGCAGCCTGTGAGCTGGATCTGGGGAACCCGGCGGCCGCACAGAGGCTCAGCTCCGAGACACGTGCCTGAAGCCCTTCCCATTTCTTGTCCGGACAGGAAGTCAGAACTGGAGAGGTTATTGCAGCAGAATAAGAGTCATGTGCTTCGGAACTGTGGCGGTGATGAATGCTGCGTGTGATTCACTACCACCGTGAGCCCCCAGGGTGTTCGTCTGTGGGGCGAACCGTGTCTGCACAGCCACGTCTGCTCAGGCTGCAGGGTGACCCTTGTCTGCGTTGCTGCATCTGCTCAGGCTGCAGGGTGACCCTTGTCTGCACAGCTGCGTCTGCTCAGACTTCAGGTTGACCCTTGTCTGCACAGCCGCGTCTGCTCAGGCTGCAGGGTGACCCTTGTCTGCACAGCTGCGTCTGCTCAGGCTGCAGGGTGACCCTTGTCTGCACAGCTGCGTCTGCTCAGACTGCAGGGTGACCCTTGTCTGCACAGCTGCGTCTGCTCAGGCTGCAGGGTGACCCTTGTCTGCACAGCTGTGTTTGCTCAGGCTGCTGGGGACTGCAGACCCAGCAAGGGAGGCAGAGATTCAGTACATCACTTTGGATAAAAGCTTCTGCCAAATAAATATAAATGTTCATACTTGGTCAGTAGGGGTCATAGTAGCTGAAGCATTGGCCTTCCCAGCTCAGAAATTAGCTCTCGCTGAGTAATCTCACATCTGCTTTCCTTGGGAGAGTGAATAATGGACCTCCATCCCTTCCCTCCCCAGAAACAGCATCGCGGCCTCGGCTGTCTGTGCCTTCAACCTGAGCGCCATCACCCAAGCCTTCAACGGGCCATTCCGCACCCAGGAGAACCCACGCTCCACCTGGCAGGCCACGCCCAACCCCATCCCTAATTTCCAGGCAAGTCCATCCATCCTTCCATCCAGCTATCCATCCCCATCAATCCACCCACCATTCCCTGGAGGGCTGCTGCCTCTCTCGTCTGCCTCGCTGATGCACCCGCGGGGTTTCACCTGCTCTGAATGTTTCTGCTGTGCACACCCACACAGTGTGGCACCATCAATGACAGCGGTCCCAATGAGAACCTGACAGAGCGCAGCCTGCAGGACGCACAGCGCCTCTTCCTCATGAACGACGTGGTGCAGCCTGTCTCCGTGGACCCCTTGGTGGTCCAGGACAGCGTGCGCTTCTCCAAGCTGGTGGTGGACATTGTGCAGGGCCGAGACACCCTCTACCATGTCATGTACATCGGCACAGGTGCGGTGTCGTGGGGCAGCGGGTGAGCGCTAAGGGGCGGGGTTTCACACCGGGGTGTCTGACAGGTGCTCCTTCCCCCAATCAGAGTATGGCACCATCCTGAAGGCCCTCTCCACAGCCAATCACAGCTTGCATGGCTGCTACCTGGAGGAGATGCAGCTCCTGCCTGCCGACACACGGGAGCCCATCCTGAGCCTGCAGATCTTGCACAGCGACAGGTCATTGTTTGTAGGCCTGAACAACAGAGTGCTGAAAATCCCTCTGGAGAGATGCTCCACCTACAGGACGGAGCGGTGAGTGCAGGGGTGGGGGCAGGGGGGCAGCCCCACTCCACGTGGCACTGGGTGGTGGGAAACCCCAATTATCACTTAGATAATTATTTTTGATTCTCTGATTGCTCTCAAGCGCCCCCTCCAGACGTCACCTTTTTAGCTGCTGAGCATATTGTCAGGCAGCCTAAGAAGGAGAGCTGCTGATGAGCATCACCCCCGCGTCTGACCCGTGGTTCAGCGTCATGGTTGCTCAGCCAGTCTGCAATGTGGATGCATGGGGAGGGGTCTATAGTATGATGTTTCCTCGGCTCTGTGTGTGTTTTAATGTGCGTGTGCGTAGGTCATGTTTAGATTGACCCCACAATGTGATAAAAATCTGTTATTTTGACCTTGTTATTTTTTTCAGGTCCCTACAAGGGGAAACTTAATTTTATTAAAAAAAATATATGTGACTGCTGAAAAACTAAAATTGGCAAAAGACTTGTGTTTTGTTTAGTTATTTATGGTGAAGATTAGAGCTTGGTAGGGGTTAAGGTCATCAAGTTGGGAGTAGAGTTTTCCCCATAGAAATGAATGGAGAGTCCCCACAAAGATATAATTACAAATCTGTGTGTGTGTGTGTGTGTGTGTGTGTGAGTGAGTGTGTGTGACATGCATCAGTTGCCAGGCCCTTTCCCTGGCTACACTCACAGCAGCTTAAGCTAACAGAGGTGTGGGTGAAATTGAAAGACAGGATGGAGAGATCTATGGAGGCCGGGGACTTAGCACACAGCAGGGTGGAACAATCACAGCGGGCACCAGGAGCAGGCTGGGGAAAGGGCTTATGGATCCTTTTCATTCATTCCGGAAGTTTCCACAGCATGGGCAAACAGTCCATATTGGTGGTGAGTCAGTTGTTGCTATAGTGCAGGGTGTATTAAATATGTAAAAGGGCTGTTTCTGAGTCTGCGTAATGCTGTGGTGGAGGGTTAATTATGTACGTTTAAGTGGCAGCTGTCTGCTGGTGGGCAGCACTGACCAAGGAGCACTGACCACTGGCCTCCCCATTGGTCCTGTTCCGTCTCATGCGCCTCCTCATTGGTCCCAGTCTCTCTCATGCCCCTCCTTACTGGTCCTGCAAATCCTTCTGACCCCATACCTGCTCACTGTTCCAACCCTCTCTCACGCAACTCCTCACTGGTCCCACTCTCTTTAGCACCTCCTCTTTGGTCACACTCTCTCTCACATGCCTCCCCACTGGTCCTGGTCTCTCTCACATGCCTTCCCACTGGTCCTGGTCTCTCTCACATGCCTCCCCACTGGTCCTGGTCTCTCTCACATGCCTCCTCACTGGTCCCGCTCTCCCTCATGCAACTCCTCACTGGTCCTGCTGTCTTACATTTGCCTCCTCACTGGTCCCTCTCTCTCACCCGCCTCCTCACTGGTCCCGATCTCTCTTGCGCGTCTCTTCCCTGGTCTTGCTCTCTCAACCACGTCCTCCGATTCTCCCTAGCCCACCTTCTCCCCCTCTCTGCCTTGGGGTTGTCAGGTCCTTGGATGTTTTGTAGTCTGCTGCTTGCTTACACTGACCTCAGACTTAATTAACCCACTTGATTCAGTTAATCACACAGTGTAAATTTTGCCAATTCAGTAGTGCTCATGGGCTATAATTATTCACTGTGTGGTAAAACTGCAGTATACCTTTAAATTATAACTAAAACTATTTATCCCTCCTGCTACATTACTTCTTAACCCCTGAACAATTAAGCAGGCTATAAATCATTGGAAAATTTAAACACTTTTTCTTCACTCTTCTTAGTAAAATTTTTACAGCTAATTAAATAAAGCATATTTTATTTACGGCACCTGTCTTAGTTTTCTAACGACAGTTACTGTAAAGGTCTTGGTTTGACTCGCCAGCTTAAACTCGCACTGAAGGTTGGGTGAACTTGCCCCAGGCCTGTCCCGTTCCGTCTGCTCGACACCCCTCACCCCCCGCCCCCGTCCCTACCACGAGTCCTCAGAGGGACGATGCCGGTTATGATTGTCTGGCAGTCGCACATTCCTCTCCCCCCAAGCCAGATGCAGCTTGCTACGATGAGCTGACGTTGACGGTGACGCTTTTCGAAATGCAAGGCAGGTTTTTTGTCCTCGCACTTTAACATGAGCCAGACTGGGGGGGGGGGGGGGGGGCAGGTTACGTGGCCATGTTTCTGGTCTCTCGTGTTGCAGTCGCGTTCCAGCCGGCTGTGGGCTCCATGCAGAAAGCCGATGAGTTTGGAACATCGAGCGGGCAGAGCATCTCGGGGGGGGTACAGGCTTCAGTGGAGACGGGGGGCTGAAGGCTCCACAGCCAGGCTAATGATGAACGTGACACTTGGTGGGGGGATTCTGGCAGTGAAACCCTCGTCTGATTGGCTGACTCCTCCGGGTGGCTCCTGACTGACGAGCTGATTGGCTCTTGACTCAAACATGTGGAGATGACATGTTTCCTCAGATTTTACCTTGGAGGGGGGAACTGGTCTGGTGACATCAAAAAGGTGACAGTCTAATTGCGACAGCCTCCCCTCCTCGCTTTCCAGAAGCATTTGATGTCCACTAAGACCGTAGCAGTGAGGGGATCTTGGGTGGGGGTGGGTACAGGGCACTGCATGTCTCATAAATATTCGCTGGACATTTGTGTCTGTTGCTTTGTGTGGCATCCGAAAGCGAGCAGATTGAGTTATCAGTGAGAGGTTCCTTGTGTTTGAGACCCTGTTTCAGATCTTTAGATGGTGACACTGGATTCTGGGACAGAGTTGAGTTGGACATCCAGGCTTTACACACAAACAGATTAGCTCACTGTGATTGGAAGGTCTTTTCTGGCCGGATGTGGACATCACAGGCAGCTGAATCCTGCCTTGTTCAGCGGAATCGTTTCCCACAGCTTATGTGCTGCTTGTTTTTCAATCTGCTTTTCCCGTTACTAGATTTATTCATTCCTTTTTTAAAAATGTTCTTTTATCTGACAGTTTAATCCAGAGCCCAATTCAGCTAATTATTTTAATTAGATTTTAATTAATTTAGTGAAGTTAAACACTTCGTCGTCCAACCATAAGGCCAATCTGCTAAGCGCTACAGATCCAGCATAGACCCCTCCGGGCTCTCATCAGCGCCCCCTGCCTGTGCAGTACCACACTTGTGGCGCACATTCAAAACGCAAGGTAATCACTCATCTCCTTTACCAGCCTGTAAAGAGGCGTTGGCTGTTGCTGTAAAATGTCAGTTGAAGGCATAGTTCCCATGAGTATTGCGGGTAAGTGATTCTCTCAGAGCCTCGGGGTTCCGCTTCATCTCTGAAGGGGAGTTTATCCCAAGGTGAACGACACGCCACAGCAGTCTCATCAAGGCGCCTCCCCCACGCCGACGCCCGTCCTCTGGCCGTCTCTGTTAGAACCATGAATCAGCCAGCATGACCGCTCTGAGCGGAATGACGTGCGGCGCTGCAAGAGGGCGATCCCGGCATTTGGGAGGTGATGGCTTTTAGCGCTGAGAATCGTGTTTGGACGTTAGGGCTGGGTGAATACGTGTCTGCTATGTCTGTGTCTGGCACAGTGGCCGTCTTCTGACTCACGCTCTCGTGGCTACGGGCAGCTCACACTCACCCGCAGCACGTGTCGCCGTGGGTCTTGGCGTTTGTTCCCATGAGGACGCCCCGCTTTGGCTGCAGGAGGGCAGCGTTACTCAGAGTCGCCCGGGCGTTTGCTGGCACCGCCTGGCCTGGCCCCAGCGCTGATGATTTCTCAGCTTGCCGTAATTAATGGAGTGTGGGCCGGTCTGTCCGTAAATGAATTGGCCCCGAGGTTCCTGTCCATGGGGTCTGTCTCTTGCTTTGGCTAATCGCACGTTATAATGACGCTTTAAATCAGCAGCGAGGGCCTGCCGTAAATGTCATTACTTTCGCTCGTCTGAAGTGCTGATTTGTCTGTAAATAATGTGTGTTCGGTGAGGTGATTCTATTACCCGTGTTTATTGTCACGATATGCTAAATCGGTTTCTGAGATGTTCAGGTCAATTGAGCTGCAAAATCATATCGCGGGCGTCGTACAAAGGAGCCGGATTGTGACGGAGTCGTTATGAAGTAGCGCGGAGCTGATTGGAGGTCACCGTCGCACCTCCTGGATTGTGCTGCAGAAACACATTTTGTGTGGCCAGACAGGGGCTCTTTCCACAGCAGGGGGGTTTGTGTGTGTGTGTGTGTGTGTGTGTGGGCGCGCATGTGTATGGGGTTGTAGATATTACATTGTGGGGACCAAACTAGTTATTTTGATGTCGTAGGGACCATTTTTTCATTCTCCACAAGGGGAAACTCACTTTTAAAAAAAATCTATAACTGGCATTAAAAAATGTGTGGAGACAATGCATCGCACAAAAAAATGCGTATGTGTGTGATTTATGTTTATATTACATTGTGGGGACCAAACGTTCCCTACAATTTAACAAAAACCTGTTATTTCAGGTACCCAGAAATATCTGTGAAGGCAGTCAAAAACTAAAAATGCCTCGTATTTTGTTTATTTATGTATGGATAAGGTTAGGACTGGCTAGGGGTTAAGATTTTCATGTTGGGATTAGAGTTTTCCCCATAGATATGAATGGAGAGTCCCCACAAAGATATAATTACAAACCTGTGTTTTGTACTACACATGCATTACCTGCACACACCCTACACCACAGCTGGGTTCGAGTGCTGACAGCTTCATTTCATTAACAGCCTTTGAGCTTTAATTGCTCCTCAATTAGCCCATTTTTGCACAGCTTACGAACGTGTAATTGCCGTGGGAGACCCTTCGCTGTGGCACATTTGCGTCGATTTGTTTCACTCCCGCTGTCTGGTGCCTTGTCACGCGTGACGGCTCGTAGTGTGCACGCATGTGTTTTTTTTGCTGTGTTCGGCCATCACATGCTGTTTTCCCGCTGTGGCCCCCTGCAGGCTGTGCCTTGAAGCGCGGGACCCTTACTGTGGCTGGGACCGGAAGCAGCGGCGCTGTACCACCATTGAAGACAGCTCCAACATGAGCCAGTGGAGCCAGAACATCACCGAATGTCCAGTAGGTCTCTGGGGTGGGAGAAATTGTAATGATGATGGAGGCTTTAGCTGCTGTGCTAATGTGTTACAGTGTAACTCTTCAGCAAACACACCTCCCTCATTTCTTTCTGCTGTAAAATCAGTCTCCACTTGTGATCAGTGGATCAGAGTCTGTTCCCCCAATCCAGCTCCTTACTTTCTGCTGCAGGTGAGAAACCTAACTGTCAATGGTGGCTTTGGGCCCTGGGCTCCATGGCAACCCTGCAGCCATGACGACGGGGACAGCAGCAGCTCCTGCCTGTGCCGCCTGCGGCCGTGTGACAGCCCCACCCCCCGCTGCGGGGGTCGCAACTGCGAGGGCCCCACCATGGAGGTGTCCAACTGCTCCAGGTGAGGGGAAAGAGGCCCGTGGGTGACGATACGGCGGACAGTGGTGCTCCAGGTGACCTGCTTAGGGAGCCCGATTACCGAGAGTGTAAAGAAGCCATGTCTTAGCCAGGGAGAGCAGGTTCGCAGGGACGGCAGCAGTGGAGAGACGGGGCCACAGAATCAGCACCTGCAGGATGAACGAAGAGGGCGAGCAGGGTGCTGGTAATCAGAGGTGACCAGGGAGACCCTCGGCCTTCCGGGAACTTCCACACCCTCCCCCCATTTGGGGGCTGCTAATGGGCAGAAGCAACAGTCCTCCAGACCATCCCTTTGCCACCTTCTCCGCTGATCTCTTCTATCCAGACCGACATTCTGCGTTCTCTGCCTTCCCCTGACAGATTAAAAGTTACAGCGGGAGCTGAGGTTGGGTTCAGCTTCACAGGAAGCCGCAATTAAATCACGAAACGGAGCCCCGCCAGAACAAAGCACTTAGGCAAATTGAAGGAATTTTAATGTACTTAGAGCTCTCCCTGAACCTTGCTGGCCTCGCCTTTCGATGTGTTTTAGATGATGACCGAAAAAGATTTCGCAGTTCAGTTTCTCTCTGTCGTTTAAGAATAAGCCAGCATTTATGCAGGCTTGTGGGAAAAACGCATTTGAATGCACAGCATAATATATTCATTAGGCTTTTCAAGTCGAATTAAGGGATCATTGTCAAACCTGAAGGCTATGGTGAGACGTCAGAGCCCCTGTGCCACTTGGAGGCGCTGGAGAGGTTCTTGACCCTCCCACCACGAGGAAGCCTGGCATGGAGCAGAGTCCATGTCTCCAGGTTGCAGGAACTGTGTATCCCAGGAACAGCATTTACATGAGTGATGCTTCATGTGTGCTGCAGGAACGGAGGCTGGACCCCCTGGTCGTCCTGGGGCCACTGCAGCACCAGCTGTGGAATTGGGTTCGAAGTGCGACAGCGATCCTGCAACAATCCCTCACCCAGACATGGGGGTCGGGTCTGCGTGGGACAGAGCCGAGAGGAGAGGTGAGCAGCTGGGATTTAAACCCCCCAGTCCTGGAAGTGCAGTAGATCATTGTGATGATCTCTTACTGAGGCTGTCTGTAAATGAACCAGCAGACGCAGTAATGATGTGTGAATGCGATTGCTGCAGGGACTCACAAATGCAGGGGTTAGTGTTCAGGCGCTGGGGTGGTCTGAAGCGGCGTGACGTTGGTGCTAACAGCATGTGACCGTCTGCAGGCTGTGCAACGAGAAGGTCTCCTGCCCGCTACCCGTCCTCTGGTCCAGCTGGGGCTCCTGGACTAAGTGCAGCACTGAGTGTGGAGGCGGCGTCCACTCCCGCGTCAGGAACTGCGAGAACGGAAATGGCTGCCCCGGATGTGCGCTGGTAAGTTGCCCACAGTGCCCCTGGCTGACAAAGCGACGCTAGAGGGCACCGGAGAGCTGGAAGGAAACTGCTGGTGACTGGTACATAACTACAGTGCCCCAGGCAGAGAGAGGCTGTTTTCTGATGTCTCCTTGCCTGTAGTTTAGGGGGTAGTTTAGGCTTATTTAACCTACAGAGCTGTCCATGTACCTCAATAAAAGAGTAATTTATTTTTGGGATCACAGTGCTAGAGAATGAATCAATAGTCAGGGCTGAACATGCGGCTGAACACAGCTCCATTTCTCCATCGTGGTGGGAGGCCCCGAATTCAATATGGCGTTCCTCTCCAGCACACCACCTCAAGTATGCCGTTCGATATCAAGCCACTTGAGTCAGGCTTAGTGTCACGCGGAAAGGGGGGGGGGGGGGGGGGGGGGCGCCTGTAACATTAAATAGCCCTTAAAGTGATCACTGGTGTTAAAGAGCTAAGATCCATTCAAATTTAATTACACTACTTAGGAATTAAATTAAGTCTTACTGAGTATCTCCAGAGTGAACTTGGGGGGTCTGAAACTGAGGTGTTTTCTGTTTATGAGACTTGAGTGGGTCGCAGTGTGTGTGTAAATAACAGGATGTGAAGGACCCCCCCCCAAAGACACATCTCACAGAATCCCCCCACCCCACAGGAGTACAAGATCTGCAACCTTGAAGCGTGCCCAGAGGTGCGTCGCAACACGCCATGGACCCCCTGGATGCCCGTCAATGTGACACAGGGTGGCGCCCGCCAGGAGCAGAGGCTCCGCTACAGCTGCCGCGCGCAGCTGGCCGACCCCCACGAGCTGCAGCTGGGCAGACGCAAGGTGGAGACGCGCTTCTGTCCCAACGACGGCTCCTCCGCCTGCGAGACCGACAGTGAGCTTCGCCGTCCGACCCTGTCGCATTACGGGAGCTTGGAGTGTCTGTTCATTCGTATGCCTGCTGGGTGCATTTATTTGTGGAGGTTTAGACGTGTGATGGAGGGAAGGAGGGAGCCTCCACATCTGCCAGTGTGAGTTAGGGGTCCCTGCTTACATTAGCGGGACGGTGTTTATTGTGTACACAGATAAATTTGTCTTCCACCTTTATACGAGGAAGTTAAATGTCTTTTGGGAGACTCAGATTGGCCGTGAGCCTCACTTGTAATCACAGAGGACGGCAGGTTGGAGTGGAATGGGTGTTTCTGGGTCAGTGTGTGTGATCAGCGTGCTAAGGGTCTACCCTCCTCAGCGCATGCCGTGATGTGCCGTTTCAGGACAAACCGAAAGCCCACGGCTCCTTTAACCGGCCCTTTATTCCCATACCAGCCCTCAGAGGATGCCAGCGTTTGGCTGCGGATGCTTTAAGGGGGAAAAATTAGGCTCTCAGGATGAAAAAAACAAGATGTAAACAGAACTGTTGTGAAGTGCTAACGAGTGTGCAGCTCTGTCACCACTCAACTGGAATACCCCACAAAGCTGTCTGTCCTCTGAAGAATAACAGGCTCACGGCTCGGCGAAATCTCACCGCCACCCCGCTGTCCCACGCAAACGGTCTGCGGTGCTTTTCAAAGTTATTGTGCATCAGAGGATTCTACAGCAGAAAAAGGCCAAAGGAGTCAAAGTAGCGGCTCCTGGGGAATATTGGCTGTACCATCCACCGAGCAGCTAGTGTGGAAATAGCAGGACAGCCCTCAGCATCAGGCATACATCAAGCAAATGTCTAATGACCTTTTAATGCGTGTGGAAAACAAGAGGAGCTGTTTACCACAATTTTCAAATAAGTAAATAAATAATAATTCTTCCTCAAAGAAGAAGCCAGCAGTCCAGAGTTAAAATAATGAAACCTCCAGAGCTCTGATAATGAA
Source organism: Brienomyrus brachyistius (assembly GCF_023856365.1). Lineage (NCBI taxonomy): Eukaryota > Metazoa > Chordata > Actinopteri > Osteoglossiformes > Mormyridae > Brienomyrus > Brienomyrus brachyistius. The sequence goes on along the minus strand of NC_064548.1, from coordinate 7,814,979 downwards.
CTGAGTCATACCTATGATTTTTGCTGAAAGGGGAAGCACTTTGCAGGCTAATACTGATCCAATTCCCCTTCTTGTCTGAGCACTTAATCCCTTTTGCTAACTGCCTAATTCGTCATGGCAGTTTCCGGAGTGCCACTTATGCGAAACCAACCACAAGCCCATGCAGAGTGTGTCATGAACGTGTGTATGTCTGTGTGTGTGTATATGTTATATATGTGTGTGTGTTTGTGTCCTGTTCAACATTTTGCTTATTTTTTTATCCTTTAAGCCTTTTATGCACAGTAATTGAGATTCCTCAGGGGTGGAGCTTATCTCAGGGACACCTCCCAACTGTAGGTATTCAGGTGATGTTCTGTGCTCCTCCTCCGCAGCTCTCGTGGAGGACCTGCTGAAGACGGGCCGACCCGTGGTGCGAGTAGCTGGCACTGGCTGGACGCCGTGGGAGACGTGGTCTGCCTGTTCGCGGGACTGTGCCACTGGATTCCGAACCCGCAAGCGCAGCTGTGCCACACCTGAGGGCAAGAGCGCCCCCACGGTGTGCAGCGGCTCTGCCGTGGAGTACCAGGAATGCAACCCCCAGGCCTGCCCAGGTACATGTCTGCCTTGTCTTCCCCCAACCTGCCTTACCCTGTCCCATCCTGCCCTATCCTACCTTGCCCTGCCCAATACTACCCCATCCTGCCTCGCCCTGCCCAAGCCTACCCCATCCTACCTTGCCCTGCCCAATCTTACCCCATCCTGCCTCGCCCTGCCCAATCCTACCCCATCCTACCTCGTCCCTGCCCAATCTTACCCCATCCTGCCTCGCCCTGCCCAATCTTACCCCATCCTGCCTCGCCCTGCCCAATCCTACCCCATCCTGCCTCGCCCTGCCCAATCCTACCCCATCCTGCCTCGCCCTGCCCAATTTTACCCCATCCTGTCTCACCCTGCCCAATCCTACCCCATCCTGCCTCGCCCTGCCTAATCCTACCCCATCCTGCCTCGCCCTGCCCAATCCGACCCCATCCTGCCTCTCTCTGTCCCATCCTGCCTCACCCTGCCTTGCTCTGTTCCATCCTACCCCCATCTTGCCCCATCCTGCCTTGCCCTGCCCAATCCTACACCATCTTGCCTTGCCCTGTCCCATCCTGCCCCATCCTGCCTCTCCCGGTCCAATCCTACCCCACCTTGCCTCGACTTACCCCATTCTGCCCTGGCCTGCCCCATCTTGCCCCATCTTGCCCCATCTTGCCCCATCCTACCCCATCCTGTCCCCTCCTACACTACTCAGCTGAATCCTTCCCATGACCCATCCTATACCATTCTGCCCCATCCTGCTGGCCTCCCACGCCCCATATTGCCCTGCCACCTAGCTCATATTATTCTGGTACAACTCACTGCTAGGTCGCCCGCATCGCATTCTCATTAACACACAGCTATCTCCATCATTGTCCCCGCCCCTTATGCCACACCTACATCCAGACGCTCCCCCCATTCCTGTTCGTATAGTTCCGCCCCTTGGCTCATTCATGTAGCCTCCTAATTATTCATGTTCCATGTTTAATTTAATCTTAAGGCATTAGATACAGTTGAAAATACCCAAACACTGGTACAGTGCATTACTGCCCAGAGATCTGCCTCCTGGTGGTGATTAAGGCAGGCTCCCATAGATGTAAGTGTCTTTGCTGCACATCCAGTGCCAGTAAAAGACTATGTGGCACCCTATGCAGGCCCCTAGAGGGCACCAGTGATGAAAGGTTGCCTAGGGCGCCGTATGGGCTTCGACCCCGCGGTTGAAGGGCGGGCCATTTCTATCACTCTAGCTGCACACAGCCAGATACTTTCTGGTTTTATTTATTTGTTCATTTGTGAGCTTGGAGCCCCGCCAGCAGCACAGTAATGCGACGCCCCCGCCTGGTCCTCTGGGGCTGGTGCAAGCCGGTGAAACCAACCCGGAACGGAGTGGGAGTTATGAGCTACGGGATTGGGAGGAAGCCAGTGTCATGCCGACGGCCTTGGCAGAGCGCGCCGTTTGGATGGAGGGTCTAGATCGACATCCAGCTGCGATGTTTCACTAACAGGGAGGGGCAGACTGTGAGCTCTGTTTTGTACACAAAGACGGCCAGGTCCGGTTACAGCTGCTGTCTCACCCCTCTGTCCCTGTCTGACGTGTCCAGTTAAGGGCGCCTGGTCCTGCTGGTCCCCCTGGTCACAGTGCTCAGTCACTTGTGGTGGGGGACACTACCAGCGAACACGCAGCTGCAGCAGCCCCGCCCCTTCAGATGGAGGCGACATCTGTATCGGCCTGCACACGGAGGAGGCGCTGTGCAACACGCAGCCCTGTGAGGGTAAGACCTGCAGAATGGCAACAAAGAGACAGCACTTACAGACATTGTGTACCAGCAGTGTGACAGCCAGCCAGCCTTCACTATTTACCCCTAGGAGGGTAAGGCCTGCAGGGCAGCGACACAGAGACAGCACACACAGACAGCATGTACCGGGAGTGTTACAACAGATCAGCCTTCACTATTTACCGATAGGAGGGTAAGGCTTGCAGGGCAGCGACACAGAGACAGCACACACAGACAGCATGTACCGGGAATGTTACAACAGATCAGCCTTCACTATTTACCCCTAGGTGGGTAAGGCCTGCAGGGCAGCGACACAGAGACAGCACACAGAGACAGCATGTACCGGGAATGTTACAACAGATCAGCCTTCACTATTTACCCCTAGGAGGGTAAGGCCTGCAGGGCAGCGACACAGAGACAGCACACACAGACAGCATGTACCGGGAGTGTTACAACAGATCAGCCTTCACTATTTACCCATAGGAGGGTAAGACCTGTAGGGTCGGCAGCACAGAGACAGCACACACAGACCGCCTGTACCGGGAGCGTTACAACAGGCTGGCCTTCATTATTTACCACTGCGAGGGTGAAGCCTGTAGAGCAGTAACAGTACAAAGACACTTCAATTATTTGCTCCTCTGAGGCAGTTTAAAAATAAATTCTAGAAAATGCACCGGAGAGACAGACGGGGCTTTAGCGAGGTGTTATCGCCGGCTTAAGGTACAGAGTCGCTCTTCCTGTCATAACACTTATTGGCTGATGAATATTCATCCTCCCGCCTCATTGGCTCAGCTTCATTTGCATCACCTGAGGGTGTGAGATGGCGGTATGCTCCATGGCGCCTCCCGGAGGGAGGGTTTTTAAAGGCACATTTTTGGTTATGCTTCACCACTGTCATTTATATACATGGCAGAGTAATTAGCTGCACATTTTTTTACTGGATTTATGGTGGGTTGTTGATGTGCTGCAGTCCATGATAAAAAGGCATGGAAACTCACGCAGTATATCTGGTGACCACCAGCATATAATATTTCATAATGAATTAATTTCATTCCGTGAGCTGTATGATTGTAAGAATAGATGAATGATTAAGAATAATTAGGTGCCAGATGGGGGATGTGGGGAGGGCTGAGGTGATTGTAATACAGTCAGACGGTGAAAATGATTTTCAGTGAAACGAGAAGGCAGTGGAAGGCTTTCTTACACGTGATATAGGTGTTTGTCCGTTTGTGATTAATTAGCTAAAGTGCCATCATGCCATTTCCCGGCGTTAACCAAACTGATGATGAGTCACGCAGGACACAGCGGCCGTCTGCTTTTGCTGATAGGAGTGGTGCATTTTGGGTACTGGCCAGAGACAGGTCTCGAGGGACGAGCACAGAGGCGGGGAGCATTCGGCCTGTAATTCAGCTCGTTATATAACTCTGACAGGGTGGAAGTGTGTTGCTCAATATGGCTTTTGCAGAACTTTACCCAGTGGTGAGTAAAATATTTATGCAGCAAGGTAACTCTGGGACTCCCTGAAAGTGAACGTCTCCGAAACGCTCCAGCTTGTGTGTCCAGAAACTCTTTTAACATCCAAGGCCCGTATTCACAAAGCATCATAAGAGTACTTTTAGGAGTTCTCTTAGTGGTAAGATAAAATGCTTTGTGAATATGGGCCCAGGAGTCATTTCCTTAAATACCAGACTTCTTATTCTATGTAGTGGAAGCAGCTGTGAAAGCTAAAACAATATTGGCTGAGGAGATGCGACCCAGGAGAATGATCCCTACGTTTTAAAAATAATGTGTCATGGAGGAGGAAGCCTGGGCTCCCAGTGCACACAGCTGCTTTTCATCACACAGTCAAGTGTGTTGTACCTACAGTGTTGGACCTGTAGCCTACTGCACACCCATGACTCGTGTGACAGACCTGTAGCCCACCGCAATTCCATGACTGTGTTGGACCTGTAGCCCACCGCACGCCTGTGACCTGTGTATTGGACCTGTAGCCTACTGCACACCCACGACTCGTGTGACAGACCTGTAGCCCACCGCAGGTCATGGAACTGCCTGTCAGACCTGTAGCCCACCACACAACTGCAACTTGAATGCCCGCAATTGCCATATATACAGAGTGGCCTGTAAAGCTCCAACAACACACTTTGGGAGGAGCTGCACTGTGCAGTGTATCAGTGCTACATACCCCCCTGAATTGCTTTTAATGAGAAAACTATTCACTGTATTGAATGGAGGGTACTTAGTGATGCCTTTCAATTGACAGGGCTATTAGCTTTACGGTGTCGATAAGCTTGAGGGCCTTAATGCGGTCAGCAGCGACTGCAGAGCACAGCAGGAAGGCAGAAAGTGTAATATTCATACATCCATGCATGTGCCCCAGCTGTACAAAACCTTATGTGTGCAGGTGTAATTTCTCCTGGCATTCCTCCTCACCCACATGGTAAATGTTTACTTTCTGTTTGCAGTTCATGCTTTTCTCACATGTTAAACCATTACATTGCTTGATGGTTCATGGCAGCAAACGATCTGACCTGGTTCCCGGTGACATCATGGAAGCTGCTGCCGCCTCTGACTCTGTCTCTCTGTTGCCCCCTGCAGGTGGCTGGATGGCCTGGTCGGCCTGGGGCCCCTGTGAGGACACCGGGCTGCAAGTGCGCAGCCGCACTTGTCAGGAGCCCAGTGGGAGCCCCGAACCTGGATTAGGCCCATGTCCAGGAAACAGCACCGAGAGCCGAGAGTGCCAGCTCAACGAGATCCCAGGTGAGCCTTGCTGGGGAGACGGCGCTTTTTTTTTTTTGAACACAGCTCAGCGGACTGGTGTGTGTCTAACCGCGACCCACAATGCCAAGCGAGCCGAGTGCGCTTAATGCGAATGTTACGTTTCAGCAGTCAATTACATTCAGGCAGTTTCGGCTTCAGAGAGCGATGTAAAATCCGAATATCAGGGGAGAGAGGGACGGAGTGAGATTGTGAATATCTTAATTAAAATGCCCCCCCACCTTCAAAGAGGGGGGATTTTCCTCACAGTCGTGCCGTGCTTCTGTACAGCAGAGGGGCCAAGGTGACAGGCAGATAAGAATTATGGAAATTAATTGCCTTTCAGTAGTGGTCTCTCTCTTCTTTGTTCTTCCGGGGAAACACTGATTTGAAGAGACGCACAGGAAACTGACACCCTCTGATAGGTCAGGGCTGCCTCTCACTGCCTGGCGTGTTCCGCCTCCCCCGCGGGCCGGGCCCCCCCGCCAGCTGCTTATGCTGGCTCCTCCCCTTTATCTCAGCATAGTTCGCGTTTTGTTACACGAAGAGGCGACTCTGCAGCAGTGAGACTCTGGGGAACATGTGCTGTTTGGGCTTGGTGATAATGGCCTGTCTCTCCTACAGTGATCCTTCCTGCGTCCAGCTTTGACAAGAACCTGCACTGTGGGGGTACGTCGATGATCACTGTCCGCCCCCGCACTTGTTTGACGTTGCGTTGGTAAACCCCGCCCAACAAGCACATGGAGTTTGCCGCGCCGCTTGGCTTGGTCACTTCACCCACGCGGAGGACAGTCCGTTGCCTCATACCCAGGGCTGCAGGTCATCTGTCCCAGTCCTCTCCCCTCAGCCCGGCCCGTCAGACAGTTCAGATGTCTGGTCTCCCTCATGCAAATAAGTGCCATCTTGTGGCCAGGTTGAGGGGTGACACTAATCAGGAGCCTGGAAAGGTCAAGGTGCTACAGCCGATGTGAAAGCCTCTGGGTACATATAGCATATAGGTCACCCAGGGTTCCTCTGGAGCAGCCCAGCGCTGGCAGCTCCGCACCTCATCTACCATGAGCCTCATCTTGGTCCCTTAGTGATTCTTCAGTCCAGGGTTTGGCTTTAAGAACAGTTGTGTCATATCTACAAGGCTTTTTGTTGCGTCTGGTTCTCTGTATCTCCCTCCTGATGAGAATGTTCTCATAGTCCTGCTTCCCTTCTCCTCCGCAGCATTCACACTCATCCACCTGATTGCCACCGGCGTCTCCTGCTTCCTGGGTGCTGGCCTGCTGAGCTTTTTGGTATATGTTTACTGCCAGAGGTTCCACAAGCCGTCACAGGAGTCGGCCGTCATCCATCCCACCACGCCCAACCACCTCAACTACAAGGGCAACACCACGCCAAAGAACGAGAAGTATACCCCCATGGAGTTCAAGGTATCCCAAACCAATACCCTAACCCCAATGCCCATGGAGTTCTAGGTCACCCAAACCCTAACCCTAATGCCCATGGAGTTCTAGGTCACCCAAACCCTAACCCTAATGCCCATGGAGTTCTAGGTAACCCAAACCAATACCCTAACCCTAATGCCCATGGACTTCAAGGTATCCCAAACCAATACCCTAACCCTAATGCCCATGGAGTTCAAGGTATCCCAAACCAATACCCTAACCCTAATGCCCATGGAGTTCAAGGTATCCTAAACCAATACCCTAACCCCAATGCCCATGGAGTTCAAGGTCACCCAACCCCTAACCCTAATGCCCATGGAGTTCTAGGTAACCCAAACCAATACCCTAACCCTAATGCCCATGGAGTTCTAGGTCACCCAAACCCTAACCCCCTTGGAGTTCAAGGTAACCCAAACCAATACCCTAACCCTAATGCCCATGGACTTCAAGGTATCCCAAACCAATACCCTAACCCTAATGCCCATGGAGTTCAAGGTATCCTAAACCAATACCCTAACCCCAATGCCCATGGAGTTCAAGGTCACCCAACCCCTAACCCTAATGCCCATGGAATTCTAGGTAACCCAAACCAATACCCTAACCCTAATGCCCATGGAGTTCTAGGTCACCCAAACCCTAACCCGCTTGGAGTTCAAGGTAACCCAAACCCTAACCCTAACATCCATGGAGATGAAGGTAAGCTGAACCTTAAGCCTACTGCCAGATGAAAGTACTCAAACGACGAGCACATAGCCAGGAAAGTTTCTCCCATTTTTGCTCATAGTGAAAGCTTATGTTTGTTTCCTTTTGCACACCGTGTAGTGTATTTGCCATCAGCCCCATTGTGAAAGTGCTGTAGCCCCTGTCCTCTCAATCCCGCCATCTTTATTAGTGGCCTGCATTAGGATGTTTACGTGTTAGACGATTTCCGCACTCTAACGGCTGTTTGTGACGGATTGTGAATTAGCTGCTGCCTGATCCTTCTCCTTCATCCTTCCTCTGACACCTGTTAATGTCCCCCGATGGCTGTCATTGACTGGTGCTGCCCAGTTGGTCTCTCTCAAGCCAGTGTAGCCCCACAATGTGATAACAACCTGTTATTTTGACATTGTGGGGACCACTTTTTTGGTCCCTACAATGGCAAACTCAGTTTTATAAAAATCCGTGACTGCAATCAAAAAACTGAAAATTTTCAAAATACTGAAAAATATTTTGTTTTTTACTTATGATTATGATTAGGGCTGGGTAGGGGTTAAGGTTAGGGTTAGGGTTAGCATGTTCCCATAAAAATGAAAGAGTGGTCCCCATAATAATATGGTTGTGCATGCGTGCGCGAGCGGGTATATCTATCCTTATGGGGGCACAATGTCCCCATAACTTGATAAATATCTGTTTTTTTTTCCCTTATGGGGACCGGTTTCCTGGTCAATGACTGCTATGAAAAAACTAAAAATGCAAAAACTCTTGTATTTTGCTTGGTTACTTATGGTTATGGTTAGGGCAGGGTGGGGGTTAAGGTTGTCATAGTTAGCGTTAGCATTTTTCCCATAGAAGTGAATGAGCGGGGCCCATAAGGATAGGTATACCCTACTTGTGCGCGCATGCATTTTGGGAGGGGAGGCCCTGGCAGTTGCAGTAGAGCTATAAGCTATATTCTCCAAACGTTCTCCTGATATGACGTGAAGGAGACCAGGCTGCCAAAGCCACAGTGTGTGACATCAGTAGAGAAGAGAGAATCCTTTGAAATGAAGCAGAATGTGATTCCATGGATTATCTGTCAAAGGGCAGCAGAACAGCCCCTGGGCCTCGAGTGCACATGGAAAGTGCAGAAAGGTGGCAGCTAATTGGAAATATTGGCCAGTAACTGCTACCATGTGCGGTGCAGGTCTCTGCTGCTGTCGGCTTTTCTGTGATGCTCCTGTTATGCTGGATACTGTGACTGCCTCACCCTGGTCAGTAATATCTACAGTGGTGTAAAGGTACCCTCTGGCTCACAGGGTTCCGCTCATCCTGGAGCGCCCTTGATCTACCGATCCCTTCTTCCTCACACGCCGTCTCTTCTGCCCTTTGCAGACACTGAACAAGAACAACCTTCTCCCGGATGAGAGGACCAACTACTTCCCCTCGCCGCTTCAGCAGACTAACGTTTATACCACCACTTACTATCCCGCCACCATCAACAAGTACGACTACCGGCCAGACTCGTCCCCACCCCCCTGCAGGACCTACACACACAGCTGAGGACCGTCCCCAAACGGTGACGCGGCTGGCCTGGCCAGACCGCCATCCGCTGGGGAACCGGGAAGCTCCGACCTTACAGCTCTCCATCTCTTCCTCATGTTATATTACGCTTAATGGACGTGGCAGAGTTAAGAGGGCGGTACTAAAGAGACGCAAGGACTAAATAAGCACAGGGAACAGAGCCGGACTGCTTCGGACATGCGAGAGGGGCATCTGTCTCATTGGTGTGTTTAAGTGTCCTTGAAGGCGAAACATTTTGGGATGTTTTTGCACAAACTTATTAGTGTTCAGTCTGGTTTTCCTGCACCTATAAGGGGTGGGGGGGGGCGATCTGGAACAGAGAAGATAACCCATCAGGGAAGGATGATCCAAGCATGTACTGGAACCCCAGCTGCAGTGTGAGACTTCTAACAGACACAGAACAAAGTCACTGTAATGAACTGGAAGGGCAAGGTGACCGAGCGCATACCCTGAAGACTGTCTCACTGGAAACGGGACAATTTCCCTCTCCTCTTGGAGTTTATGCTATATGTACTGACCTGCTCTCAAAAACACTGTCAAAAATATCACTCCTTCAAAGAAAGCTTTTGAGGAAATTAGCAAACATGTCTGCTTAGCCTGTTTTATTTGCTTCCTACAGTTACTATTCTGAAAATGTCTATTCAAACATTGGACCAAATTGGGTTCCGCAGTGAAATAATGTCAATGGAATGCATTGTGGCGTGTGAGGGTGTCAGGTGTGTGTGTGAGATGGACCAGGGGTGACTGATTGCGGCAGCATGTTGTCGCAGGCTGAGTCCTGCTGCCTCCTTCAGATGCTCTTCTGGATAGTTTCTGCAGTAACTGCACGCCTGCTTAAATCATAAGGCCTGAAGGTAGGGTGCGGGAGTCGTCTTTATCCAGTGCCACATGTGTGTGTGTTGCGCCTCGCTCTGGACTTGGGGCTGCAGCTGAGACTGTATCGGAGATGAAATCGTCTTTCTCATCACCGCTTACTCGTCCTTTTCAGCACCTTATCGGCTGGAAGATGAACGACCGAGTTTAATTTGCAAATGGAGCCTTGGCTACATCAACGTGTACAACCGCCATCAACCCCCCCCCCCCCTCCAGGCTGGCCTCTCTTGCTGAAGCCTAGTAGCTTTGGCTTTCTAGCTACGCGATCAGGGTTCAAAGCCTGTTTGAACTTCTCTGTATGTGCGTTCATTTGCCGAGGGGGAGGGGCTTCTAGGTCCCCTGTTTTCACATGTTCAAGTAAACGCACCGGGCCATGTAACCTGTATAAAGCATCCAGCCAGTGGAAGCTGGTGTCCAGTAATCAAACATTTCGTGAGCTGCCTTGATGGTCAGGATGTGAGGAACACTTTCAAAATGACCTTCATCATGCCTGTTCCTGTTCAGCTAAATGCGATGGCCCCGTCTGTACATAGGAGGCGCTATAACCTGAAGTCTGTATCATGTAAATGTATATTGTATAGCTAACACTGTTTTTAAAAGCCTTATAGTTGTAAAAAGTGCAGAAGGTGTGTAAATGCCAACACAGAGATTGGGGGATGGAGCCTGCATAATCCCCTGCTGGGTGGCGTGACACATGCTGGCCTCCTGCTTCTGGCTGGGCCTCGGCGCCCCCTGTGGCGGCAGGTAGTAATCGCCCATTTAATTCCTCCGTTGCCTCAGCATTTAATAATCTCACTAGGGCTTTATTGTAGTCGCCCAGTCGCACGGTTCCATTTGTAATCGGCTGTAGGATTGTCCTCTGTGGAAAAAAAATTGGAAGATTGGAAAATGTACCTTCGATTCGATTTAGCGTTTAGATTTTGTTTGCATTTTCTTGAGGACCTGTGTAAGTAGCCCACCATGCACATGATCCACCTTAAAAAAGTGTTCACGTTGATTATGATTGGCCAGTCCCACTATGTGATCATTTACGATTAGACGCCCTCAACCTGTGAGTATTTGTGTTGCCTGAGCTCCATCCCGAAGGCTTGGTGCCCTTCTATGCAACTGACCTGTTGGTACTGTTGGATATCGACTGTAATCACTGCCTTTTAGACACTGTGAATTTTTGGTACTCTCTATTTTTGTATATTGTACATTGTAAAAAATAATAAAGCAGCTGGCCGAGGCCGCGGCCACCGCCCCCTGTCTCATTGAGCCCGCTGTCTCGTCTCAGGCGCTGTCAAGGCTCACAGAGGCCCCTTCATGTGGGCTGCAGCTTTCACGTCCGCCCTGCTGATCCGCTGCCTTGCTGTCAGTCAGCCCCGGTGCTCTGCCCTAATGAGGTCTCCTGTAGGAGGGATCATCACCTGGAAGCTGGGCGGACAGCGCCTCCCCTCAGTCTGCGGCGAAACTTCATCACTCAGCTCAGACGACAAACCCGGCATGTTCTGGAAACACAGCAGCACATCTGTCAGTGTTCACCCTCTTGGGGGGGGCGCCTCATAGAGGATCGGCTGAGTGGTCTGGCATGAGTGACGTGGGCTCCCCCCAGTGTGGCATACTGCGGGTGACGAAGGATTCACTGCCAGTACAGAATGGTCTGCAGGGCTGTTCCAGCTGAGCATCTCTCTGGCTGGCATAGACCGGGTCACGGTGCCATCCGCAGAGAGGTGTTTTGGCAACCTGTCTCCCTGGCTGGCATGGACCAGGCCATGGGCCAGGGGGGAGGGGGGAAGAGGGAAGAGGAGCATAAGATATCTTTTGACATCCCTGGGTCGTTAAGGGAGGGGCTTGCGTTTCACTTCTTTAACCAATCACAGTCTCCATTGGATGACATTATCACATTGGTCCTTTTTCCTTCTCATTTTCAAACTGGAGGCCACCCGCCATTGAGCCAGGGGTGCTGTGTGGCCCAGCAGACTGCCTGCCTGTGATTAGAAGGCCGCAAGTTTGCCATTATTATCATTGTGAAATAGACACACATCCTTACATTGCTGCGTTACAGCCTTTGCAGGTAAACATGTTTCTGTGTTTTGTATCTAACAACAGACGTTCACAATAAAACGGGTACTTTACAAATCTGTGCATCTTGCCACTTAATGGAAAATACTGACTTTAATTAATGTGGAAATGTCATGCAATGAAGACTATGATTAGCTGAAGAAGTGAAACACAAGCCCCTCCTTTGTCGATCCAGGAACCTCCAACTCAGTCACCTGTTTGCTGACAGGTTGCTGTATCAACTCCTCCTCCCCTTCCCACCCCAGCCGGCCTGATTACATGCCAAAAGCTCTAATTCAGAAGGATGGGGAGACGTGTGTGAGGAACCCCCCTGACGGCGGCTGGGTCACCTTCACTTGTGTGCCAGCGATGCTCGGGGGTGTCCAGATAGCAGCCCCCTCCCGCCCCCCGGTAACAAGTCCATCATCTGTCTTTTTTGGCTCTAGTGATATATTGTTTTCATTTGGGTATTTTGCTCTTACAGGGATTTACTTTTGTTTAGTTTAATTTTGCTTCCAGCTCATACACTGTACAGGCTCTCTAGTAATAATGCATGTGCAGATGCAGGGTCCATGTGCCTCTGGCTGAAGGCTCGGCCGCTCCATGGGGGCCAGGCACACGCTGCCTTGGACGACTCTCCGACTTGCACTGAACCTGTCGACAAGACTGATGTGCTTGTTGCTGAGCCCTGAATCAGCCGCGGCACTGTAGCGATGGGTAAATCTTGCATGCTGCGACCTTTTCCCTCCTGCTTTCTATTTAGATGTGCTAATGCTATCTGCGAGCGACGGTCAGGGCCTCCAGAGTGCAAAGTTCCGGGGCACTGGATCTAGGGCTGACCACTGCGCTCGGACCCCAAGCTTCCCTCTCTCCAGTATATGTATGCGTGTGTCTCAAAGGAGAGAATGATGGGATATGCTTACTGAAACATTTCAATGAACCTGTGCTCATACGTATGCAAATGACCAATAAAAGCATCATTTAGTTTCATTTCATTCTAAAAGGCCAACCAGAGGAGCCCTGTTTGCTCCTCCCCTTTCTTCTTACTCTGCCAATTAAAAAGGGGATTGGCTATCACTGGTGCCAGCATAATGACAGAGTAGGGTTTTTCATTGGCTACTATGTTGGGAATAACAGGCCTGTCTCTGTGAAATAAAACAAGAGATGAGATATTGATCCATAGCTTACAATAGCAGTAAACTATTCATAATATTCATACCGTTTAAAGGAAGAAAGCCCACTAAACATATGTAATTCCATTCCTGCAAGCTGCCATACCCCCACCCAGAGTGTGGTGTTTCACTGCACAGGACAGCGTAAGAGCTGAACATTGCTGCTCTGTGGGAATGTTATATAAACCCAGCATGGAGGGATGTCCAGTGTCTGATCACGCCAAAAGATTCCTTCCTTAGAATACTGCCCCCTAGGGGAAAGTTGATATTTCACCCCATTATTTTGAGTTATAAATTAAGTGGTATTTCACAAGCACTGAAACTGGAGTACACAATGGCAATGTAATACACAATAAAGCATGAAGGCGGCAGGAAAAGCCCTCTGTGTCTCCATCTGCAGGCAACCATCTGCACCACAGTGACATCAGGCAGCATGCTGAACATCTGACAGTCTGCGCCTGCTGGATCTATCAGTCTGTTTGAAATGATTCCATATTTAATAATTACCTAAACCCTTGACAGATATGGTGCGCGTGGCTTATTGCTAGATTCTGCAAAGCAAAGGGCAGACATCAATGTTCAGAAGACCGAGCCGTTACTCTGAGGTAATGTTGAATATTTGAGCAGGGGGTGATGATGACCCAGGTGACACAGCAGCGGCACCTCCTCATGCCAGCATATCTGCGTAATGGGGGAAGCTGAAAGCTCAGGAGGAGCGTCAGGATCAGCGTCTTCTCTCCGTCAGCGTGGCCGCTGGTACCTAGTGGAATGGAGTTGAGGAGCACTGGCCAGGAGGCACTGAAGTTTGGGACCCTGAACACAAAACCTGCTAAAAACAAAACACAAAAAACACAGAGGCATTGGATAGATTTACAAACTATAGGTAAGGATTTTATTTCACTTATTTTGTGGTAGTATGGGGGGATAATAGGTGGTCCTTGAAGATGGATGGATGGATGGATCCAGCATTCTCCCATCAGCATCTGGGTTGTTTTTCCTAGAAGAAACTCTTCCCGCTGGCTGCAGACTTAGGCCTGGCACAGTAACGTTTACTACCCACTTGGCTATTTATTTTTAAAAATGATGGGGCTGAATGAATTGAGATGATGCATAAATGGGTCAGGTTGTTATTGTTTTAAGAGCTGCTCTTTGCCCAGGCCCAAGACATTATTTGTGCTTTATTGGGGCTGGTTATCTTGAAATAAAATGTATCGGGCATCTGAGGTGTAATTCAAGCTGACGGGGAGAGCAGAGTAATGGTCTGCACTGTGTGACCGCGGTCGTAATTCAAACAGGGCTTCTGTCATCTGACTCTGCCCCTGGGCATTTGGGCTGTGGGCACCTCTAATCATAACTCACAGGCCTGTCAAATGGTCAGCAATTCAATAAGCCCACAATGTCCCCACAGAGTGTTTGCTGGAAATCTTTCAGAAGCACAGGAGAAAACAATCCCCATTGCACCCTCCAGACCCAATGTGACCCAGACCCAGGACAGAGCTATGGTGCACCCTCCAGAACCAATGACCCAGACCCAGGACAGAGCTATGGTGCACCCTCCAGAACCAATGTGACCCAGACCCAGGACAGAGCTATGGTGCACCCTCCAGAACCAATGACCCAGACCCAGGACAGAGCTATGGTGCACCCTCCAGAACCAATGACCCAGACCCAGGACAGAGCCATGGTGCGCCCTCCAGAACCAAGCGACCCAGACCTGGGACAGAATCATGGTGTACCCTCCAGAACCAATGTGATCCAGACTCAGGACAGAGCCATGGTGCACCCTCCGGAACCAATGTGATCCAGACTCAGGACAAAGCCATGGTGCACCCTCCGGAACCAATGTGACCCAGACCCAGGACAGAGTCATGATGCACCTTCCAGAACCAATGTGATCCAGACCCAGGATAGAGTCATGGTGTACACTCCAGAGTCAAGCTGGACTCAGACATGTGGCAAAAACATGGTGGACTATTGGGGAGTCAGTCAGTCCATCAACACATCCCTAGCTGTCTGGGATAAAAATGCCTCTGCAACTCTTCTTCATACTGACTTTAGCCCATCTGATTCCTCCGTAGAAACATCTTTCTTGAATATGTAGTTAGTACCATCCATACCCATATTTGTTACATTTCAAGTCTTGTGCTTTCCATTGACTCATGTGAAAGTTTAGAGCAAAGACAAAATCTGGCCACTTTTCAAAAAGCTGTCATCCTTTAAAAACTAGGCAATGCATCATTTATTTTCAGTAATTCATTCAGAAGGTTATAATGACCTGTACACACAGAGGCATGCGCAGCACCCTGTGAAGTCACCATGTGCATTTTAATGTGCAATATCTTACAAACAGCAGCACGGCGACATTGATCATCAGGTAATAATTATGCAAATTCCTCAGGGGAGGATGTTGGGTAATTCAGCGTCACCCTTCTCCATGTCCCTGATGATTCTGTGGGATTCCGGGGTAGGGCTGGTGTGGAAGTTACCTCGCATGTGCGGGTGGCTTAGGGTTAGGCATTGTAGAACAGGTTTACAGCCTGGCCTTTCTCACCCATACTGAGGGTTTCGAAGACTAGCTGAATGCCTCCCCCCCAACACACACACACACACAGACTGACTCAGGGACTCCAAAGGGAACAGTCACAGCAGAGTTCCTTTCCTGATCACCCTTTAGAAAATAAAGAAATAAATGGCCACATCTTATTTCTTGATGAACCAGCAAACAGTCCCAGAATTCCCAGAGAACCCACTGAAGTATTGTAGCGGTTCTGAGGCTAATTCAAAGGGCTGCTTTCATTAAAGGTGTGTTGAGCTGAGCGTCTGCGGGGAGATCAAAGAGCCAGTAGGCCCTGCCAGGCGCGTTTCCGCTTCCCTGCTTATAATAATCACTGTAAACTCTCAGGACATTCAGCGCCATGAGCAGAAGCCGCCTTCTCCGTCCGGTTCCTCTCCATGCCATTTATTTACCGTCTGCCGTATGGCAAGTCACCAGGAGGCAGGCATGTAAACAATAAGCAGTATTTCCAGGAGCTGGGTCCACTCTGCCACATTTATGCTCCATTTCCCACGAGGCAAGCCCGTCTGCTTGCCTCACACCTGCGGCTCGGTGCTGTCACTCCGGAGCCTCTCTGGGTGGGGGAGGGAGCTGCTCCAGAGGGTGGAGGCCCGGTTTTGGGAGCAGCCACCTGCCTGAGCCCCCTGGTCTTCCTCTCACACCTTAGGAAGGCCATCTGGCCCGAACCTGACTCTCTTACACTCACATCCATCATCTGAGCGACTACACTTTCGCCAATGTAAATTAATACCCCCGTCTCAAGGCAATGTAATCATTGGGACACCAGGAAACGTTTGAAAATATGCCCCCGAGTGTGGCTTTTAAATACCGAAACACCCCCAATGAGGCGAACTCATTTTTCTACTACTTCGGATCACAAAGGCGCGGGTTATTTCTAAGGGGTCGATCTGTAACGGTATCTGCAATTAAGCATTTAAAAGCTGAGCCCCCAGTAACAGAAAAACAGAGAAGGGGAGCATCGCCAAGTCAGCAAGGCAGGAACTGGCAACATGCGCTGGGGGCGGCATGAAGAGGAAGAACTGGGAGCTTCATTGCAAATGACAGTAGAAAGGATTTACAGCTGACACAGGCGCCATCCTACGCCACTTGAGGAGCTCAAGAACAGAGAAGCATTCTGCGGAGAACAAAGTAAGTGTAATTCCCCCGTCTGCCTGTCAGCAGGGCTCTGCGCTCCCCAGCACGCCTCCACCGGTGACCAGGATGAGCTCAGCTCCAGACAGGCACGTCCTGCATGTTTACAGGGTGGTCTAACGCCTCATTAGTGGCGAATGCTGCGCACTTGTTTTTTGTCAATCCAGATCGAAATCTCTGTAAATTTTACTTAATAATTTTGTTGTTTTTGTCAAGCTCCTGCAAATGAAAGAACGACTGAGGCTCGTGAGAAGCCTTTGAGAGAGTTCCAGCACACCGGACCGCTGCAGAGATCGGAATAAAGCCTGGCCTAGGGCTGTAATTTACAGGGTTGCTGTCGGAACACAAATAACTGAATTATATATATATGAATATAACATGTAGGGTGGGGGGATTTAACATTGGTTTGTTCGCTGAACTCATTCACACAACCTGGCGACCCTTAAAAAAGGCTGCTGACGGCAGGTGCGTCTGCACCTCCCCACTGCTGCCCACTGCTGCAGGGAATTGTGGGAAAAGCACAGAGGGTCAGTCAGGTTAGTGGTGATTAATTTCTCCTCGCACTTCTGTAGAGTCCTTGAAGACCAGAGTCCTGCAGATTTTAGAAAAAACATTTTAATTAGCACCTGACTAACACCTGATATACAAAACA
Organism: Brienomyrus brachyistius; assembly: GCF_023856365.1. Classification (NCBI taxonomy): domain Eukaryota; kingdom Metazoa; phylum Chordata; class Actinopteri; order Osteoglossiformes; family Mormyridae; genus Brienomyrus; species Brienomyrus brachyistius. Next base: position 7,797,748 of record NC_064548.1, on the reverse strand, counting down.
CTGAGGCATTTGAGGAGCATAAATGACAGCGAGCCAGCGCAGAGTTTGACTCCCATTTCGCCGTATCCTTTGGCCGCCCTGTTAAAATGCGGCATGTTTGTTTCAGCTCTCAAACAGCGCTGTGCTTGGCGTGAAACCCCACAGCGACTAAATCCAGGCAGTTCCCAGGTAACAGGAAGTTTCCTCTGACCATATTGGACAGAGACAGAGAGACTCATGGGGTCCCCACCCACGCACCCACCTGCCTACGCACCCGCCACACAAGCAGATGCAAAGGCACCCTGCGGCACTGGATGATTTCACCGCTTCTGTGCATGAATGCAGCAGTTCCCAAAACAGCACAGACGCAGGTCAGCAGATGAATGGGAGGACGGAAGCAGATGCCCGACTGTCAGCGGATTTTTAAAGGCCGACACTCCTGCTATGTCCTGGCATGAGCTGTTCCAGCATCCAGAAGCCGAAGATGAGGTCAGGTGATAGGAATCAGCATGGGCACTGTGCATGATCAGCGTCCTCCCACGGTGTGAAAAAGGCCACCGTTCATTAACACGATGGGCCACGTTGAGCGCGGGGACAGGCCAAAGCCTTGCTAAAAGGTGCAGAAATCACTGAGCTGGAATCCATACTTTAAATGGCACTGGGAATCTTGCTGGGAGTCTGAGGGGGAGTGCCTGGGGTGGACACAGAGCTGGGGAGAGGATGCACAATCGCCTCAGATCAATGCTCGGCACAGCCAAGGTGAACATCACCTCCTTTGGAAGTCCGCTCTTAAGGGCCTCAGCCAGACTCTTTAATCTATGTCTCAGAGGCTGCGACAAGAGACCTTATGTTAAAATATTTGAGTAATTTATTCCTTATGGTCCCCGCTACCTCCTTAAAAATTCTATCCCTGAAATGAAATCTAAGTCCAGTCTGGACAAGGCCTTTGCATTAGATTGCACAGTCTAGTTTGATCAAGATAGAAATATTTTCGCTGGCATTCCTGGAATTTGTACCATATATAACCCGCTCTGAGATACTGGATTTCTGTAATGGGTTACGGTTCGTTGATGTGCTTCCTGTGACGCTGTCAGGGCCATCACCAGCGGGTGTCAGCCATTTCTGCAGAGTGATCTTCTCTCCCACTTCTTGTACGCTCCTCCTAGATTACTGGAAAGGAGAGTTAATGCGACAAAGGACAATAAAACCTTATGGTACAGAGCTCCTGTTTCATGCCATAATCTACCTCCTCATATTCACATTTCAAACACATCCACGTTCTTTAAGCATATATAAGTCAGGCATTAGTGCGAGGTGGAGGACTGATTCCATCCACATGTCTGTAACCCAGCATTGCCTCTGTGCTCCCAGACGCAGTGTTGTCAGCTGTAGTTCGATGTTCTCTGTTCTTGATCATCTGCACAGGTTTTTTTAGTCTGCCTTAAAGGTTTAGTACACTGGTGATGATTCTGTATGGCACAATCTCTCACCATGTTTGTGGTCAAACACTTTACAGAATAATTAAACATTTTGTACTTACTCGGGCCGAACCATTGCTGAGCTCATAGCAAGGAATGGCCACTCGCTGAGTAGAACATGTGCAGGTATCAAATTCATTTGTGACTGTACTCTGTCTCCAGGATGAACTGACCATGACGGCAATAGGGAAGACATTGATATGCAGTAAGAAATTTATAATTTTATACATTTATAAAGGACATTTTACTTTCCTGAAAACAGACGGATTACTATTCTTGTTCTTAAACGATTAAACTAGATTTTTTTAAGTTCTCAGGGTAAAAGCACTTAGTGGATTCTGAAAGCATGCTCAACTAAATTACATTGTATTGGATTAATAAAATGCATGGTGTGGCTTTCACTTATTGCAAACAATCCAACGAATTTCAAAATAATGAGAAAGTGTATTTCTGTATTACTTATTACTTAGTGTGATGTGTATATCTTACTTATTAAAAATGCATTAATGTTTCCATTAATGATGATGATTAAAGCTGTAACACCATCCACACTGGACACAAGAGTGCTGTGCAATCTAGGTGTCTATACTCATATCCACTTCATTAGGTACACCTAGTGAGTACTGAGTAGGACTCACTTCATTAGGTACACATAGCCAATGCTGAGTAACACCCACTTTATTAGGTACACATAGTCAGTACTGAGTAGGACCCACTTCATTAGGTACACATAGCCAGTGCCGGGTGGGATCCACTTCATTAGGTACACATAGTCAGTACTGAGTAGGACCCACTTCATTAGGTACACATAGCCAGTACCAGATTGGACCCACTTCATTAGGTACACATAGTCAGTACTGAGTAGGACCCACTTCATTAGGTACACATAGTCAGTATTGAGCAGGACCCATTTCATTACGTACATATAGTAGGTACTGAGCAGAACAGACTGTTGTATTATTATTATTATTATTGTTGTTGTTATTGTTATTATTATTATTATTATTTATGCACTTGTGGTCGTTTTTAGTGAGATGTTTTTAGAAACATAATTATATCTGACTGGATTTTTTGTTTATGGCTTATAAATGCTAGACACTTTAGTATGTGAAAATCCCAGAAGGGTGAGTGTTTCTGAAATGCTGGAATGATCACGTCTGGCACCAGCAAGCATATGATGTTCAAAAATCACTTTGATCGAACATTTAACATGCTTTAATGACACTTAATCAAATCGCCAGTGACCCCTTTGGCTCTGTCAGCATGCTCCATGTATTCAGCTGCAGTCACATGGTTCTTTGTTTGCAGGAAGCGGCTGTTTGCATTGGCAAGCAGGGCTGCCTAATGAACTGGCCACTGGGTATATTTGCATATTTGATTCTTCATTAAAGCAGTCGGATTTCCTTTAAAATTCATTAACCTACGCAGCAGAGGAAGTGTCATTACAAAGCGTTTCCCGTTCCAGACCTCAGGCTACGCTTTCCGTCACACCAGTACTCACCGAGGACCCCTCATCACTCTGCCGACCAGCTTTAGTGTCAGCATCAATAAGAGTGTTACACCTACTGAGTCCTTAATCAATCGGCCTGTCTAGCAGGATTCCGACTGGGGATCAGAATCTCATCACCGTCAATCAGCCGAGGCCTGGCTTCTGGAAACCATGCTATTTGAGAACACAGGTAAAGAAAGCGATGACTCTATCGATCCTTCTTGAGGAGACTGCCTTCCCTTTAATGCAGGAGGTGACTGTGTTCCCAGCTGCCGAAAAACCTCCTGCTTTCTCCCCGGGCAACATTCCCTCTACAGGCTGTTATTTGATGGATCTGTGATGCCTCAAATGGAGTATTGTAGAAACATGTAAAGGGATGTTTTTTTCTGAGGAAAAGTCTCTTGCAGAAAACATTTGCAACAACCAACAAGCGATACTGCGGAAGATCTCTGTGTAGTTCTCATCTACCAACACCATGGCTTAGAGAGAGAATTTCCAAAACAGACACCATAATGTTCCAGAACACTTTTGTATTCGGAAAATGCTTAGCTGGGATTCATGCCTGTTTTCACTGTGATCAGTGCCTCAATGAGATTGGTTTTCTCTCAAAATGAGCATTATTCTGCTGTCGTGCTGCAGATCTGCACGGGTCAGCAGTTTTCCCCTGTGAAGATGGTCTGGCCTAAACCTGAGCATGCCTGCATTTTTCCCTGTGCTTCACCATGCTTGGACATGTATACAGCATGCTCATGTTTGAATCCAGGACTGGTTACCTAAGGGCTAAGGAACACTGAACACAACCTGAGCAGACATCACGGTGTTCACCTGCCTGTGAGGGCACAAGCAGCATACGCAGGTCGATTTCCGACCCATGTTCACCCTCGCACACTCGATCTCAGTGTCAAGCAGATTGCTGATTCATTCAGCCGCCTTGCTACAGTGAAATTGCTGATGGTATCATGCACCATTTTCAATATCCTGATTTAGAGCAAGAGAGCAGTGCAATGGGCTTCTGAGGAGGACACGCTTCACACGTGTGCATGTTTCGTGTGACTGAACTCCATAGGCATGTACTATATATTCTGTCAGCAACATGGATGCTTCCCCTATAGTGGCTCGTCTATGTACATGAGCCCCTGTTCAACATCAGTGGTCATACTTGTTCTGCTGAGTTTTGGGAAATACCTGGGCTGCCTGATAGCATCAGGGTGTGGGTGTTTCCTTGGGGATCATGTCAGGATCTCGATATCTCCTTGGAGAACATGTCAGGTGTGGATTTTTCTTTGGGGAATATGTCAGGGTGTGGGTTTCTCTTTGGGGAACATTTCAGACTGTGGGTTTCTCCTTTGGGAATGTGTCAGACTGTGGGTTTCTCTTTGGGGATGAGTTTCTCCTTGGGGACCATGTTAGGATGTGGGTTTCTTCTTGGTTAACATGTCAAGATCTGGATATCTCCTTGGGGAACATGTCAGGTGTGAGTTTCTCTTTGGGTAACATGTCAGGGTGTGGCTTTCTCCTTTGGGAACGTCTCAGACTGTGGGTTTCTCCTTGGGGATGGGTTTCGCCTTGGAGAACATGTCAGCATGTGAGATTCTCCTTGGGGAACATGTCAGAATGTGGGTTTCTCCTCAAGAAACATTGTTGATCATGCTGCTACAATAATGGTGTGGGATCCTTTGTGGCACCCAAGGCGGTCCTTCAGACATACTCAAACCTTTTTGGAGGATGAAACTGGGCTCCTTCCCGAATTCTTCCCTTGTATGGGGGAGTGGAGGGTGAATGCTCTCTCCTCATATTATGCTTTTTTTTTCCTGCCAGGTTATCCAGTGAGGTCAGCTGCCAAATAAATCACATAACAGATGATGCAGAAGGGGATCAGAAAATTAGCAGGATCCACAATACAGTAAGTGAGTTCAGGGAGTGTCACTGCATCCCAGATGAGATCATGCCTTGCAGCATTTCCTTATGACGGCTGGCATAAGACGTATCCACAGGACTCTGCGATCCACAGCGGTGAAACACAAATTCCTCATTCAAATTTTACAAATACATTCATTATGATTCATTATGAAAAATGCTGATCAGTAAAGACAGTTCTGGTTAAGTGATTCAGAAAATTACAGCATAAAAATACTCGTTTCAGGGACCTTCTTAGTCTGACCTATATGAATGTCTGAGGATGGGGACAGACAGGCTCCCGTTCCATCAGTAGGAAACACTCCTTGCCATTAGCTGTTAGTGTTTCACAAACTGCGGTGAGTCTGTCGTGAGAGCCGCAGGACAGGGTGCAGTGGATGGCCTATTTGGTATGCACCCAGTCACCTGAGGAGGCTGGGACAGCAGTCCAGCAGAGGTAGACCCCGGCTTCCTGCTCCTGACTCATCATGTCAGCTCTCCATGGGCATTCTGCCAGCTTCTTCATTACAGGAGCATCAGCCAATCATCATTGTCGTCTGTCTGCTCAGTGCCGTCTACCCTGGCTGAACAGCAGTGTTGCCAACTTTGGGCAGCTGGCTGGACTGGAGCGAGATTTTGAATTTAGTCTGCCCATACATGCATACATAATTATGTATATGTAACAATTTTATTACCTTGTAAATAATCTGTCATATCTGCAAACTACTCCAGTACTTTTGAGGTAGCTAATTTTAGGTTTATAATGGAATAATTTAGATTTGCCGTAAGATTTCTTACATGAGCATGAGAGTCTGAAAGCATAAGGGTGACGTCAGATGTGTGAAAGTTGGAAACCCTGGAACATTGATAACCTGATTGGGGCCACACTCGTCAGTGAGCTTGAGTGGACTTCATGATTATATAGTGCCTTGCAAGTGGCATATTGTGTGTGTGTGTGTGTGTGTGTGTGTGTGTGTGTGTGTGTGTGTGTGTGAATTCCACAGAGCGGGTAATGGGAAACGTTGGCTGTTTTTGTTCCAGAATAGTGCTAGTCTTCTGTGTTTAGAGTGTTTTACATGCCACTGAGTTGCCTAGCCTGATATTTAGCCACAAGAGAATATTGGATATTTCCCAATATTGTCTTATCACAGTGACGCAGAAACAATTTATCAAAGACATAATTTTAATAAAAGAGATTTTTGTGTCTGTATATCAGTGTCTGTGTAATTTAGAGCATATTAAAGAAATATATTTCCTGTGTGATTAATTATGAAAATGGGAATGAAATCGGCATTGTTTTACAAGCAGTGGGCTCATTCAGCCGGAGGTGAATCATTTCTCCCCCTCACAGAGTCGCCATGTTTGAGTGGCCCCCAGCGCAGGGCAATCGGGCCCCGAACAGGGCCCAAGCAGACTCTCCGTCACGAACCTCATGCTGACACACACTCGCGTATCGCCACGCATCTGGAAGGAAACCTAGAGCGACAGGAACAAACCCCGCAGCTCGTTATGAGCTGTTCTGCTGTGTGCTGGCTCAGTGACAGGCCTCCCCCAGTTGCGCATTCATATTGCGCCTTCATACTGCATTAGTGTACTGCAGCAGACAGGCATGCATCTTTGAAGATGAGGGCGGGGGGGGAGATGGGGGCTGTAAGTGTGGGGTGACCTGTCAGTGCTGTCGAATGTTCTGTAAGGGTGTAGGGGAGGCAGACATGAGCTGTCCCCAGAAAGGCAGGGAATGCAGCTCCCGAACCTGACAGCCACGTGGTTGTATGTGGGTTCGAGCCCCGGTCGCTGCCACTCTGGTTACACTGCTGATGATGGCACTGTTGGGGGGTCTAAGACTATTCTTTAGAATAGGATTCTGGCACCCTTTTCTATGTCTTTTTTTAAAAATATAATATGATGTAGAAAAATATTACGACAGCAAGCAAATGCTGAACTGACATTTTTTTATATTTACGCAGAGACATCAGACCCCAGGTCTTCATGGAAGAGAATGGGGATGGTGCTGATTGATACCCTGACTCTGACTATGAAAATCTGCCTTCCTGACACGTGGCGCCTTCTTCGGGCCGAGGACACGTGGCACTTACCTGACGACAGGTTCCTGCTTGGTTGCCGTCTGGCTCATGCTTGCGTAACGTAAACAAGACATCGGGAGAGAGTGTGGATATTGATTTCCTTCCTGCCGAGGTTATTGAGAGGGTAGAAGGGTGGTCCTCCATTGAAATACGCTTAGGAAATCGGCTCAGAACTTCACCACGCCGGCATGTGGAATATTAACAGCAGGAGACGCATTCGGTCGTCATTCCACTTATCATTCGGAGAGATTTGCAGTGTTTCCAGATGGAAATGTTTGTTCAGGAAATCAAAACTGCTTCAAGGGACAGTAAGAGCTCCTGTGGGATGTGACTTAGGGTCCTTTTCCAACATTCACAGCTTCCCCAGACTGCATGTCAAGCCAGCCGGTGGTTGTATGTGCTGATCAGAGGACCTGTGACTGATTGGACAGACAATAAGCTGCTCCTGCTAATTGCTAATCAAACTTAGCGAGCACCAATCATTGGCCCTGAGCCCAACTGCAGAATCATAAATAAATGAGTGGAAAATGAGCAAACGTGTGAGACGCCCCCCTCCCTGCCCTTGATTAGGCCCCGATGGCCTCGCCGCTGACCACCTCCTTTGCTTTGTTGTCTCTGTTTGTTTGTTGGTTTTTATCATTTATTTTCTCACAGAAACGGTGTGACGGTGCTTTTACTGCTGTGGCTCAGCTGATCCGGTCCAGCAGGATAGCGCTTAGCTGGTGATTATAATGAGTCCAAGAGTAATTGGCTGTCTAGCTGTTCAGCAGCCACAGACAAATGAGAACGAGTCCATCAGCCACCCGAGTTCAAATCTCAGGGAGACTGGCCCTGCGGAACGGTACGTGATATCACTGAGGCCGGCGGGATTTTGGTGCAGGCAGTGCAAGCTTTTTTGGGGTTTGCTTCGGTCAAACAAAGAACCATCAGGGAGAGAGAGCACCGAATTGCTTTAGGCGTGAGCAGCTGATCTTCACTTGAGGATTGCTGGCATGTAGTACGATAGCTGCAATCTCCAATGTACACAAGCAAATAGATATTGTTGAGTTTGCTGCAGAAAAAAAACATGGTTCATTCAGTACACATTCATCTCTTGAATCCCATGCGCAATATCAGATTCGAAGAGGAATATTATCTTCTTCAGATCAGCACGTTTAGCCAATACGACAAAGTTTTCATAAACATTTAAAATTCTTCTTATGTAGCAATAACTGACACGCTATATTTTATTTCATACGCTTTACTTCAGCATAAATTCCGCCTGTCGTAATGTGATTAAAGCATATAACTGGTCCAACTGAAGCAAAGGCAGCACTTCAGGAGATGTTATCTCAGTCCTGACAAAGAACGGATAGAGCAGAGTGAGCAGACCTGTCAGAAAGGGGGTGCAGTGCCCATCATTCACAGCTGGGGCTTCTGGGAAAAATCAGCTGCTCCAGGGGCTGTGGGAAGCGCAGCCTATTTTCAGCTAATTGTTATACAGTGAAGCACTGCTAGCCAGATAGCCCCAACTTTTAGCGCTGGTAGAGTAGCTACAGGGTGGCCTACCTAACCAAGCACCAATCCTTCAGGTGTATGTTTCAGCTGACAGAGCAGAGTAGGAAGGCTAGCTAACAGCTACGCTAATCGATGCTAACTGGAAGGAAACCAAGACGTGGCCCATAGCTGCACCTCCTGATGGCTGTGCCATGGACATTCCGCCATGTGAATGTAATCCAAACGTGTGTCCTGCCTCCCGAAAAAATAAAACTCATTCAGAGTTGATTAGCTTGTGTGTCATATTCAGTGTGGGCAGTGCATGCTGGCAAACGTAAGGGCTTAATTTCAGTGGGAGTAAACGCAGCTTTAACATTTGAAGGAAACGCTTCATCAAAGTGTTTTCTTCTTCTGTGACAAAGCAGCTGGAGGTTTGTGGATGGGGCTTCGTATTCCACTGGAGTTCTGGTTATTTCTGGAAAGCATTAAATTAAGTCCAAGGCCGACGAAAGAGATGAAATCATCCATAGACACTTTAATGATCCCCCCCCAAGATATCTGCACTACTGTGTCCTTCCTTCAGAGAGGGCCGGACACATAGCTCTCCAATGCCATCAGTTAACAGCTAAGAAACCCCAATTAAAATGCATTACCCATGATTCATGCCATTCTCCCAAATCGTTTAATCCACCTTGTCTCACATATACTCTGAAGAAATAGAGCAGATATTTGAAGCAGTAAAGTTAAAGTGTTGAGAGCGACTATCAATGAATCCGTTACTGAAGGTTTAATTGCACCCGTGATATTTTAAACTGTTCTATATCTTGTGCTTTTTGTTACTTCGTACGACCGGTGGTGGAAAGTTCAGGTCCAGAAAGTACAAATCCAGACCAAGATTTTGTTTCAACCAACCAGTTGAGCATAAATAGTCACAGCCACACAGTACTCAGCTGGTTGGTTGAAATAAAAACCTGGATTTGTACTTTCCACCTCTTTGTACGACCTGGTGGTTTCCATTAGCAGTCAGTGGAATATTTGAATATTCATGTTGTGGTGTCTCCTGGTTCTCCAAGAAGCTTGGTGTTCCTACAGAAGCAACAGACTGGCCATGACCAGGCAGCTCTGCAAACACGATGCCCCCCTTTATCTCCGTAATGATGCATCTACCTTTCAGGAATTCTCAGAGGGAAATCATTGCAAATCTACCCATGTGAATCTCCCTTGATGTTCAAAGGTTTATTAGAAACATAATTAACATTTAGATGCTAAACACTCACAAGCCAAACCATGTCTTTGTTTAACCTGCCTCTTTTTATTTCTTTATGAAATATCTGTAAATTGCCTGCAACCCAGGAGGATAAACGGTTTCGAAAATGGATGGATGGATATCTGTAAATAAACTTCATTTAGACCAGGGTTTCCTGTCCTGGAGGGACAGTCTGTGACACAGTTTGCGGATTTCCCTGCTCAAACACACCTACTAAACCTGGCAATTGACTGGTGAGCTGAATAAGATGTATTTGCACAGGAAAACCTGCAAACCGTGGTGCAAACCGGCCCTCCAGGACCGAAATTGGAGAACCCTGATTTAGATCTTAAGACACAGAAAATTCAGTTCAGCCGGACAGGACGTGCAAGAAAAGTTCCATCAGGGTTCATTTACAGTCGGAGAGGAACTGGAGACGGCGAACATGCTCTGTTAGGAGTGAGGAGAAGCGTCTCCACACCACTGCAGCTCAGGGCCGCAGGGCTGGGATGAGACTTCCTGAAGAGATGTTTTGTGCAAGGTTATCAAAAAAGCTCCCGGAGTCCTTTTTGTATTCATGTTGCAATCAATCATTATTATTAGAGCTGCAAGGAACCTTATACATTTTTCATTACTTTTCTCTTTGTTTTATGTTTTTTCGTGGATTCTCTTTATTGCACTTTCAACCTGCCTCCTTCAAAGATCTTTATCAAGCCTTAAAACAAGATTTTGTGCTGTTGAGCATTTATCGGGAAAGGTTTGTTTTGCTGAGTGCCATCGGAAGAGCTTAGCCCTAAGAACTGTGAAACATGACTATAATTGCTGTAGTATGACTAACTGTCGTGCACTGCAAGGCTTTATAGTGATGGCTGTTTTCTGTTTGGCTTCACCTGCTGACCTTCTCCGGTCCAATCAGACAGTCCCCCCCGTCCTCAGAGTTATCTTCCCCGACTCCTTCAGAAATCAATAAAACCCGCATCTGTCCACATCAACGCATCAGCTGCGGATCAGTATCGGACCCCCTAGAATGAGCTTCGTGTTTAGCTGATGCCGCCTGAAACGCGATAGCCATCCATCAGCAATTATCGAGACAATCATCTCTCTCTGCCAAGCTAGCCAGACTGCCTGACATCCCCGTTTGAGGGGGGAGTGAGAGAAGAGGAAGGGCCCGTTTGATTGTTAGCAGGGAGGACTGGGAGCTGTGTGTGTGTGTGTGTGTGTGTCCTCTAAGCCCGCACGCCATTAGAGAGAGAGTTCTGAAGTCGGTCTGTCAGCTGAGTTGCTGTCTGTGGAGCAGCTGCTTCTCGTTGTCTTAATAACTGCACAGGTGTGAGAGCCGCTCTCGAGTGAGGTGGAGGACCTTCTTCAGGGCCTGTTGCTTGGCCAGCAGCTGGGCACTGCTTTTCCTCCTTGATTAGGGTGACACCCGTGTGTTTGAAGGCAGAGGCAAGTAAAACCCGCGAAAGTAAACCCAGTGTTTGGGCCCAGGCATGATGGTCATCCTGTGTCCCACCTGCTCGTCTCAGTCTAGATGTTTGGGATAGGGTTAAGGTTAGGATTAGGGATGATCCGATCGATTGCGGTCAAGCACTGTGGCCTATGGGGCTGGAAAACCACCGTGATGGATAACGGCTGCAAGAGCAGAGTCTGTTGGACTCACCACGGACGAGGGGGGATGGAAGACTCACCTGGTGGGCCTCTGTCAGTAGGGAGAAGAGCTTGCCATTATGGTGGAGGATGGGATCCTTCACACCTAAGAAGATCTAGATCGCTCCATGACATTCATGGCCACACAGCAGGGGGGCGCAGTGGAGCATAAAGACAGTCATTACTATCATTTATATCGGGGTTCCTTGATTTGCTAATGAGTTGTGCGTAATAGTCCAATTAATAGAAATGTCATTGAGCTTTTGTAAGGAACTCTCTGGTACTCTCAGAGTTGCTAAATGTGGGCAGAAACTGTGGCATGCAAGGGCAGCTGGGAAATCAGCCATAGCAGTGGGGGGGGGTCAGAAGGAAAACAAATGGAGGTGGCCTTCATGGAGGGGGAGGGACACAATGTTTCCCGGCTGAAAGGAGAGTGAGGAGGCGTGTGCTGGGCGTGTGCAAGGCGTGTGCTGGGCGTGTGCTGGCGTGTGCCAGGTGTGTGCCAGTTGTGTGCCTGGTGTGTGCTGGCATTTTCTCACACCCCAACCCAATCACCGGTCATCGACCCCTGTGGCGAAGGCGCATTTAGAACACCGGGGGTGGGAGCACAAAACAAACCCCCACCAGTGTCATGTGCTGCCGTCATCTTCCCACTAATTCACTTTCCTCCCACACAGTTTGCTTTGATGTGCGTCCCGGCCGCAGAGCGATTATGTAGAGCTTGACAAATTGGTCTAAACGCGAGTGTGAAATTAAGTGGCAGTGAACCTGCTCTGGAAGGCAGTGACATTAATGAAAATGACAGAGCGACAGTCGCTGCGTGAGGATTGCTCACGAGGCCCCGGTGGGACACGGCAGCTGAGGTGGGAAGACGTGGCCTGTGACCTTGAAGACGCTCCTGCTGGTGCAAATGAAAACCACCATCTGCTCATACGGCGGGCGACTCATGAAACATGCTTTTGTTTACTTTTTATTTTTACCGCCGTCCTCATGGCCATGCAGACGGCTCGGGATATCAAGGTGCATTTCAGCCATGAATAAGTTGCTCGTAGGATAAAGGATGAAAAATGACCCCCAACAGCTGAGCATTAATTTTTCTTCCGTTGTGTCTCCTGATTTTCTTCCCTATCTCGTATCTTCAGCTCGAGCCTTCTCCTTAATCTCCAGCAAGTCTGCCAGCTCGTTCCACGCCTGCCACTCTTTTGTAACATTCGCCCCTCTCTTCGGGATTCCTGCTCCGTGGAGAGCCTGCATAAGTGGCCCTGATGTCTCCCGCTTGTCACCGTAGTCACGCTCCTGTGTTTCTGTGGGTGTCTGTGAGCTCTGGGCCGCACACCCGTCCGTCTTCCCTGCCTGGCACACGGGCAGGATGCTGCTTGTCGGTGATTGACAAGTTTGCTCTCACATCAGAGGCCCTCTGTCTGCCCGCTTTTGCAGGCTTGTGCCCTGAATTTTAAATGGGTGCACATCTGTTCCCCTGCATTTCGGGGGGATGCTGCGTGCATGGACCTGCTCCGTGGTCACCCTCTGTGTGCGCTGCAACCGTATGGCTTTCCTCTAGCTGTTACATGATTTCCCTCTCGACGTGCACTTTGGAGGTTAACTTTGGCCCTACTAAACTTCCATTTCTGAAAACATTTTTGACAACTGACAAGCATGCAAAGAAAGTCCCAGACAGCACTGCTGATAAGCTTTCTTTTCTCTTTACATTTTTTAAACCCTTGAACTTGTTGTTTGTGAATTTTGAGAGTCCTTTTAAGTAACATGGCCTATAAGCCTCTCACTACCTCTTCTAATGCAGCTGCAGATTAATGAAGCATCCATGTACTTTTAAACGAGTCCCAGTAAACGATCTCTCAAAACCTGGTGAGCCATCAAATGAAGGGGTCAGATTTAAATGGGAATCTATACGGTCTTAAGCAGTGCAGAATTAACTATGCATGTGATATATAGTGCAACTGTCTTATGATAAATATTTTCTTTATTTCATGTTTATAGCTTTTGTAATTGAACTGACATCTAATCTTTCTATCAGGCTAATTAATAGCGGAGTATTGGTGCCATGATCAGTACCAGATCACTGCCTGCATATGTCTGTCAGTGGTAAATCGAACGCTGCTTTAGAGACACATGCATCTATCCAGCAGAGAGCGCTGAACGTATAAACGCAATTGGTCAGTGGCGCCAGGGGTGTGGCTGGATTTCAGACTGACAGGCCAGTTGCTGTGTGTTTAGCCAGCATCCATCAAAGCCAGACAGCACTTTTAATATAATGAAGTTCCTAATTAGGGAAATGCAGTGATGCACTTGAAATCGACAACTTAGATCGGGGACAAATTGCCTAAGACAGGAGGCAGGATTGGAGGCGGGGCTTGGGGTGGGGCCTCCTGCCCATAACAAAATGTATGCTGTACAATCTGACAAAAACGGCCCCTGGGGCCCCAGCTTACTGGGCCCCCAATCTCTGAGGCCTCTGCTCCTCGAGGCTCCTCCTCTCTAGGCCCCCACTCCCCAAGACCCCTGCTCCCCAGGGCCCCTGCTCCCTCAGGCTCCCACTCTTTGGGCCCAGTACCTAAGGCCCCTGCCCCCCAAGGACCCCTGCTCCCGGAGGCTCCCACTCTCTGGGCCCACTCCCTGGGGCCCCTGCTACCTGAGGCTCCCACTGTCTGGACTCCACTCCCAGGGGCCCCTGCTCCCTGAGGCTCCTACTCTCTGGGCCCACTCCCTGGGGCCCCTGCTCCCTGAGGCTCCCACTCTCTGGGCCCACGCCCTGGGGCCCCTGCTCCCTGAGGCTCCCACTCTCTGGGGCCACTCTCTGAGGCCCCTGCTCCCTGAGGCTCCCACTCTCTGGGGCCACTCTCTGAGGCCCCTGCTCCCTGAGGCTTGCTGTAGAGTTACTGGCGATTATGGCCATTCTGCGACACCACAGTGACATTAGAGTGCTGTCAGGGCACCTTCAGAGTGACACCAAAGTGACACCAGAGTGCCCTCAGGTTACCTTCAGAGTGACACTATTGTGAGAATGCCATCACAGTACCTTCAGAGTGACACCAGAGTGACACTACAGTGCCTTCAGAGTGACACCACAGTGCCATCAGAGTGACACCACAATGCCATCAGAGTGACACCACAATGCCATCAGGGTACCTTCAGAGTGACACCAGAGTGCCCTCAGGGTACCTTCAGAGGGACGTCAGAGTACCATCAGGGTAGCTTCAGAGGGACGTCAGAGTACCATCAGGTTACCTTCAGAGGGACGTCAGAGTGACACTACAGTACCTTCAGAGTGACACCACAATGCCATCAGAGTACCTTCAGAGTGACACCAAAGTGACACCAGAGTGCCCTCAGGGTACCTTCAGAGTGACACCAGAGTACCATCAGGGTACCTTCAGAGGGACGTCAGAGTACCATCAGGTTACCTTCAGAGGGACGTCAGAGTGACACTACAGTACCTTCAGAGTGACACCAAAGTGACACCAGAGTGCCCTCAGGGTACCTTCAGAGTGACACCAGAGTACCATCAGGGTACCTTCAGAATGACACCAAAGTGACATTAAAGTGCCATCAGAGGGTTGATAGTTCTACAGCAAAGCTAATCAACGTGCTCATTTGTTCCAGAAGAAACCAAAGTAAATAAAAAGTGAAGTAAGAACAGCAAACTGTAAGTAAGTGTGAACATAAACAGCTCTTGCCTGCTATAGCTCTTCTCAAAGACCCGGTCAGGCACAGTCTGGGTTTACAAAGCACAGTCTGGGTTTATTAAGTAGCCGTCTGTGAATCGTCTCACCAACAAACCTGCTCCAGCCTCCGGCTGTGTTGCAATAAACCTCTTAAATAATAATTAATGCCACATGTTGTAATAACTGATACTCCATTCCAGTTTATAATTAACTACAAAACACAAGGAAATTGCAGTACACACAAAATCAGCTTATTAAAGAGCGTGCTTGGAATAGCCAAGGATCACTGGTCCTACTTCTGGCACTGATCCGTATTCCTTACTCTGTATGCCATATTTCATACTCCTTACTCCATATTCCATACACTATACTATGTGCTCTATACTTCATACTCCATACTTCATACTCCTT
This sequence comes from Brienomyrus brachyistius, assembly GCF_023856365.1. Classification (NCBI taxonomy): domain Eukaryota; kingdom Metazoa; phylum Chordata; class Actinopteri; order Osteoglossiformes; family Mormyridae; genus Brienomyrus; species Brienomyrus brachyistius. The sequence goes on along the minus strand of NC_064548.1, from coordinate 7,782,359 downwards.
ACTTTATATTCCATACTCCATACTATGTACTCTTTACTTCATACTCTGTACTCCGTACTCCAAACTGCATATGCTCATCAGCTGCAGCATTTGAAGGAAATCAGCAGAACTTCTTCTTCTTTTTTGCAGGATTCACCTCTGGGCAGCCCAGATCATCCAAGATGATTGACGGGTGTGACTGACAGGCCTCGTCTGACATGAGAATGGAGGAATAGCATGTGTGAAATAGGACTGTTTACTCTTAGTTTGTTTAGTCTGAAATGTCAGGATTTGATTTTATTTTTAGGCCTGCACTGGCTGCCTTACTACAGGTATGTAGAGTTTTGGTGTCAACCTTACGTGATGCTGCTCCCATTTGCTGCAGACCTACAATCACAGTAGCCAGTAAGTACAACCACCTATTGGTGGATTTTATCTGTGTCTAGACATTGTTGCCAGGAGCCAGGAGTGGCTTTGGCGAGTTTGATACTTTCCCTTCAAACCCTGAAGAAGATTATCGGGGATGAAGGGGCTTAGTGCAGCTTAGCATTTCAAATCTGATTCCGCTAGATGCAGGAGAGCATTTTGTTCTGTAGGCCAGCTCACCTCTGTCCTCTTCACTTCCGTCCTGCTTTCTTTGCAAGGTTGTGGACTGGTGGTGCAGCATAGTGCTCTTCCGAGGCGAGGGGGACCAGGGCTGGTGTTAGCAGGTGTGTGTGTGTGTGTGTGTGTGTGGGGGGGGGGGGGCTGTATAACAGTATGGGTGATTTAATAAAGCTCCCTTAGAGGAAGCATGATCAGACTGGACAGCAGACCCCCCAAGTTATAAGGCAAGATATGGCAAGTTTATTTATATAGCACATTTTCAAATACAGAGATCATTCAAAGTGCTTTGCAGAAAATAAGATCAAGTAATAGCAATCATTAAATGGAAGAAATAGAAATAAAAAAGAAGAATTTAAGAATTTAAAGAAGATAATTTAAATAAAAGAAATTAAAAACTACAAGTAAAAGACAATAAAATAAGAGCCAAAGATAAAGCATCAACATTGATTAGCAGCGCTAATCAAAAGCACTGGGAAATAAAAATGTTCTAAACCTGGTTTTGCAGGTAAGAGCATTTGGTGCCTTTCTAACCTCCTCAGGGAGCCACTCCGGCTATGAGTGGTGCAGCGGCTGAGTGCTGATTGGTCTTGCTTACTTTTCACTCTTGACACTATTAGCTGACCAGCTGCTAATGATCTTAGCGGCCTGAGGTTCATATTCATTCAGAAGTTCTGTGATGTAAACTGGGCCAAGACCAGTGAGTGACTTACAAACAAACAGCGGCACCATAAACTGGATTCTAAAGGCAACTGGAAACCAGTGTAAAGAGCGAAGGACTGGAGTGACGTCTCCGCGCTTCTTGGTCCTAGTTATCATTCTAGCGAGCATTATGGATGAGCTGCAGCTGTCTTATGAATGCTGACCCCACCCAGGACCCTCACACCCCTCTCCCGTGTCATCATGAAGGTCATTCAGTGGTTTATTATAAGAGTAAATGGCTTCTCAGCATTTATAAAACGACAACACGATGGACAGGCAGGAAAGACATGCTCTGCACCATCGTTACTATGGGGGAATATCTTACGGGAAATAAACGCGCGGAGCAACAATCATCCGTGTTTCTGTCACGCTTTCGCTGAACTGTGTTGAATCTCAGCTGACAAGCTGGCCTTGTCAGCACGCGGCCAGTGACCAGCGCTTCAGCAGGCCCTCTCTGACTCGACACAACCCTGCTCCTCTTGGCAGGGACAATAGCACCTTCCCTTTGCCAGGCAAACAGTTCCTCCTCTGACCCTCTCGCGCAGTTGGAGGACACCGAGTTCTCCAGGCGCAGTACACTCCTGTTGTTGTTGCCGTCTAGCAGCAGAATTTACCCCTGATACGCAGAGACACAGATAACCTACTATTGAGGGATGCATTAAAATTGAAATTAAGTCTGAAATGCATAAATGCATGCAGTTCCCTTCTTGGAGAAGTTAAAACAATATCATTTCGGAGCATAAGTGCTGCCTCGGGAGGATCGAAATGAGGAGGCAGCAAAACAGGCCAGTTTAAGCAGCTATAAATAAGATGAAACAGCCAACACTTATGCAGTCGGAGTGTCACGCTCTTCAGGTGAAATTCCCTGTGCTGATAAGGTGCTGCGCCCTACCTTTAATAACAGAGAAGCCCCGAATTTTGATAAGCGAGAGCAAACAAATTTGAATAGAAATAACATCAGCTTCAGGATACAGATAAGCAAAGACGTGCAGGAAAAGAAAGTACCGGAATCCGACACTCAGAAAGGTTGTTTACGGACATTACAACTTCCCCGCACATTCAGGAGCAGAAAGGCAGCAAGCGCTAATTACTGTTCAGCGGTGATCGATAATAGCGTCTCCTGCAGGTACTTTCTGGAGCTGCGCCGGCTATTAATATCCCGTGTGATGCAAATGTCTCCAGAAACCTAAAGACATACGCATGGGCGGCATTAGGTCCGATCACTCGGGGCTATAATCAGAGTATTTTAAGCCTAGCCCCGAGTATTTTAAGCCTAGCCCAGAGTATTTTAAGTCTAGCCCCGAGAATTTTAGCCCTGATGCCAATCTTCCTTCAAAAACAAAAAAAGTCAGGCCCCAGATAAACCTGACTTAGCCCCTGATCTTTCTAATAGCTCGAAACGCCCCTGGACATACGGACAGCAGGCCCATAGTACCATCATGCACAAAATCGGAACCAAGCACCAAAGGCATGTACATATTTAAAGATAAGAAGCCATAATTCAGCAAACGTGATGTTATATGGCCAGCAGTACAGAAGGCTTTTTATTTTGACTCCCTGTGTAAAATGTTTAAGGACATTGATTAGATTTCGCATGTGGGGGGCAGGGCACAGGTTAGTGGTGTTTGTGTTCGTGGTCTTTATTTCAAAATATCTTTGCTTGACCTGACAATGTTATGTGTGAGTACAGAGTTCAACTAGAATGTGACTCTGGAAGTTTATTTGATGTAAGTAATAAACAGGCATATCTATCTAAGTCACTGTGTTCCACCTCCTTAGAACCATCGCTGAGGGTCATATTTGGGTAAGGTTCCGGACTCGGGTCCCTGGAGACAGCATCCCCATGGCATTCTGGGAAACTCTTAACACTTAACGATCTGGCCATCTAGACAGGTGAATGGCAGGCAAGGTACTCTGCGGGAGTTTTTATATGAGGGCCTTTATGGCAGAGTTGCAACTGAGGCAGACAAAGCTAAATATTTATCCGTTTTATTTCTAATTTATAGGCATTTCATAAAGTCTCCTGACAGTGCTGAATTTTCACAATTATCCTCTTCTGCCGCAGTGAGAAATAAAATATTGCAAAATTGACTTTTCTACTAAGCTTTTTGTTTATCACTCCAGGTACAAAACTGCTGAAATATCACATCTACTGCTAATAATCTAGTTTTGCTTATTTCATTTTCTGACCTGGATAACAACAAATAATAACATACATAACATTAAAAATTACAAAACAACAGAATTCTGGCACCGGCCGGGCCCTGATGAAAACGCCCTCCCTGACATTGTGAGCGGGCACTGGCAGTACTGCCTAAAAATGGAAGGAGCGTGCCGAGGCTCAGCGCATTAAGCCGCGCAGCTTGATCGCATGTCTGACAGATGCAACTTGCCCGTCAGCAGCTCCAGTCAACATGGCACAGGCTGAAAACAACTCATACTGTTAAAAATAAATAGCCGGCTCATGGTTGACATGGCAGCCGTTGGTATTGGAGACGTTGTGGAGAGCGACTCCTTCCCCTGAGAGGAGATAGGCCGTTTAACCCTTGGTTGGACCAAACTGGGGGGTGACGCGGCTATTTAGGATATCCATCCTCCCTCGGAGGTGGCTGCTGGTCCGACATACTGGAAAACCAGTGGCGCTTATTAACTGTCACGTCAGAAGTTTGTGCAGCAGCAGATAGGACAGCAGATCTGAGTCTCAGAATATGAGATTGAAGTTCAGGGCAGAGAGCCAGGGTTTGGCTTATGGTCAGAATGGTTTTTCTACTTTTGCTGTACAGCAGTGTTTCCCAATGCAGTTCCCGGGGACCCACAGTCGGGCCGTATTTTTGCATCCTCCCAGCTCCCAGAGCAAAAACGCGGACTATCTGTAGGTCTTCAAGAACCGGAGTGAGAAACACTGCTTTACAGGACAAACCACTGCTTTACAGGATAGACCACTGCTTTACAGGACAGACCACTGCTTTACAAGAAAGACCACTGCTTTACAGAATGGACCACTGCTTTACAGGACAAACCACTACTTTATAGGACAAACCACTGCTTTACAGGACAGACCACTGCTTTACAGGACAAACCACTGCTTTACAGGACAGACCACTGCTTTACAAGAAAGACCACTGCTTTACAGGACAGACCACTGCTTTACAAGAAAGACCACTGCTTTACAGGACAAACCACTGCTTTACAGGACAAACCACTGCTTTACAAGACAGACCACTGGGATACAGGACAGACCACTGCTTTACAGGACAGACCACTGCTTTACAAGAAAGACCACTGCTTTACAGGACAGACCACTGCTTTACAAGAAAGACCACTGCTTTACAGGACAGACCACTGCTTTACAGGACAAACCACTGCTTTACAAGTCAGACCACTGCTTTACAGGACAGACCACTGCTTTACAGGACAAACCACTGCTTTACAAGAAAGACCACTGCTTTACAGGACAAACCACTACTTTACAGGACAAACCACTGCTTTACAGGACAGACCACTGCTTTACAGGACAAACCACTGCTTTACAGGACAGACCACTGCTTTACAGGACAAACCACTGCTTTACAGGACAAAGTGTGCAGCTGAAGGAAACAGGGTGAGCACATATCAACTCTGCAGCAAAGCTAAGCTGCACGGAGTCATGCAAACTTTAACCGTGATGACCATCAGCACCGGCTGTATGGTCATGCACAGGAGGGCACTTTCATTAGTGCCCGTCTTTGGGTTTGTAATACATGGTGTTTGGTAAATGGGGGGTGTTTTTTGCAGTAGGTGTATTGATGAAGTTACCCTCCCTAACTTACTTTCACTCGCCTGAGAAACAGCCATGGCCTAACCTCAGATAAGTAACTACAGCAGACATCTCTCACACACCGGGCACGGTGGGGGCACAGCCACCCCTCCCTCAGCTCCAGCGGGCATCTCTCAAGCATTGGCCGTGGTGGGGGCACAGCCACCCCTCCCTCAGCTCCAGCGGGCATCTTCATACACCAGGCAGGATGGGGGGCACAGCCACCCCTCCCTCAGCTCCAGCGGGCACCTCTCACACACCGGGCAGGATGGGGGGCACAGCCATCCTTCCCTCAGCTCCAGCGGGTACCTCTCACACACCGGGCAGGATGGGGGGCACAGCCACACCTCCCTCAGCTCCAGCGGGCATCTCTCATGCATTGGCCATGGTGGGGGCACAGCCACCCCTCCCTCAGCTCCAGCGGGCACCTCTCACACACCGAGCAGGATGGGGGGCACAGCCATCCCTCCCTCAGCTCCAACGGGTACCTCTCACACACCGGGCAGGATGGGGGGCACAGCCATCCCTCCCTCAGCTCCAACGGGTACCTCTCACACACTGGGCAGGGTGGAGGCACAACCACCTCTCTCTCACCTTCAGCGGGCAGCTCTCAGGCACCCGCCGTGCTGGGCGGTACAGCAGGAGTGTCAGAGTCAGGCCTCATTTCTGCTGTCAGACTGATGATGGCCCTGGGCTTGCTTAATGTGACAGTGGCGATGTTGTTGGGCACATTTAGTCCTTAATAATATGTTGAGGGTGCCATCCATTGGCAGAAACATCCAAACAATTTGCATATCATCTGTGATTTGCCATTTGGAGTCATATGAGACTCTGCAAACTGTTTTTTAATGAATATGTCCACATTCTCCTCATTTCAATCATAAACACCCGGTGGACAAGCATGAAATGCCCATTTTGTGAACATCTGACAATTTTTTACTATTTGTCCATGCATCCATCTTCCAGCTGTCTCTCCAGCTCGGGGTCACAAGTGTTTACTATCTGTTTACTGCTACATTTGTCCTCTGACATGTATTCCCTTGGGGTTTAGCTTTCATGGTAGAATAGAGTGTTTCTGCAGTGGGTTTTATAATTTTAACCCATCCATAAAAGCACCAGAAGGCACTCGTCACTATTCACCCCATTTGAAAAATGCTTTGTCCCAAAGGAGCCCTGCCAGCGTTTATCCAGCTCGTTGCACTAAGAGTGAGCACTCAGTGATTCCGCATTCAGAGCCCAGCCCGTCGCCCGCTGTAAACTTCCCGTCTCCAGTTAAATTGATGTGACTGGATCTTGCATATGGTAGATAAGCAGCCATGAGATAAACACCATAAACTCCATTAACCTGCCTCCATGCCCAGAATACGCCTTGCAAGTTGTTGGGTGCTGATTAATGATGTAGACTTCACAAGGATAATCACTAAAAAAAGAAAACTCAAAATATGCACTAAAACTGAAGGACCTCGTTTTTAGGTGTCCATTCTGATTGCCCGTGGAGTCACACTGTGTTTCCGGCCTGCATTGCTGTTCCCTTTATTGATTGAGTTTGAATTTCAGACCAATATATTACCCACTATATTAGATTGTGGAGCCTGAAATTGAAGACCTTTAGATCTAAATTAAGAAATATGGGCTTTCAACACTAGGAGGCCTGAAAGTCTAACCTACTATTCCATATTTAATTCTTACTCCTAGCGTTGTGCTTGTGCAATGATAACAAAATTGTTGAATTTTGAATCCTGAAGACTCATTGCTGCATAAAGGTGTCCCCCATGACAGGCCTTCCAGACAGGTGCCAAAAGGACAGAGTATGTCTGGATAAATAATTCATGCTGGGCCAAGAAAATGTGAGAAATGTCACCAAACAGGTCACAGGACTTAACTGCAGTCAACTGCTAGTGATTAATGATGATTGCAGGTAATATATAGGTAGTGTGGTCTTTGTGTCTCTACACTGAGAAATTTGAAACACCACTCCCTTAAGAACCTGCCAGTATTAAACCACATCCTGTCTGCTGATTAAATCTTCATTATGTGACTTCAGCTCTCAGATATTACTGCCCCTCAGTAGTCAGGGTGGAATATGACATTAAGTCAGAGACATATGACTTCTTACGAGTTTACCAGGCACCTTTATTCCAAAGTGACATTTGGGATTCAGGTTACATTAACCATTTATACAGCTACACTTTATACCGCTTATTCATGTCGAACATCTAGGTTTAATAGGCTGAAAAAGCCGTAACACACAGCCTATGGTGAAATCATGAGTGAAATCCGTCAGGAGGTTTTCACAGTGTAAATGATGAAGGCGGACTGTGAGTGCACACAGCACATGCGCGTTAAGGCCATCAGCTAGCTACAGTGGAAGACCCCAACCAATGGGATTCATCTTAGAAAGGGCTTATGATATAATCAGTATGAAAGCTCTCCGATTGGTCCGTTGGGAGCAGGTTGGCAGATGACGTGGGTTTTACCAGCAAATAAAAGCAGTAGAAGCAGTGCAAATAAAAACAACAGTGCAAATAGGCAGTGCACATAAAAAATTGTAATATGACTCAAGACTCAAGTTCTTTATTGTCAACACATCCATGTATACAAATACACAGTGAGCCAAAATGTCATTTCTCTTGGGCCCCCCTGTGGTGCTACGCATAAATACAAATACAACAGATTCATGTATAACATCCACAACACAATACAATACAATATAAATTATAATGTAGAAAATCTGTGCTTGATTTTGTGGTTATGTGCAGTGAAGTGCAAGGTATGCAGCATTGTGACAGTCTTGTGAAAGAAACTGTCCTGGAGCCTGCTGATTCGGGCCCTCATGCTGCAGTATAATCTGCCTGGCAGCCTGCTGCTTGGGGCACTCATACTACAGTACTGCCTGCCTGACACTGTCCGGGAGACTGCTGGTTCAGGCAGTCATACTGCAGTATCGCCTGCCTGATACTGCCCTGGAGCCTGCTGATTCGGACCCTCATGCTGCAATATCGCCTGCCTGACACTGTTCCAGAGCCTGCTGGTTTGAGCCCTCATATTACAGTTCCATCTGCCTGACACTGTCCCGGAGCCTGCTGGTTCAGGCCCTGATATTGCAATACTGCCTGCCTGACAGTAGCAGTATGAACAGTCTGTAGCTCAGGTGACTGGGATCCTTGATTATTTTCCCAGCCTCTACTCATCTGTAATGCCACGGTCAGGCTGCATTACTGGGCTGGAGAGTGTAGTGATCCATAAGCAGCAGGCAGTGCAGATACAGGTGCTGCCATGCAAGCTCCATTGCACCGCCGTCCGATTTAAAATCCCCCGCAACGTGAGAGCCGCCGCCCCACAAGGGCACCTTCCTGTACTTTACAGCTCACGGCTATGGCAGGACAAAATAAAATCATATGTCCTCTATCTGGGAAAGGCTCAAAGCATAAAGTCACTTCAATCAAAAAGATCCTTTTGAAACCAATGTATCAGCTCCTATAAGGTTATTCTGGAGTCCCAAACAGGAATATCCCGACAAACATGTCATTTTCATTCATAGCATTTTAAATTCAAAGCCACCCAAGGGCAAACAGGCAAAACATGTTTCAAAATCATAGGCTTAGTTTGATCTTCCTATCAGTGTCCTCGACCTCTGTTTTAAGCTGTTAAGTCAGGGAGGCGATATGACTTCTGCAGTTTTCTTGGTGGAAATAATATCTATATCACCATTAAAACCTCCAACCTCCTCGATACCATCCCATTCATTAATCCTTGCACGTTTCATAAAGATGCACACACATCGTATTCACCCGTCTAGCTCAAATGATTGGATTTAACGAAGTGCTAGTAGTGACACCTGCAGGCAGAGAGCATAACTGCAGGCAGAGTTTCCATAATGTGACCCCCCTGATCCCACTATGATCCATGCACTGATTAATAACTTGCAGTTGCAGTAAGACTCAGAATAAAAAATTAGTGTCACACGGCTCATTGTCACAAGTTGTCATCCTAGAGGACCAGTGGGCAGCTGACTAATCTGATGGTGCCACACTTGACGGTTAGCAAATGCTGCACTCAGAGATTTAGGCCACATGTTTATGCTGACTCTGCAGTGGGAGTCTGGGAAGAGAGAAGGACTTCAAACCTGACAGCTCACCTCGCTGCATGTACCATTAGTCTGGCTAATCGTGTTCTTGGTCTTTTACTGCTTTAATCAGGAAATACACACAGCAGTCTGGCGCAGCATTCCAGTGCATCTCTTCATAGTCCTCTTGGGAACCTTCTTACTGTGCAATAACAGGAAATCATTACCAGGAAAGTTATTAGCTTACCCTCTGTGAAACATAGTAAGTTTTTCTACAAACTTACAAGTTACAAGTTCTGTAAATGATATTAAACACACTTTTATTATTGCTGAACTAGAATAAAACCAATACAGATCAACCACAAATTCCCAAGAAGCAGCCCAAAGAACTTGAAATTGCAGGGTCTAGACGAGGGGAAGAAAACCCTGATCCTGGAGTGCCGGAATCCAGCATGTTTTCCATCCTACCTGGTCTCTGATGAACTACAACTGATCTCAGGCAGATAGTAACTCAACAGGTAGAACACAAAACCTGCTGGATACCGGCAGGATCAGGGCTGCTTAGCCCTGATATAGACTATAGTATTTCACACTAGAGTTTGCAACTCATATACTTGTTATGTAAGGTGCCATCTCACACAGGCAATCTACAAATGATGAGGAATCCTATCGAAACATCCATCCATCCATTTTCCAAACTGCTTATCCTACTGGGTCGCGGGGGGGTACGGAGCCTATCGCGGAAGCAATGGGCACGAGGCAGGGCACACCTATGGGCAATTTAGTTACTCCAATTAGCCTCAGCATGCTTTTGGACTGTGGGGGGAAACCGGAGTACCCGGAGGAAACCCCACGATGAGATGTGGATAACATGCAAACTCCACACACATGTGACCCAGGCGGAGACTCAAACCCGGGTCCCAGAGGTGTGAGGCAACAGGGCTAACCAATGCACCACCATGCCGTGCCCCTATCAAAACAGAGCCACACATTTCACACCCGAAACTGAAGGCTTTCATTTCACTTTCACTTTTACCCACCACTTTACAAAGCTCTCCTCTGCAGCTGGCCTCTGCTTGTATGAATAATACAGTGATGTGACATAATGAGCCTTATTTGCAGCCTGATCAGTCTAAAAAAGCCCAATGTTCTGGCTCTTTACTCAGCACATTAATATGTGGCGTGTATCATTGTCAATGAGAGCCCCGATACCGAGCCATTTTACGACGACAGACTTAGTAATATGATTTAATTGGCTTGGCCCATGCCACCTCATAAGCGCTCTCAAACAGTTAAAAGAAAAATTTCACTCAAAAAAACTCACCGATGGACTTCTGTTCTTACATACCTGTGATGATGACAATTTAAAAAAGACTAGAGTTGATACGAACAGAAATTGCAGCGTGATGAATCAGAAAACAGTTACAGCCGGCCACTTATTTCAATTTCAAGTTTACAGACAATACCCACCCCCCCCCCCCCCCAGCTACTGTCTACCCAAACAGACACAAACATTTCCATTAAACACTAAAGGCTTTCATGAAATTGGCGGCTCTTTGTGCCTCCATTACAATGTTCCGTGTGCATGTGGCGTCCTCATGCTCTCCGCGTGCTGCATCGCTCTCCTCTGCCTCCTGCATCTATATCGCCCATAGTGTGGTAGTGTGTGACGGAGTGTGCATGTGTGTGTGAGTGTACGCTCCGTGATGGGCTGCGGTTCACCTGCCTCATGCTCTGTGTGGCCTACGATAGGTTCTCTGGAATGGATTTGTGGCAAGAAGGCAGACGGATGGATGTTTGATCCAAACCCATTTTAATCCAGTTTTTTCATTTGCACTGTGGAAGCGTATTATAAGCCAAAAACATATTTGGCACTATAGTGCTGAGTAGGACGAACACTGTAATATAGTGTGCATAATAGAATAATATATGATATATAATAATAAAATAATGTCTACATCCCGCAACCCTGACCAGGGTAAGCAGTTGGAGCGGGCAGATATTATCCTGCTCCTGTAATAAATCAGCTGACAGCTTTCCAGAATTTTAATATTAACTATCTGTGATCGTTTTCACTCTATTTCACACTGATACTGTATAGAGCAGCATAAAATTCTTTGATGACATAGAGAAATGCCTTCATTTTACACCGCTTTGCAAAAATATGGTACATTAAAAAGCTTCCTTTCCCAATAGAGAAATGAAATTTGTCACAAAGCTGAGAAATAAAAGAATTTTACATGACAGTTCAGGAACTGCTAAGTCAAACTGAACAGTAAATCAGCAGATTGCTGCCCATTAACAGGACTGTCGGTGCCAATGTCACAGTCAGTGAGGCACTGACACCAGCGGCCTGGCTTATGGAAAAGCAGTAATGCATTTCGTGTGTAAAATTCCTGATATGACAATACACAGCCCAACATTAACTAACCAGCTAGGCATCTTACAAACCAGTGGGTTAGGACTGCAAACATACCTGGTGGAGGACACACAGCCCCAAAGTGTCCCAAACAAGAAGGGCCAGCGTTAGCGGGGGGGTTCGGGGGTGGGGGCCTTTAGTTTGCCCACATGACTGCTTCAGGAGGATTGGATTCACTGATCTGTGATAAGACATAGTAAAGGAAAGAGAATTCTACCTTAAGACTGTGCCCCCCAAGGCTGATGTTATTTCTTGCTTTTTCCCCTGAAACACAGGTGACACGCTACATGCTAACGCCGACACCTAGCATCCCACTCAGGCCAGGACCTCCAGCACCAGCAGCAGCACTGGGTCGGCACATGAACCAGCATCTCTAAAGTAGCTTATCTCACCTGAGGATCTTATCTGCTCTCACACAAACGGAAACCTTATCACTCACAAACTTGAAGGGGTGGGGGGACGGGCTGGGGGGCTGGCAATCTTCTTAAGTGCCTTGCAGGTACTGCACAATGTTTATAATGGAAATGCTTCCTGAAAGCCGTCAAGGCTGCATCTGTCTTTAAATGGGGGCGAGAGGAATTAGGGAAATTGCCGGGCTGCACAGCGACCGCCGCTGCCAGGCAGATGGATAATGACTGTTAGTTTGCAGCCGCTCGGCACAATAACGAATTGCTATCAGCACCGACCGCGTACTCAAGTTGAGGCTGATGAATGGGCAAAATTACATTTCCAATCGAAGTCCTTTTCACTCATAGGGGAGCTGCAACGGGACATAATTCTCAAGATGGCACATAGTGTAATTGTGCCCTGCCTGAAATGAATGCGCAAATTCCACACTGAGAAACACACCCACACTGTACCCTGTATGTGTGTGTGTGTGTGTCCAGGAGCTATAAGACAGAAGGCTAGTACAACTCTTTCTCATGATGAATAATATGTTATTATTATTACTCATAGGCAACAGTAATAGTAATAGTAATAATGCTAACAAAATAGAATTGTATACTGATACACACGTACACGATGAAGACACAGAATTATTATCACTCATATTCTGCTTCCAAAAACTGACAGAAAATTTCAAAACGTCTGTAAGAAACTGAAAAGAAAGTCTGAGGCTGAGGGAGAATCTTTGGGAATGACCCGGTTTAAAGGAATCTACAGCTGCTTCTTGAGTTTCGGAGAAAAGCAGATAAATCCATATCCGCCTATGCCACTAAGTACTTTCATTACGACAGAGAAAGAACTGTTTTGGGCCGAAGAGTCTAATCCAATTTGCTAAGTTTAATGACGATCGAAAGCTTTTGAAAGTCTGAAAGTCAAAGGCCATGCAGGCTGCAGAAAGACACGCCGGGCTCGTTTCACACGGCTAGCCCCGCCCCCCAAGAATCCTTCGGGGGGGTACCATGACGTCATTTCATGGAGCAGCAGCAGATACCCGTCTAAGCCAAGCCGAGGGAAAATCGCACCCAGGGAATTTGAACCTTGATGAAGACAAAAATGAAGCAGAACTTAATCAGTGTTTAAAGAACTTCAATTAGTCAATGAATTATATTCTCTCCCACATTATTTATTGTTTACTTTTCACTTTTAGCGATTTTTAAATTTTATGATATAACTTTGTTCTTGTGCATTTACTGACACATAATAATTCAGTAGAGTTATTACCAAAGGACTATAAAATGAAATTTCACTCACTCACTCATTCACTCACACTCACACACACACACACACACACACACACACACACTTAAGTGAGCCAGCAGGAAGCGAGGTCTAAACTGTGGCTATTTCGAGTTTCCATGGCGACTGATCACCAGTTATGTGCAAATGGGTTCCCTGCTTAATGAAACAAAGCTGGCCATGATTGGAATTATCACTCATCGATTGACAAGTAAGATTGGGGGGGTGAGTGGATTTGCTTTTATTTGTGATAAGGAGTAGCTTTCTAGGTGGTTTCTCAACACATTTTCACAGCGGTATGAAAAGATTAATATGCAATAAGCATTATGCTATCAACCTCCAATTGGCCTTTGAAGAACATCAGAGTTTGTCTGTTAGGCATCCTATAAAATAATACCTGTGTTCTCTCGAGATCTCACCTAAAGTGTTTATGTCTGTGTCCTGTATCCAATTCAGCAGAACTGAACCCAGATGTATAACAGGATAAGAATCATTTCCATGCTGTGAAGTGTAATGACTGTTCAATCTGGAAGTGTTTCTTTGTTTTAGAGCATATTAATATTTATATGTTTTGTCCTTTGTAGAGTCCCATCACTTAATAATTAGGAAACGCATAAACAATCAACAAACTGGAGTCAAGCCTTCCATAATTTGTCGGTTATACTCATCATTTAATCAGTTAAACTGACATAAATGGTCCAAATTATTGTTCTATTTTTTAGTTTTTTGCACTTTTTTCCTACTGCTGCATACGCAAGAATTTCCCGCAGAGATCCGGCAGTCTGCAAAGACACGTGCAGAGGTCCCTCGGCTTCTACTGAGCAGTAAAGTTCGTGATTTACCTAAATACGATGTTTTCACAAAATCGTACGAAAAGGTCTAGCAACATAGTACTGCCATCATGAAAAACGTGTTCTGCACACACAACGCCACATAACCTGTTTACCATCTAACATTCACATAAACTAACAGCATGCAGTCAAAATGCAAAGCAAACCCAATATACGACTATCACATGGCGGACTTGGAGACACACGGACAGCTAAAATGGCTGCTTTTTCTGATTCCCACTCCTGTTTATAAAGCCTTGCGTGATGCGTGACAAACTAAAAGTGAGAGACTGTACATAATTACTAACAACAGACGTTCAAAACGATTACGGCTGGAAATAAAAACTGAAAGTAAAATTCCGTCCCTGGGGTCTCTCAGAGCGAGCGTGTGACGTACATTATGTGCGACAGTAGCTTCAGCGGACACGTGGGGACTGCAGTTGCCGTGAGCTCTTCAGATGCTTTAAATCAGCCTTATCTCGCCGTCATTTTGTTTATGTTAGAGAAAATATTAGTAATTATTTGCTGGCATGATCTGAAATCACGTAAACATACGATATGTACATTTAAATTCTGTAAATGTAAGTAGTTTGTGTTTTTCAGCCAGCCACATTTAATTAATTCGGGGGAAAATGATTACAATGGTGATTTATAATAATCAAAACCGCTCTTTTGTAATTCAGTTGTTCTCTTTATCCTGGTCAGAACAGTGAACATAACTGTCACTTAAGCAATGAAGAGGATTAAAGCTGACCGCACCTACGAATGATACGAACTTGTTGAACTGGATCTGCAAAGCAGAACGAGTAATATATAAAACTTTATAATAGCATAAATACAAAAATATTGCCAAATGGAGGATGGGAAATTATTACATCGTAGATATTCTAATTATTTGTAACACACAATTTTGGAACAGGACAATGCATTAAGATTATAACCACCTAAACACCTAAGTATCAACAACCTAAAAATTGATGATTTCTTACTGATGCATCACATTAAATATTAAATATTGCCCTCCAAGCTGCATCGTTACATGTTTCTAGCAAGATACACAAGGAGCTACCATGCTACCCACATCATTGCTCCTTTTCCTAGCAGCGATGGAGCCCAAGCCGTTTACCCCCGAAGAGGCGCGGCAGATATTAGAATCTCTGGAGAAACCGGCCGTCTTCCTCGACATGACCGCCGGCTGGCCGTCGCTCGGGTGGACAGCAGAGCACCTAGCCCATGTCCTGGGGGAGAAGACAGTCCAATTTCGCGTAGGAAAAAGGCAAGATGACAGAAGTAAGCGAAGACTTCCGAGTTTAAAAATAATGTAGCAAGTCCGGTCTTGAAAAAATTAACCTTAAATAATGCACTGTAAGTAAACATTGATTTTAGGGAAGAACTAACTGAGTAAAGTGCTTCAAAAAGCGAAAATACCAAATATAACACTTAAATAGTTCATTAAATGTAAAGAACAGTGGTAGACATTCATGACACTTCTGGTGTGATTTACAGCATTACATTGGAGATTCACAGATGACACATGCTTAGGAACATAGATGTTTTTAGTATATGTTGTCTATATGAATGTGTTCATGTAAAATGTGTTCTGAGGAGTTAAATCTGTTCTGATCGCTGTTGCCTTTATACTTTCATTGACTGCTCTCTTTTCTCTCTTTGCAAAGAGCCCTTGTTTGAAACACAGTGCTCATACGTAGAGGCCACAGTGTGGGAGTTCTTGTCTTGGACCAAAGGCCAGGGACCGTGTCCAGGCCCGTTTTCCGACTTCCCCCGCTCAGAGTACTGGGCTTATGCTGACTACAAGTACATCGCTGTTCTCTTCCAGCACAAACCCGCAATGTTCCAGGTACCCCCGTTTGGTTCTTTTCTTCTGACTTTGAAAGGTAAAGTTCAGTGGGTTTTCATATTAAAATATTAACTCTGTGTATCAGCAATCTTTGCTTAATACTCTCATATCTTTAGATCCATTATACACAATAAAATGTATGTCGGATGGAAGATGAGTCATTTTTATAGCGTGAACAAAAATCACTCAGTAGGTCTGCGGTTGTGCCCAGTGACAAATGGTGCTGAGCTGTTTTATTTTCTAAACTGAAAGCTTAGAAATTATACATTTTGAGGAGCTTTATTTTTTCATGATATCTAATATGCATTAGCCTGTCTAGTATAGATCAGCTGCAAACAGTGAGTTTTGTGATAGCTTCCAACTCCGTGTTTCCAAGCTTCTGAATGCTGAAGGATCACCTGGTCCCTCAAGGATGGTTCATGGGAATTTTACTTACGCAATAGTGTTCTGAGGGCAGAATGAAAAATGATTGGTTCAGAGAGATAACACATGTCTTGGTCCCGCCTTCTGTAATTGCTAAGGCCCACCTCCTCTACAGTCTGATTGGTTACCTCTCTGAACCGATCTTTGTTCGTTCTACCCTCAGAACACTTTTGTGCAAGACCCCCATGTGCTCAAAGAAACCATAAACCAGGATTCAGACCTTACGAACTCCCAGCTCCTTGATGCCCAGTGCACAATTCACTTTTCCGTGCGATGGTACCATCTGCACAAAGTATGAGTGCCATCAGTTTCATCATCAGGATCGTCCGCATAGACTGTGTGCATGCAGCCGAGATTTTGGGTCTAGTGGACTCTTTTCATGTCGGTGTGTATTGACCACACATGCGTAAGGAATTGATAGTCCACTGGTCTGGCTGAATATCATTGCTGTGATCATCGGCCAACCGTAACCGTCTACATACACGGACAACTGTGGTATGTATGCAAAAGTTTGTGTACACGAAAGAGTGAAGCGTGAACTAAGCTTGATTCTTCACCAAGGTTGCAGTTTCACTCACCTCTTCCCATCATCAGGAGTCTCTTTGCAAAGTCTTTAGCAGTGCAAAGTTTTCAGCAAGTCTCATTTTTTAGTAGCTGAGATCTAGCTGTTTTTTTTTTTTTCTCAGGCGTCCTCGAATCGGGTGTCTGCTTTTAAATCCTCTCCCCAGAAAAACATTTGGCCCATCGACCGCAATTGAGTCGCACACGCCTGTGTCAGCAGCTGTTGACATCTTCCTGTCCCCATATTTCAAACATCCTTTTTTATTTCATTGACAGAATTATTCATTTCAGACTTCAAATCCGATTTGTCCAGGTGCTCCTCTCTTTGATGGCCCCTTGAAAGCTCCCTGCTCCCCTTTCTAAAGCGACCCATTTGCATGGTTGTTTCATGTCCTTCTTGTACGGCCGTACAGAGAACGGCCGTATCTCTTGAAAGCCAGTGAATTTTCCTGTCGCCCAGGCGATTCTTTCATTTCTGGAAAACGAAAAGGAATTAGCATCTCTTTGTTTGCGACAATTCCTGTGGAACCGGCGGTTTTGGTTGTGCGCGTCGTTGACTTTAAAAGTGAGGAATTTAAAGTTGCTGAAAGGTCATGCAGTTTGCTCCGATCTAAGTGTGGAATGGAAAGAGAACAAAACAGTTGTGATGGGATAATGTGTGGCCTGCAAGAGCATCGGCCGCTGCAGTGAACGGGCACAGCCCCAAGCTGGGATGCTTTTGCTGCGGCCAAAACTTCTGACAAACGACTTGCGTGCTGTTCACACACCACTGGGGGTTTGCACGGCTCACACTGGTTCTGTTGTTTCTGGCAGGATGTGCCGTGGTCCGACTTCGGCTTCCCTGGTCGGAATGGACGGGAGAGCACCCTGTGGGTCGGCTCGGACGGTGCCAACACCCCCTGCCACCAGGACACTTACGGTTGCAACCTGGTTTTGCAGGTCCAAGGAAGGTAACAGTATAGGTAGCAGATTTTACCTTGTACCAGAGTCCCGGCGTACACAGAGCTGAGAGCGCCCTCTAGGGTTTATGTCACTTAGATACCTTACAGATAAAATGAAATGTAGCATTTATGGGGAATAGCGAAGCACTGCCAGCCAACCAGGTGAGCTTTCAGTGGAACTTCTTATGATCCAGAGCTGTATGATGTGCAGTGGGAGGTCAGGCCACTATCTCCTTTTGAGGAGAGGATCCATCTTTGCTGACCAGAGTTAAGGCATGGTGTGATGAAGCTCTGTCCAATAGGGAACCTTCTCTGCCGATAAGGCTAAACCCTGAGAGACGTGCAGCCTGTAAGCCCAGAGCAGCAGCACCACTGTCCTCCTTTTGTCCTGTTTAACCACTCATTGTTTCCCGTCACGTGGCCTCGTCCCTCGTCGGGGAATACACGCTGTTTTCTGTCTGCTGTTCCTCAGCTTGTTTCTCCTCCTCCTCACCTTGCTTGAGATCAGGCTTCCGATCTCATCGGGCTGGCAGTTTCTGACGGTTGCATTTATAGAAGATTAACACGTGGCGCAAGTACAGTGATGATCCATATGAAGATGGTCGTTTCCATGAAGAGGGTTAGTTCTGATGTCAGACATAGTCATTTCACCTCTCTCCTGTTTATCGGTTTACAGTGGGATATATTTGAACCCCCCCAGGTATTTTACTAAATGAGTTTTTCAGTTGTTTATGGGCGTGCGGCTCCTTTCTCCTCTGCCAGGAAAAAATGGTACCTGTTTCCAGTTGGGGACACATGCCATCTGTACCCGACCCGGATCCCATACGAGGAGTCCAGCGTCTTCAGTCAGGTGGACATCACACGGCCCGACATGCGGCGGTTTCCCGCTTTTGCTAGAGCCAGGGCCCACGTGGTCACTCTGCAGCCGGGACAGGTGGGGGCGCCATTTCGCATCGGACCTACTTTAGATAGCGAGAGGAGGCCTGATTAACGTCAGTATAAAATGCCTGTAAGCCACAAAGATCCACCCAACACATTGGTATAAATACTTCAGGGAAGCTTTGCTGAGAATCGTTCGTTATGGATGAAGGGTAACTGTGGGCTGTGAGTCGGTGAGCCGCCCTGTTAGTGCGGGACAACGCGCCTAAAGCACTGCAGTGACTGGCTGGAAGTGCGGCCTGCTGAAGTGTGCTCGGGGGGGTGAGGGGGCGTAATCGCAGCTCCGGGTACCCAGACTCAAGGCATATTCAGCAGTACTTTCAGTGATGCCCCCCAGCTTCGAGTGACAGTCTAGGTGTATGAGAGTCGCCACATTGTGACGGGTGACATTCACACGAGCATCACCGTCTGCCCACCCCCCCCACACCCTCAAGGCATTATGGGAGCAAGACAGACGCCTCCCTGCTTAGCTGTGCGGTTCTGGCCATTCTGCGCTCCGCGTGGGCGCCCGCCTCAGGCGTGTGACCGGCGCACTGAGGTGCGTTGGCTCTGTCCTCCTCATTAGCTGAGCGGTTTCTTGACCGCGACTCAGCACTGCCCCCCAGAGAGCAGCTCCCCAGTCTGCCGTTTCGCTCTAATTTGGCTGTCTGTCTGTCACAGATGTCGTCTTACACAAGAGCCGTTATTATATGTTATTATTAGAAGTAGGAACCTTATTGCAAGATGTTGAGTCGGTTTGTGCCTATTACACTGTGCCTTGTTAAAAATAATCGCATGAGAGATTTCCCCAGAGTCTTTCAGAGGCGTGAAAGGGAAGTTGCCTTATTGATGGGAGAAAATGTACTTGAACAGGAATTGCTCCGATAAAATACCCGGCTGTGTTTGGTATTCGATAAAAATAAAATCATCTGCGACCAGACAACTTGTCATGGCTTCGCCTTCATCAGACAGATAAACATGCAGCATCTCCCTCTCGAGGGTGCAGCAACCTGCCACCTGCAAGGCCACAGCGCTCCTTAGCCACAGCGCTCCCTGTCTGTGCTGAATTGCGCTGCTTTTCGATCACCAACAGAAAAGCCTAGACCTTATTGTGGATCTGCTGTCTGTCCGCGAGTCGGTCACGTATTCCGGCCACCTTTGCTCATCCTGTCCTGGTTCCTGACAGTCTGACACTCTCTCGAATTGAGCCTCGGTACCGATGTTAATTTTCTGAGTTAGATTTTTGGGCCGTGGACTTTGACACTGTCGGCGGGAGTGATGCGTGGAAGATGCATAGCTATGCTCTAGTAGACAGAGTGAGATCTCCAGTGACTGATTCAGGTCAGAGGATTATATGGAGGAATTAATGAAATCAAGATGGCATCTGGTCCTTTTCTGACCTCTTCTGAATGGGCAGTGTTCAGTTTTTCATATCCCAAATCATCATTACATCTGGTTTATTTTCACATGGGGAAACATAATACTGTTATTATTGGCTTGAGTATAACAAAATCAAGTCTGTTGGTGTAAATATAGAAAAGTCTGAGTTGTCGTTTGCTCATCGGAATGCTTCTCTTCATGTGTCCCAGCTTGCTCTCATATGAGACAGACACAGTTGAGGGTGAATCTTGGAGTCTGAATACGGGGTCAGCCATTTATCCATCACCCCTGGAGCATTTTGGGAGGTTAAGGGCCTTGCTTGAGGGCCCAACTGCGATGTGACTGTTCTGTCAAGGATGGAACCAGTGACCTTCTGATTACAGGGACAGGGGCTTAACCTGCTGAGACACATACTACCCCCCAAATACAGGACATCACTTCCAGCACAAAAATCGTATTAAATGCTTCAGTAGTCTAGATAAGCCCGAGCAGCCAGGCTCCTGTGATTCCTGAAATGAAGGGTTTTGCTGCACCCAGCAAAACCGATCATGCTGCTTAGGGCACTCCTGGATTCCAAAGATTGGTTAAGATCGGCGATCTGTGTATTTGATTGCTTGTAATTCCACCCAGCAACAAAATACTGCTTTAATTCCTTGTCAGGTTTAACTGAATACATGTGTTGCGTTGCGTTCTTTTATTAATTGAGCTAAGATAAACATGGCAAAGTACTGAACCTCACGGAGAAATCTGTTTTTCCCAAAGCTTGCCGGGGAATGTTTATACTGCCATCTCATGGCGATTCACGCACAGTAACAAAACTGACTGCTGACTGAATGCAGTTGCAGCAACAGGAATGATGCGGTTTAACACCTGAGCCTTTGTTACCTGTACAGCTACACATGTTGCTGTAGCTCTGTTAAAGTTTCACTGGCTAACAGCACATTGTGGGCGAAGCTTCAATAACTGCAGGTGTGACAAAAATTCTGTACAAACATTAGCTTTCCAAATAATTATGTGTAATTATTGCATAACCCTGCTCACTCCAGTTATTTCATTTTTTTTATTATGTTTTATCCATTTTAGAAGGCGCTGAAATAATTACGGATGTTTTAACTAGTGAAGGATTCTTATTCGCAGAGTAAGTGAAGGGGTGTGTGTTTGTGGTATGTCAGTCATTGTTATGTCCGTCGTGCTCGAACCCGGCTCCTCACTCACAGGCTGAGGGCCTCTCTATACTCTTTCTGCAGGTACTGTTTGTCCCCAGGCACTGGTGGCATTATGTGGAGTCACTGGACCCCGTGACAGTCAGCATAAACTCCTGGATTGAGATGGTATGCACTGCCCCCCCCCCCCCCCCCCCGAGACACACACATTCATTCACGTCGCCTTGGCTTGACGCCAAGTGTAAGGTGTTCCTGGGAAACGGCTGAGCTGTGCATTATTTTGCAGACAAGATTGCAGTGATGGAGGGACTCTAGCTGTGATTTATACTCGCACTCTCAGAGAGTCTTATTTATGGGGGGGGGGGGGAGTCTTCCATTCAGCTTCAGACGTTAACTGTACGTCAGTAATCACAGACAGCCTGTGCAATGTACGCTTTTTATTTTTCCCGTCCCAGTTTTGATGGTTACCCAGTGTCAACCTAAAGTGAGAAGTCTGTTGGTCGATCGGCAAAGATGAACTGTTCATGCGTCATGGTTTCCCGTGTGGCACAGGAAGCTGACGACACCGCGCGAGTCGGCGAGGCCCTCACCAGGACCGTCGTCTGCGCGTTAAAAACCCTGCCCAGCCCTGACAACGTCGACGAGTGGCTCAATCCCACTGAGGTACTCTCTCCCTTCAGAACTCCTCGTCCTCCCTGCCTTCTGTACACTCTTTGGGTGTTTCTCAATATGCGTTCTTCACCGTACTTGTGGTCGTGTACCCATTTTAAGTCATCTTCCATTGGCCAGTTTCAATATTCAAGAACGGAAGTTTAGAGGATGTTAAAAATCCCCAGATGTCGTTCTTGCTCTGCCCCGAATATCAAGGATACATCTGTTGCATCCTTTGTAGACGAGACCAATCCCATGATTCATTGCACCCCAAGTTTGTTCTTGAAAGGCAAGGTAGCAAGACTGGTCTTGCCAAGACCGCAAGTACAATCTGTGTTTTCTTGGTGTTGAGAAGCACCTTTTCCTTGACAAGGGCGGCCTCCCTCGAGGCTGACCTCGCACTTCCCAGCTGCTCTAATGCGGACCTGCGTGTGTCCCTACATCTTCCTGATGCTCTGTTGCAGGTCGATGTCCCCACATACGGAGAGAACCTGCGGGATCTCAGCCTGGCTGTACAGGCGTGCACGACGCGTCGGGGTGGTGACAGCTCAGGGCCTGTGAAACGGGATGCCCAGGGGCTGCCCAAACACAGTGCGCCCCCTGCAGGTCCCTTACAGCACTGCCCGCCAGATGTCATCCCCTTTGGACCTCACCTCGTGCCGGTTGGTCAGGAGAGTGCAGACGCGTCTTTAGATGAAGGGCCTCAAAGCGTGAATGAGGAGGCGGACAAACTCACTGAGGTTACTGGACCCAGAGCCCTCTCCACCAATGACCTGTTGGAGGCACTGGTGCATCCGGACGTTATTGCCCTTGCTGCAAAGCTGATTGTGGGTAGACATGGTTGTGGATGAAAGGAGAGTCTGCTTCCCTCCCAGTTAGAGTAGTGAATGTGTAATGAGGACGTGATTCAAAGCCCAGTGAGAACCAGTATGACGCCTATAGAGAAGTCATTCAGATTTTGAATCTGTATAAAAAGAAATGAAGTTTCAATAAATAAAACAGCAATAAAACTTTAATTTGTAGTATGATGTGTAGTACTTGTGTATTGATCTAGTATTTCTTTGATGAATTCTGTTTTCTTCTGCTTCCTCCTTTTCAGTTTGGCGTCATTAAAAATAAAACCACCATTAAATCTGTACCCAGTGAAGCTGAGGCAAAATACTCGGCTCAGTGAGTACTAATAAAATAATACTGCATATTAGTCTTTTCATACCACTGTGAAAATGTGTTGAAATAGACTTACACAAACATATATTTGACATTCATTCTTTCAGAGTATTACTTAATATCCATTTAAACATCAAATATTTCACTGAGATGGATCCCTGTTTATGCAATGGGTTGGCGCTCCGTCCTGGGTTGTTCTCTGCCTTGTGCCTGTAGCTTCTGGGATGGACTCCGAACCCCCGTGACCCTACCTAGCTCAAGCAGGTATGTCAAATTGATTGATGGATTCCTTTTAAAAGCATGCACTAGAATATATATTTATTAAACTGAAGTTGAAATTCAATCACTTCCACCAGTTCTCACTAGAAAAGTAAATCCGGGTTTTATTTCCATTCAGCATTTTAGATGCAAAGCTAGTCCATAGTATTACGGGGTCAAATAGGGTGTTTTTCCAATGTGTAGGAGCAGAAAACTGACAAAATTTAAGGAGCTCATGTGTAGAGTCGAAGAGGTTCTTGAATGCACTGAAAAAGCCACTTGAAACAGCTTTGTCCTGTGTCTGCATTGCGAGTGTGGGTGGTTCCTCTGGATTCAGGACAAGAGCTGGATGCCCTTGGATGTGCCTCTGACTCCCTCGCTGTCATCGCTCCAGCTATACATAAGGCATGGAGGCCTGTAGCAACCCTGGATCCTTCTGGGGGGGGGGGGGGCTGCATAGCATTGACAAGCTCATATAAATGGCTTGTTTATGCAGCGTACAAAATTGTACACTATATGCGAATATGCTTGCTACTCTAAACCATTATTATATAGTTATAAATGTCAATGGTGCTTTTTTATGGGTAGGCAATAACTACAGGGTTTCCATGTCTCACGCATCTGGAGTAGCACGCTTTCAGACTCACACAAGAAATCTTACGGCAAATCTATACTATTGCATTACAAACCTAAAATTAACTACATCAAAAGCATTTGGGCAGTTTGCAAACCCTATAGACTATTTACAAGGTAATAAAATTGTTACATGTAAACTGTGCAGACTTGTCTCGAACTGAAAATTCCGTGCTAGGCAGCTGACCCAAGTTGGCAGCCGTGTAGCTAAGCCATTCATACAGAGCGAAGACTGGATTTTGCCATCTGAGTGGCTCCTAAATGATTGTCCATGAATGAATGTCCATACAGCCCCTTTCAGTAACCCTGATTAGCCGGAATCCATCCCCAAAAGCTGCTAGGCAAGGTCAACAACAGACCACATGGCACACTTCTTACTGACTCATAGTTCATTGCCATACAGCAATCTAAAAAGCAAATACAATACTTCTCTTGTAACTCAGACCATAAATATTCAGAAGAATTAAGTACATGCTTTAAGTCTGTGTTTTTAACCAGGGCAACGGTTTTATGGTGGGAGATGTAGACATTATCAAAACATCACTGCATAACTAAATAAGCTTTAGTTCTATGGTATAAAAAAACACAGCTGGCGTACAAACTAAATGTACACTGGCGTTTTCAGCAATTATAACGGGTTTTAAGTTACTTAGTTCAAATTAATCGTCTGATATGTCACACTCATTGTCTACAAAAAAGAAAGCCAAACGCTTCTTAATCAGAGCAAATATATGTCACGTGGCTTGCGAAGGCGAAGTAATATAGGGAAAATAACTTCCGCCTGGTGACAAAAAAAACCATGCTGATTGACAGTAAGTTTAATGAATCAGAGAGGATTATCAAGCGGAATGGGCGGGTGTGGAAAACAGCCGACCAATCAGAAACGCTCAAGCGTGTGAGGTTGAGATGTGAGGTGGCGTGAGCTGCCATAGATGGTATCTGACCCAGAGAAAAGTTTTATGTTGGTAACATATGTTAGCAAAGTTCCGTTAGAATGAATGGAGCAGCGTATTCAAATTTCGATAACCAGGAACACATTCTTAAATTAGGTGAAACGTTTGAAAGACAACCAAAGAGTGCATTCCACACTGTGCGATGTAAGTGCCTTCATTCAGCACATTTTACATCTTGGTATATTGATTTGAATTCTTGCTGTAAAGAGTTTGTTCCTTGGTAGTTCGCTGTCTTAATTTAGTTTGGTTAAGAGAATTTTTAATAAAGTGTTGGTGTCCCATGTAATATGTTAGTCTTGTTATAAAGAGTAGTATAATGCGTTTTACTGTTCACTTGTAACCAATTTTCCTGTTAATATCCGCTGTGAATATTTCCGTAGCGCACAGGTAGCCATGCAGCTCCCCCTACCGCTGATTTTAATATAGCCTTACGTTTCATTGCTTTGTCAGCAGTTCGTTTGCTTTGCTTTTATTTTCGTTAAAGTATGACTGTGCAACGTATCTATTTTACCCCAGTGCTCTCATTGCCTAGCTTTGTATTAGTTCCATAATTAATTAAAATACGGTTTTTGTTTTTAATAAGATGACTTCAAACCAGCTTCCATTGACACTGCGTGTCAGGGGGAGCTTGAGGTGGGGAAGGGGGAACAGGTGACCATAACGCTGCCAAATCTGGAGGTAGGGCGATTTACATTGCTCGTCAGCGCTGCTCGCTAAATGAAATTGACAAAATGTATGTTTAAGACATACTACTTACTTCTCCCTACTGCACTTTGCTTTCACTCATCTTCCAGGGCTCAACGGCTCCTGTAACCGTGTTCAAAGGCTCAAAAAGGCCTTACATGAAGGAATGCATCCTAATCGTGAACCACGAGACGGGCGAGTACCGTTTGGAGAAGCTCAACAGCAACATCGCGGTCAAGAAGACCAGGTGGGTCAAGGGCAGCAGAGTGCCTCTGCTGGATCTTTGTGTGTAAGGTGAGCACTGAGGTGACGTGCGCATGTGTTTTAGGGCTGAAGGTAGCAGCAAGATCCAGTCACGCCTGGAGCAGCAGACTAGCCGACTGAGCCAGCAGATGAAGACTGGGGGCAGTGGCAGCAATAAGACCACGCCAGGCTCCAGGAGCTCCCCCCCCAAAGAGAAGATGTCCCCCGCGTCTCCCATGGATGACATCGAGAGAGGTACGAATGGAATGCATGAAGAAGCGCGGCCACACTCCAAACGTCGGAAGCGTGAGGTTGTGGCATGCTGTCAGCTTTGCTCAAGATTAATGCGGAATTGGGGCAGCCCTGTTAAAATCGTCATGGTTTATTCTGTCACATTCTGTTTCATTCCCACCTTAACATAACATGCTGTGATGGCTTGCATATGAAAATAGTATATATTTCATATAACTGCCTGCTTTATTTATCAAATGCTGCAGAGTGGCAGGAGAACTGTCTTATGTACAGGAATAGTTTTCCTGTCACTTTCAACAGGTTTTTTGGAAGTTTATCTTCTGCCAGTGTACAGGAAAGTTTATATGTAAATCTTAATGTCAGCGTGTCAGTTAAGAAGCCAGTAGCTGTAGGCCTCGTGGGTATCGTGATGTTGCCGTAAAGCTGTGCAGGGAGGGCCGTTGAGACGTTTCGATGCTCCTCCCCACGCAG
This sequence comes from Brienomyrus brachyistius, assembly GCF_023856365.1. Taxonomy (NCBI): domain Eukaryota; kingdom Metazoa; phylum Chordata; class Actinopteri; order Osteoglossiformes; family Mormyridae; genus Brienomyrus; species Brienomyrus brachyistius. Next base: position 7,755,725 of record NC_064548.1, on the reverse strand, counting down.
AGCTCATGGCGGAGGCGCGTGAGCTCGACCAGATGAGCAGCGGCAGCAGCTCCTCCGACTCCAAGAGCTCGTCAAGCAGCGAGGACAGCTCCAGCTCCAGCAGCAGCGACTCCGAGGACGAGGCCCGGCACCCCCCCGGGCCTTCTGTGGGCACTCCTGCTTCAGGCCCCGCCCACAGCATGCCCATCGTGACCACCTCTCACTCCACACGCTCAGAGGAGGGCGGGGCCCATATGATGAGCACGCTCAGTGAGTCCATAACAGCAATATCATAAGATTTGAATCGGATCCTCGGAATCTGTCTGTCCGTCCATCCAAAAGGTATAGAGCAGCATACTATACACACTCAGAAAAAGGGGAACCAATTTGTACCTTTGCTTGTCCCTGGTGCTGTACTTTCAAGGGTAAATGTACCTTTTAAGGTACAGAAATGGACTATGAGGAACATTTTTGTACCATTGGGGGTACATTAATGTTGTTTGTACCTTGAGTATGTTCCTCAGAGTCCATTTCTGTACCTTAAAAGGTACAATTATCTACAACTAAGGGTACAATTGGCAGACCCTTGAGGGTACAGCCAGAGTGAGCAAGGGTACAAACTGGTACACCTTTTTCTGAGAGTGTATTTACTGAGGCTAAAGCAGAGATTATGATGATTCTGGCATGTTGCCTGGTGGCCTGGGAGTGGGGGTTTGGTAACACCAGCCTTTTATTGTGAATAAGTGCTCTGCTGTGTTGTGTGTTTTAACTGTTTCTCTGCCTCCTCCCCACAGAGAGAGACCTGCAGCTGAGCGAGTCGGGCAGCGAGAGTGACGAGGACTAAACCCCAAAGCAAGGAGGGAGTTAGGTGAGCGCTCTGAGCAGTTCAAGGTCAGAGGTCGAGCTGGGAAACGATGCCTGCATGAGACTGCCTGTTTAATGGCCCCGGCACCTTCTACTTGTACGATTTGCCCAAATTTTTATTTTATGTTTTTTTTTTTTTTTTTGCAATTCAGCACTATGTATTTGTGCCTTGGGGAAAAAAAGGTGGAAATTGAAGACAGCATGTAAGGACATGAAAATTGTCAGTGACTTTTCACCCATGCAAGAGGAACTGGAGCGTGGATGGGCAGTTTTCCAAGGCCTGCCAGTTCAGAGATTGCATTTGGGACTTTAAGTTTTCAACAGTTTTTAATTTATCACACTCACTACTGTCTTCTATTGACATAACTTGGCCCCCTGTTGCTGTAAAAGATTTGTTGAACTGGGCAATGCGTACGCAATCCAGTTTTCGCAATGATCTTAACTATATTCATTTCCAAGCATCATCTTATTTAAAATGATATTAAGGGAGTTTTTAGTGCCTGATGTTAATGGCAACATATCAGGGGTTGTTTAGAGAAAAAGTGCACCAGGCAAAGTAAATCTGAGAAATAAAATTTATGATCATCTCCATGTTGGTGAGTTAATGCATGTGCTGCAGAAGACTGTGGCCTTGGGCTGGACATGAGCAGTGGGCTTGTGCTTTGATTTAATATAACTGACATTGTCAGATGGGGCCAATGGACACCACATTGACACGGTATAATGGACCAGTGGGACCTGTGGCACATACAGGTGGCTAAGCTGCTGGGGGTGTCAGTCTCTTCTGACTGCTTCAGACACACGAGTGGAAAGCAGATGCACTGAGGAGGCACCAGAGACCTGAGGTGGAATCTTTGCCCATCCTCAGCCTTTCCTGACCTTTCTTTAGTTTGGGGTCTCTCAGTCATCCTGATTTACATTACAGAAGGAAATTTAGTAGTCAGCTGAAATGATCCTGGTGGTTGGACTGGTGGGTCTGATTTTAGCAAGAGTGGAACTAATGATAAAAGGAATCGGTGCATAGATTAAAGTAGGCCCGTATACGGGCCAGTTTATTTAAAATCTGAGGAATAAAGCCAGGTTGCCAAAGCTATTGGTAGATGACCTGCAAATCATTGATTTATATTCTGTTGACGTGTGAGATAATCCACGTTTAAAGGTCACGAAGGGTTTTTTTCCTGCTCTTCGCTGGCAGACTGTCAGGGTGAGCATTTCCCTCGGGTCTGTCCTCCTGCTTCTCACGCTGCTCCTGTCATCCCTCGTTCGCCTGAGCTCTGTGGCTGCCGCTGTCCTGTATGTGTGTCACCCATATTTTGCTAAAAGTGGCTTGTATCCCCGGTGTTTCCATAAGAAGTGGATCTGGAACTGCATGTGTTTCTGCCACACCTCTGACAGCATCCTGAGTCCAGTCTGGATGGACAGAGCGAGGTTTAAAATACCTCGTGCAAATCGCGTATCACGTGACCGAGCCACATGACAGTGTGTGAAATGTTGACAGAATATGTATGAAAGGATAAAGCTTTTTGTCTAGAAATGTCACTGAGTTGTTTTTATGTTTTCCAACCTATATGTGTATATAAAGTTGTGCATATATTTTAGTATATTCTTTGAATATAGAGCAGAACACTTCAGAGCAGTTTTCCCATTTTTCCTTATGTACAAAGTGCTGTGTGTCCCTTGGTAACCGCCCCCCTCCCAGTCTGTCCTCACAGCTGGTTTCGTGCGAGACGCCTTTGTTTCCCGGGGCTCCATCTTGCTAACGCAGCTAATGAATCCGGGCCGCTGGATTGACGCTGAGCACGATGCCCTGCTGCAGACTGGCCTGAAACATCGAGTCACTTCTGTCCTCAAAGATATGAACGGAAATGCGGGAGGGACATTAAATCATGCTGCAGAGAGGCTCACAGAAGCGTATGAGGCCCCCGCCTGGTGCCGATGGCCATCTCCCCCACCCTCCCTGAATGTGATATCCAAGATGGGGAGTATACCTCAGTGGCTGGCTGGGGCCTGCGCCAGTGAATTGCAAAGGCACACACACAGAATGCTGCTTTTATTAATTTTCCTGGTGATTTGCGAAGCTGGAAATTACTGCAGCTTAATAAGGTTAAGAGCTGTTAAAATGATTTGAGGAAAATGATGAAACCAAAGCAAGTTCTGCTGCTGAAGTTACCGTCGACACACCTGGGGTAGTCTAGATTCTGTGAGACTGCTTATAATTTGTAACTGATTGAATCAGTCCCTAAACTAACATCTGAGTCTAATGAATTAATTTGGTGGGTGAACTTAGATTCTTTCGAAATAAAGAGTTTTATCAGTAAAATGATGGCTCCCTTCCTGCTTTCACATTTTCCTGCTAACAGCGTCAAAACATAAACCTCCAGGCGGTGATTTAATGATTCATTTTGTTAGCTTAACTGTTTTAACACATTCTCGGATTTTACAATTTGTTTGTTGAACTTAAAATTACACTTGACAATTGCATCAGTACACAAACAATACATTTATCCCCAACGCACCAGAATCCCCACACAGGTTGATAACTGCACCACCTCAAGGAGACCCCCCCCCCCCCCAAGACCTCTGACAAAATTGAATCACTGATGCCTCCCGAACCTGGCCAAGGGGCAGCTTCCTCTGAGCCTGCAGGTTAAACGGGTGGCCTGTACTATGAAGCAGGGTTACTGGCTTATCAGGGTAAGTTGTCGGATTTAAGGTAGTCTGGGCAAAATGTAAGTGAATGAATATTAAGTCCATTTAAACTGGTACCTTAAATTTGTTTTAAACTAAACCCTTTCAAACTCAACCACCAAATCGCCGCTTTAAACCTGCTCTGTACATGGGTTAGGTGCGGGTAAAGGAGAGATGCCAATAAGATATTACTAATGACCTATTTAATACCATCCATCCATTTTCCAAACTGCTTATCCTACTGGGTCGTGGGGGGTCTGGAGCCTATCCTGGAAGCAATGGGCACGAGGCAGGGAACAACCCAGGATGGGGGGCCAGCCCATCGCAGGGCACACTCACACACCAGTCACTCTCACATGCAACCTCTCTTACATGCAAACATCACACACATGTAACCCAGGCGGAGACTCAAACCCGGGTCCCAGAGGTGTGAGGCGACAGTGCTAACCACTGCACCACCATGCCCCCCTCATCAGAGTCATATGTTGCAAAAAATAAATTAAAACAAAACATCCATCCATCCATCCATTTTCCAAACCGCTTACCCTATTGGGTCGCAGGGGGTCCGGAGCCTATCCCGGAAGCAATGGGAGGCAGGGAACAACCCAGGATGGGGGGCCAGCCCATCGTAGGGCACACTCACACACCAGTCACTCATACATGCACACCTATGGGCAATTCAGCGATGCCAATTAGCCTCAGCATGTTTTTGGACGGTGGGGGGAAACCGGAGTACCCAGAGGAAACCCCACGACAACATGGGGAGAACATGCAAACTCCACACACATGTGACCCAGGCGGAGACTCGAACCCAGGTCCCAGAGGTGTGAGGCAGCAGAGCTAACCACTGCACCACCATGCCGCCCCCCTATTTAATACATTTTAAAAAAAGGTTTTTTTTGGATGCCATTTGGAATAACACTGCAAAATTTCCATTGAATAAGTATCATTGTGGTTGTGATGCAATCAATGTCCATCATTGTCTTATGTTAAACAGCCTATTTCATTGACCTACTGACAAGGTGTAATGTGAGAAGATTAACTATTCTATGTTTTCACACAGAATATTTTTTTTTATGGTGGATCAGTTTGTATAAAATTTTGTGTATGTTAATGAGAGAATGGAAAGTGCAATGAAGAGATTTATAAATTAGTAAAACGTAATTCAGTGTTGTTTTAAGGGTTAGTAATTTTATAAATTCAGTTGGGGTAAACAAAGTGAACTTAAAAAAGTGGGCACCTGCAAGATTTTTGCCAAGGTGTGCACCCCCACCCCCCTTGCCATCAGAGAGGCATGGATACCCTGGCAGAATTTGGGGACCCAGCACAGGACAGGGGTCAAATATATAAAATTACATGTAGATTTGGCACGGGCCCCCAGCCCACCGATTACTGAATTACATTCTTGCCTACTTAATTCACTAGTCCATGATGACCCCTGTCCACCATCAAAAGCACCGTCAATGGGAAGGCAAGCATCAGACTTGGACTTAAGAGCAATTGGAGAAGGTCATCTGGTCCAATGAATCCTATTTTTGTAGCATTATATCGACAGCCGGTTATGTGTCAAGCATCAGTCGGATGTGCTTGACTAACAAGACCAATCCATGGCCATCCATCCACAGGAGGGCTTGGTGTACTGTGTGCAGTGCCACATTACTACCATGATTAACCCATGAGCCCTTCTGTTGGGTTGTGCCACACTCGGTAGCCTATGTTCACATCCCCCATCAATGAGGACTCACCACCACTGATTGTGAGCACCCTATTCTATTAATGATTTAGCCATCGTCAGAGTCACTCAGACCTTTATTCCTGCCCATTTCTTATGCATTCAACATCTAATATACCCCAGACCTTGACACACACGAGATAGTCATTATTATTCGATCCACGTGGGGTTGGTCATAATGTTTTGCTTATCGACGTATAATCGTGGGAGAAAATCACTATCTCGATTTTGAAAAGTAAAAAAATCGTGATTCATATTTTACCCATATCATGCAGCCCTACGTCTCTTTTTGCGTACGTTTCAGATGCAGATATAACGAGACAAAACATGCAACGTTAACCAAATATAAATGCCAAGGGTACGCACTGTGCCCGTGGACTGTTCCCTCATCAACGATTATAAGTAATCCGACACTGGCCGTGAAGGAACATCCGCACACGTAACATTCCCAAAATGCCAGGCAGAGGCAGTTGAATTGAATTCGTCGGCGATGGAAAAGCAACGCTCAGAACCATAAGAGGGAAGCACTCTCAGTCGTTCGGGCAGGGGGGGCAGGTACCCCAAGGATGTCCCCACACACATGCCCGAATGGAACAGAGCACAGCGCTCCCGTCTGAACAATAATAAGTGAGAATCACTTTAGGAAGCTTGTCTGCTGGCATATGAATTTACAGGCTGGGACTCGTCAAGACGAACTGAGTAATAAGAGCATCGGCGACCTTTGGTTATTATGCGGTTCTCTTCCGCGTTGGGATGTTCAGCAGGGATAAACGGGGGGGTTACTGCAGTTCAGTGTCCTGTTTACGGAGGCTGTCAAAGATCGAGCTGCGCTCCCGGGAGAGAGCTCTCTTAATTTCCCCATTCCGGCTGGCTCACCATGTTTTCCCACCTGAAGCGTGGGTGTTATTCGCTCGGCAGGCTGGATGCGCAGGCGGGGATGAGGGCTGCGGCGGCTGCTGCGCTCCGTTACGGCGCCTCCCTTGCCCCGGCGGCGGCTGCCTTTAGCTACGGTGCCCGGCGGGCTTCGTCCACCACTCAGGCGGTGGCCAGCAGAGGCAGACTGAAAGTCATAGACGAACTGTCGGGGCCCAGCTTCCCCACGTCCCTCTACTGGCTCTTCGGAAAGGGCTTTTTCCGGAAAACGCATCAAATGCAAGTACGTCCGTGCGTTGCGTTTGCCGTGCACTTTGCGTGCTCCTAGTGCGTGTGCTGAATTTGTAAGAAATATACTGAATAAATAATAATCTCATATGAAGTGTTGAGCAGTATGAGTTACGGGCAGAGTAAGGTGCAAATGCAGTTACCTTATAAATACTGTAAAACGCTAGACAGTCTATGCTTTTATTTTTCTATTTAGTAAACATATTACAAAGTCATTAAATTCGGCTAATTGGTGCCTTAGAGTACAATTGTGGGCATGTAAGTGCCCTATGATGGAGTGTCATCCTGTCTAGGGGGTGCCCCTGCATTGTGCCATCTTCCCCCTAGAATAGGCAACAGGCACTCCTGGATGGATGGATGGATGGATGGATGGATATATTAAAAATGAAATTTTAATTAGTCCATTCTGAAGAGAAGCTTGGATTCTAAGTGGTCTAAACTGAAATTGTTTAATCAATTGTTCTATTTTCAAGTCATTATATTGTAACCTCTGAGCGACTGCATAAGAACAGGGATGGATACATGGCTAGAGGAACAAACACAACCACCACTGTGACAGATCCGCTTTGAAGGAATGCCTGAGAAACTCTCTGTTTAAAATGTAACAATATGTTAATTAAGCACCCCTAATATCACGTGGCAACCCTGCTTAAAAGGTCAGGCATGCGATTCAACTCCTTCAGGAAAGCCTGTTCCATCTTTCCCCCAGATTGAACACAGCAAGATCTATGGCCCTCTCTGGAAGTCAAAGTACGGGCCGCTAGTCATCGTCAACGTGGCGACTGCGGAGCTCATCGAGCAGGTGCTCAGGCAGGAGGGGCGCCATCCGGTGCGTACTGACATGCCGCACTGGAGGACCTACCGTGAGCTCCGCAACCACACCTACGGACCACTCACTGAGTGAGTTGTGCCGTGACCCGGTCGCCAATCTCATCCTCTCAGCCTGACCGGTGATAATAGGAAGACCATGATGAATGATCAAGGAATGTTCACTCAGAAATGGTAGGATTAGATGCCACCAGAAGTGTTTCTGATAAGCAGGATCCAGGTCACCCCCCAACAGCTGGTGGGTTAGGGTTATGCTCAGGGTTAGATTGTCAGCAAGCTGGTGCTGGTGCCCTTAGCCATACTGCCAGGGTTAGCGCCCTCAACTCTCCTCCCAGAGTTAACATGTTAGCGCCCTTAGCTGTCCTTCCAAAGTTAGCATAGATAGCCACCATCCCCATGTGCTAACCAGCATGTCCCCCCACTGTGCCCAGATTGGGGGCCGAGTGGAAGCGCATCAGGAGCATCCTGAACCCAAGAATGCTGAAGCCCAAGCACGTGTCCACCTACACGGGAGCCATCAATCAGGTGGTGAGCGACTTCATTCTCAAAATCGATTGGCTCCGACAGACCCAGGAGGGTGGGACCATTGTGCACGACATGGCTGGAGAATTGTACAAGTTTGCCTTTGAAGGTAAGGAGACGAGGCAGTTTGTGGTTATTTGTAGGTGAGAATTGCACAAAAGAATATCTACAGCAGTGTAGCCAAAGCTTAAATGCAAGTCCCAATCTGATACATAGCTTAGCCCTGAATGATATACTAAAAATAAACAATAATGAGGTAGAACCTTGACCTGGAACTAGATGAGCTTGTCCTTCATTAGTTATTTGGTGCATGTTGCAGGTTGGTCTGTGTGTTGGGTAATGTCTGTGCTGTTGTGAACCCATGTGAATGACCTGTTGGTGAACCTTGACTGTTCATAGGTAGCAGATTGTGGATCAGTGGTGCGCAGCTCTGACGCTTGGCCACCACACACTCTTTAGGTTTCATTCCAGCTGGACATGTAATTCATATGGTATTTAAATAATGTCAAACTATGTTTATGGTATAAAAGCTGTTAACAAGGTGACACCGTCTGAGTGGCATGTACTCATGTGCTTTTTATATTTTCACAAACTTTCTGGATGTGCAGCTTGAGGTGGCTGCATGCTCCCCCACACCCTGTCTCTCTGATCTCCTTGGCTGTATAACAGGCATCTCCATGGTGCTATTCGAGACCCGCATGGGCTGCCTCAGTAAGACCGTCCCAGAGGAGACGCAGAAGTTCATCTTCTCCGTGGGGGAGATGTTCCGCCTCTCCTCAATCATCGTGCTCTTCCCTAAGTCCACCTGGCCCTACTTGCCCTTCTGGAAGCACTTTGTGTCCGTCTGGGACCATCTCTTCAAAGTCGGTGAGTCAAATTTATATGATTTTCATTTCAGCCCTAGTGTGAAGCCCTTAGTGCTTAGGGAGCGGAGTGGAATTAGAGAAACGCAGCTGGGGCTACAGCCACCGCTTAGGTGTTTCTGCTGGGTGTGCAGCTGGAGATCTGGTGGAGAAGAAGATGACTGAGATCAGTGCGAAGATGAAGCAGGGGGAATCCGTTGAGGGGGAGTACCTGACCCACCTGCTGGTCAGCGAGCAGATGTCTGTCACTGAGGTTCTGGGGAGTATCACTGAGCTGCTTCTGGCCGGGGTGGACACGGTACGGGGGGGGGCTCTGCCGTACCCTGGGGGCTGTTACATTTCACTGTGCTGCTTGATCTCCCCTGTATTTATTTGTGGTCTCTGATCTCAAAGGGACCAACTGACACCTTTCAGATAAAAAGCGGAAGATGGTGGCACACAATCTCAAGGCAAAGAGCAATGTGTGTCACATGTTTAAGGATGGCCTCGGGTTCGAGGTCTTTCCATAGTATCTCTGTGTTGTCTGCCCTCCCTCAGTAGCTAGACAAGATAGATTCATCCCCTTCTAGAGGCACTATATCCAACATAACAATATCCACCCATCCCCCCCCCCAGACGTCCAATACCATCTCGTGGGCCTTGTATCACCTCGCTCGGGATCCTCTCATCCAGACCCAACTGAGCAACGAGGTGTCCAGCATCTGCCCCGGGGACAAGGTGCCCACCAGTGACGACATCACAAAGATGCCTCTGCTGAAGGCCATCGTGAAGGAGACCTTGAGGTTGGCTGCCTTGAGTGTCTGTTTGGCAGAGAGTCACAGCTTTGCAGGGTTTCGATCATGACAACTGCGTGAATATCCACTCTCTTCCCTGCAGGATGTATCCAGTGGTGCCTGGAAATGCCCGTACCACTATTGACAATGAAATTGTGGTTGGAGGTTACATCTTTCCAAAAAATGTGAGATGTCTAACTTCCGGAAAACCAGGGTGAACATACACTGTATGCTGGAAAGTATATGTACATGCTTATTGTAGTAATTGCCAAATTAAGCCACACCCATTGCTGACACAGGTGCATAATTAAGCACACATGCTTGCGTTCTCCTGCAACAAATATTAGCAGTAAAATGGAAAGTTATACAGACTTTCAACTTGGTGTCATCATAGGATGCTATCTATCCAACAAGTCAGTTTGCCACATTTCTGTCCTGCTAGAGCTGCCCTGGTTAACTGCAAATGTAGTGATTGTGAAGTGGAGACATCTGGGAGTAAGTTCAGTTGCGAAGTGGTCAGCCACACAAGCTCTCAGAGAGGGACCTGATCACCCAAATTAAACACCCAGTGTGAAATCCCACCAGCCATGTTCTAACATCTAATGGATAGCTTTCCCAGAAGAGCAGAAGTTATTATGGCAACTTAGGGTAGACCAACTTTATTGCAAATTAAAACACTTGGTTTCGGTATTACAGGCTGGTGTCCACATACCTTTGGCCATACAGTGGAATCCTTTGTATAAAAATATCCCCAACTTGCAGTCTAAAGTTTCTCCAGAATAGTAATTTTTGCTGATTTTGGAAGTTTTCCAAAGAGAAAACATTTGTCTGCACACAGCAAACAGACATGAAGGAGTTTCAGGACGACAGATGTATCTAATCATTTGTTTAATTTACTATCACATGTGTAATTTGTCATTTTGAAGAATAATACATTAGTTCAGCGGTTTCTCAATTCACAGCTGAGTTCATTCCACATCATTTAAAGACATATAGAGAGTACATAAGGACATATGGTGTTGTTTTAAATCAGGATCCCACTGTACTATAAATTATTATGAATGATTTTGTTCTTCCGGGGTAGTTAGAAAGGGATGGCACAGTGGGTCGATTTTTGCAGTGTTAACTAGCTGGCTTGTGCTGCCCGCAGACGCTGTTCCACCTGTGCCACTACGCCGTGTCCTACGACGCACAGAACTTCCCGCAGCCGTTTGATTTCCGGCCCGAACGCTGGCTCCGGAACGCCGACCATTTCAAGCAGCACCCCTTCAGCTCTGTGCCCTTTGGCTTCGGAATTCGTGGCTGTCTGGGGAGGAGGGTGGCTGAGCTGGAGATGTACCTCATCTTGTCGAGGGTGAGGGCAGAGACCCCAAGGCTACTGCCTGCCCGCCCGTCTCTTTATATCGCGGTTTGTTACGTGTGTATTTTAGTAGTTAGCACCTCTGTCCTACACTCCTTACAACCTTAATGCACATTACTGCTGAACACAGCGAAATGTTTTATTGATGCTTACAAGCTTCAGTCGTGCACCCACACTAAGTGCCATGTTGGTTCACAGGGGTCACCAGTGGCATCGCGTGCTTGATCGTCGCTACAATAGAACGCGTCTCATGGGGTTATCCAGGGCAGCGGGCAATAATCCAGTAATCTTCAAGTGGGCCATTGGAAAATACTCGGTGTACCTGCAGTTAGGTCACCTTCAGTGAATTTCTTTGTGGTGCTAAGGTGTCATCCGTGTTATTTTGCAATAATGAAGTAACCGCAAGCCAAACATTTGGCCTTCAACCTTGATTGTTTGCTCCACTCAGCCAGTGGTGCAGGTGATAAGGCTCTCCAAGTACAAATGAGTCAATGATTTACTATTCATTTAGAGGGCTGCATGATCCCCAAAGGGAGGCTCATGAAGGAAGCTGATAGTGACCAGGGTCCAATCAGCTTCTTGTTGCTTTGCATTATGGGTAATGTTCTTACTAACCTAAGGTGCGTTTCCCAAGTTAGCATTAATGATGCACAATGGTAGTTCAAACTAACCAACATCCGAAGTACGAGTTTCCCAAAACCGTCGTATCACTGTAGTTTGAACCACGTTAGTTCGTTGGGACTACCGTAGTTCGAACTACAATGGTTACAGCACTGATTGGTCAGACTCACTGTGATTTATACGCTAAAACTAGCATTTAAACTTTATTATATCAATGATCCAACTTTCACATCCGGTCATGTACAAAAACTCGTGAACTGTGTAATATCTTATAAATATATAATACACATATATATGTCATCAGTTTATTGTCAGTCACATAACACCAATAACATGAAAAACTCAATAAATAGCAATAGCGCAAAATAATGAGACGCTTCATGGAGTGGTAAACAGAAAAACTTTTAGCTATGACTGCATTTTGTGAAAGACGCCCCATCTGTACATTGATTTCAGTTCATTGTGTTTCAGTCACACTACGAACACAAACAAATTCCTGGTCCGACGTTGTCGCTTACAGAATGTTAGTGGCTGACTGGAATAGACAGGTGCGTGTAATATCCACACATCACAGGCGTCATTTTCCCAGTACAAAGGCATGGATTCCTATCTGACCGCTGTAGTGTCATTCTGCTCTTCCATTACGGCACTGACACCTGTCAGTAATGAGGGAGAACCTCATCAAAGTGCGGTACTCTTTTCTAAGACGACTGTTGTCCCTCTGAAGTTATAATGTGTAATGAAGAAACTGCACAACACCCAATAATCTGCATAGGGCTACAAATACACACGTGTACACAAACAAGGGATAATGATTTATTATTACTATGGGTTTTATTCTTTTGTTTTATTAATGTTTTTTTATTATTATTTCTCTCTGTTTTTTACTATATATGGCGAAGTGTACCATATGGCTCAATGACCACTGGGTACACAACATCCTTTACCGAGCAATACTCACTAACTGCATATGCTACTACAGGGTGGGCAGTCTTATCCAGAAAGGGCCGGTGTGTTGCCAGGTTTTTTGGGGATAACCGTTCGGTCAGTTGTGTGCGAACTCTTCAGTCGATCAGTCCTCTATGTACTACTAAGTAGGAAGTTGCAGCGAAAATTTGCATGCTTAACGGCCCTTTCTGGATAAAATTAATCACCCCTGTACTAATACAATACTTTGCAGGCTGAGAATTCTCCTTATTACTCATTACAGACGGTTGCCGACTTGGTCGATCTAATGTACAATCATACCGTACTTATGACCAGAGACACACACAACAATTACGTTTCGAACTACATTTTCAGGCCACTTCACATCATATGTGATCGTAGACCTAAATTATTCCGTATCAGGTATTAAAGATTATCAGGGACGGATTACGGACCGGGCCAGCGGGGCCGCTGCCCAGGGCCCCTTGGGGTGCAGGGGGCCCGTGGGGCCCCTAGCCCAAAACAATTTGCAACGCTTATCAACAATGTATTTTCGTTTGTCTATTTTAGAGGGCCTACATTCTTTGATCCTCTGCCTACAAGGGCCCCTGACCCTATAGGGAGGGCGTTTGGCTGCCAAGGGCCCTTGAATTGTGGTGGTTGTGGTGGTGGTGGTGGTGGTGGGGGGGGGCCCTCGCGAACGTTTTGCCCAGGGGCCCACACAACCCATAATCCGTCCCTGAAGATTATTACATTTCTTACTTACACGGTGACTATACCCTTCTTAGACTGCATTTCCACCATGCTGTAGTTCGAACTACGCAACTTAACGACAGTGTTTGCGAACGTTCGTTCAAACTATGGTTTTGGGAAACGCACCCCTGGTGAGTTCAGTGTTCTTTTTCGTGTTGTTTCTTTACTGCAAAGTATTATTTTTGTTTTAAATATCTATCTCTAGGGTCAGTAATTTGGTTACAGGAAAAAGTATTAAAAGGACTGTTTGGTGTCTTTGTTCATATTTCTGCGTCTGATCTGTTGCCGTTTCTCCTCCACAGTTAATAAAACACTTTGAAGTACGGCCAGATCCTTCTGGAGCCACAGTGCAGCCGATCACCAGAACCCTGCTGGTGCCGTCCACGCCCATCAACCTGCAGTTCCTGGACAGGAAAGCTCAGTGAGCGATGAGATACTGATGCTAACACTAATGCTATCGTTACAAGTGTTACCAAGGCCTTGAACTGTGCTGCTCTAACACATTTCCCAGTGAGGTTTGTCTGTGACTGTAACCATGAGCAAATAGTGTATTTACACAGTACAGTTTAAACAGTGGATTGTAGCATCAGTTTTGTAAATACCTTCATTATTTGGGTTTTGGCTCATTTTTACTACTTTTAAAAGAGCACAGTAATCAAATAATTTTAATATCTTTGTTATATGTAAATATTAAAATAGTATATTTCTTTCTGTATTAAAATGAAGGGAGTGGAATAGAATTCAGAATAAGCGATGCATGCAAATTCATCTTCTATAATAATTGTGTATTAAGCAAGGGATTTAACTGGAGGCCTTGGCTTAGGTAAGACTATTAAATGTACATGCATTTGTATTGTGAAGTATAGTGTTGGGTCTCAAGACATTCAGGTGAGTTAATTATTAACAAGAAAATGAACTATTACTCCCTGCGATGGGCTGGCCCCCCATCCTGGGTTGTTCCCTGCCTCGTGCCCATTGCTTCCGGGATAGGCTCCGGACCCCCTGCGACCCAGTAGGGTACGCAGTTTGGAAAATGGATGGATGGATGGATGAACTATTACTATTAAGACACTAATTCTGTTGAATGAGGTACACTCATTGAATCAAACTGTCTGTTCTCTGCTCATCAGCAGCAGGTGCTGAAAAGGCTGACAAAATGTAAAAAAAAAATGAAAACCAGATGTTTCAACGCTATCCTATTTCTAATGAATATAGTGTGGGCAATTATAGTGTTAAATACAGGTTGAGATAGGAAGATGGAACCGGAGTTTAGGTGGCCCTCTAGTGTTCATCTTTGGGCACTGCTATAAACTGTTCCGTGAGGTTTAGGTAATGCATAATAATCATAGTCAAACGTATTGATTTACTGCAATTACTAAATAGACCTTACAAAGTTAAACTTGTCCAGGCTGGAATTTTAAATTTTAAATCTATGAAAAATGTAATGTAGAAAATGAGGAGGGCATTAGGTGCCATTAATCACGGACTATCAAACAGGCAAACTCATTTCAAGAAATATTGTCTCGTTTACATAATAAATGCATTCCATACATAGTAATACTGCAAGCCAGGCTCCTACTACATCTATACAAATATCTAAATAACTAAATATTTAAATGCGAAATATTCAATATTATAACGATTATTTTAGTATAACATTCAGTTGTTGCACAGCGTGTACTTTCAACCAGTAGATGGCGTTTGAGCCCATGTTTTGGTGCAATTACGTTAGTATTCATGGAATATTCAATCTCCTCTGTTTGCGGAACAAAAAGAAATTTAAACAACGATAGATCCCGTTTCCCTAAATCTGGCCTTGGGAAATATAAAGGTAGTCCTGGGTTAATACTAATTGTACACTCTCACTAAGTCACATCAAGTAGTGTTTCCAATTCTTGGAAGCAAGTGCAACTTGATACAGTAATGAAAATGTCTCATTTTGGGGTTAGCAGGGGTGAATTTTGTTTCAGCTTAGTTTATTTGAAAACTCTGTGTCATGAATCAGCATCCCAAATTGTAATATTATTCTGAGAAGCTATGGCTGTAACGTGCTCTTGCTGTGAGATGGTTACCCTTGTGAACAACAGACTGTTATCACACAGAAATAAAACCAGCATGGCCTAAAATAAGCCAGTAGAACAATGGACCTTTATACTGAAAGCGTCACTTTACTGGGTGAATTATGCCTCAGGTACTTACACACTTTATTGTGGGTTTGGTTTCTTTATAACCTTCTTTATGCTTCAGAGGAAACATAAGAAAGATAACACATAAAAAGCCAATTAAATGGGACAGTGTTACATCTCTGAATGTTCCGGGGAATTCTTCTGGATGTCGGGAATCATTGTTGTTGCATTTTCCACATGAGGAGTCTGTCGTTATTCCGTACTCTTCACTGAGATACAGTGCAGTGCGAGTCTCTTCCCTCATTCCCACAAGAACCCGAGAATGAGTGTCGTCAAAAGGATGAAAAGGACTGAAAGCATCAATTCTATCATGTAGAAGACGGTTTCAATACTCATTTTTTATGGTATCAGTTGTACGGCTTGCACTTCCAATTCGCAGCACTGCACCAATGAGGCTTGTAGGCTGTGAATGTGTATGCCCAGGCCTGAGTGCAGTCTCACACATAGGGTGCTACTGTCTTTAGAGTTTTATGATGGCCTACATAGAAAATAATGCATATAATTGATAAGATAATAATAATAATAGATAGGGCAGCGAGTGCTGGGAGCTGGAGATTAGGGGCCTTGCTGAAGGAGCCATCATGGTAAGGCTGGACTCAAACCAGCAACCTTCTGATTACAGGTACAGGGGTTTAGGCCACTGAACCCCAATTTCACACATTGCTTACTGGTTTCACAAGAGCCAACATGCATGATACATGAGGGTCTAGTCATGTTCTTCTACCACAAGTTGAAATTGCTGGGTTCCGTGTCTTTAGAGCATTATGAATGAGTTCATTTTACATATTACCTACATGTTTCACAAGTGCCAACGTGCTTGATATGTGTAGGTTTACTCAGGTCCTTTTACCACAAGCTAAAATTTTGTGACTTTTATTTTGAAACAGCGCGGACCGTCTAAAGCCCCTTGATCGCATGAATACACAACAGTAGCTGGATTGTTTTCTATTCAATTTGCATGCTGTTTCAGCAACAAACACGAATTTGTGGATGTGGCGTGTTTGTTTTTGTATTTTGTAAATACAGAGAAGATCTGTCTGGCGAATATCGAACCCAGTACAGATGTGACTTGCATTTTTTTCTAAAGTTTAAAACATTTTTGTAGTCGGTTAAACATTACCACATTAAGACAACGGTCTGCAATTAAATTAGTTTGTACTATCAAATACACTAAAAAATAAGGCACATAAAAGTAATGTGAATCTGTCTAAGTATTGTCTAATTATTTACTGCTTAATTATAATTTTACTTTTTATAACTCCCAGCGTTCCGTGGTCCGGTACCGGTCTGCGACTGAGTTAAAAATACTTTGATTTGTAAATACTGTTCTTGCTGGCTGTAGCAAATCCTATTAATATGCTGTAAATAAGAACGTTCGTCTTTTGTTAATTTTTTGTCAAAAGGAACATGTCAGTGCAGTCGTGCAATTATTCCTAAATCTTTAGGGGAATATGAGGATTACAGTTCGCACTCGTCCCGAATATCAAGAGATCGACCCATACTGAAAAATAAAATGTCGTATCCCGTATTTTTGCACCGCGTGGTCTACCCTCTGTCCCCCAGCAGCTTAGACAGGGTAGGGGACATGGGAGGGGGGTGGTCTTAATTATTTCCTGTGGCAGCCCTAGAAGGACTGATACTTTGATACTCCATACTGATACTCCAGTTAGCCAAACACGAGGAAACGGTGAGGAAAAAGCCTGCGATTCCAAAAAGGCTGATGCAATGTAAGCCTCGGGTCTACCGGAGCCGGTAGTTAGAGGACGCGGTGGGAGTTAAAACTCTGACAACAAACGAAAATGTATAGGGAGTTTACAGACGTGCTTTCTCACTACGACGATGGTCTTACTTTTGGTGTGTTTGTGTGTTGCTTAATGTAGAGCCAATAATAGTGTAACAGTGTAACCAATAATATTTTTTAATGAAATTACTCCATTAATTTTACTCGCACGCCTGTTTCTAAAAATGACTATACACGTGTTGAAAACTGTCAGAACAATTTTTGTCAGCATCAGTTTCTCGGCATCAGATCACCCGGTTAATAGTTTTGTATGAATGATGTAGTAATGTATTACAATCAGGGCTGGGAGGGATATCTCTTAGTACACAAGCCCTCCTGGTAAAGCTCTTAAGGGGGCACAGATACTTCGTAATAACACGGTTACTACTGAAGTATAAATCATGGACAAACATAATTTCTACCCGAGTTAAAAGATGCGTCGCCATTCATTAATGATGATCGAACATGAGATAATTAGTTGTGTTACGATTCATTATTAATGAATTAACATAAGATCGTTATGTAACTAAGACTTAGTTTGTGGTTAATTAATACACAACTAATAGCATAACACTATATTATTTGTGGCCTGTCAAATGTTCCCCTTGGTATTTTCGTAAAACAGATATTATACAGAACTTTTGACAGCTCTTTCATTGCTCAGATCTAAATTTTATTTCATGTGTTTTTTTTTATCACCGACTAGGCTGTTGTAGCTATTTAAGAAAACAACGCTGAAGGAAAACATTCTTCTAAAAATAGATATGAGGTATGGGTGAATTCAGGTGTTGTGGAACATCAAGTAATGCGGGACAGTTAAGCTTTGACAAGATTGTTTTCCTGGCGACTAAAGTAGATCCAATTAGAAAAAAAACAGATTTTATTGGTCTGAGGTCAAAGTTGAGGGCGTGGCAAGACGGGAACATCTCTCAGAAATCACAGGGTAAACTGGATGACATGTGCCTTTTGGATTGTATTGATATTTAGGTTATAAACGTTACTAAAAACTAAATTGAACCTATTTTTTATGGGGTTATGTCTATGATATACTAGTCCAGTAATTGACAAAGTTCTATTTCATTTTTTAAACAGAGTTATTTTTCATTTGTCACACTTTACCAAACTGGTTAGGGAAGGTGGGACAGTATGCTTCAGGTAACATGGGACAGTTTTACAGGTTCTGCGAAGAAGATAGAAAGTACATATTTCACAGGATAGAGTCCCAACTCTTAACTATATTCATTAAGCATATGTAATATATAAATACTAGCATTTATTTTTTTTTATGAAATGGGAAAAATTACCAACTTGCCAATCAAAACCAAACAATACAACCCTCTGGACCTCCTTAAATTGGTGGAGACCCCAACTTCCCCCCAATGCTCAGCCTAAAGTTATGCCCATGGAACGTGACGTCATTTTATAGTGATGATTCCTTCACATGCAAAGACGGCTTTTAGGCTATCTGCAAGGCACAGAAAAACAGGGAAAAAGCTGAATTAATATTTTAATTTCAAAATTAACTTTAAACTTTTAAAATTAAAAGTTCGATAAAAATTTGATGTTTTACTATAAAATCTGTTTTACTTTGTTTACAGGTAGTATAAGCTTTGTATATAATTGTTTTAAATATTTTATGTAAAACAAAATCTAAAATGAAATTAAATCTATGGACTTTTTCCCTCAATAACTATTTTTGATAAAAAAAAACAACAATTAATGTTGAACTGTTTATTGAGTTGTTCTGTGTATTAAACTCAATCATCAAAATTTTTTGCAAAATTATTCAGTTTTGGTTTATTAAATTAACGCCTGTCTCAAATTACCTGAAATGTGTCCCATTAATGAATGGAGTATATAGACCTGTGTCATTACTCCTATAAACAAGAAATTTCTTTTTTGTCTTTTACTGTGATAATGAGACATCTTAAGGATTGCGGGAAGATATGTGGGCTAATTACAGTAGGTTAATGTTTCAATAGGCACTAGAAATCAAAATGGCAAGAAGTGCTCCACTTCACCTGAATTCCACATAGCTAGCTAGTTTACATGGCCAAAGACGTTTCATGGCTAACGAGCTTGTGTCAAATGTATTGGTAATCTGATTATGCCCCCCGTAACTGTAACAAAATGCAGTCACTTTCGTGTGTTACATGCATTACATTACTCAACCAAGCCTAACACACCTCTGTGCATATGCACCTTGGGGTAACTCTAGTGAGAAAGGCGCTATATATAAAAATAAATGTAATTGAAGTCAATTAATAGTTATGCAATTGAGGGCTCGTCAAAAACAAGCTAAATAGGGCTACATTTGAGTAAAATTAACAAACAATGCAAAATGTTCAGGACTATAGTGTAACTAATATTTTAATGTTTACTATAATACTTAGAGTAATGATTAATATACAACCATGTCTGAAATTATACCCTGGGATGGGAGGGGGGGTCACTAAATATTTTGGTCAGCAGCTGCCACTGCATTAAACATAATTGAATAACAAACATATGTTTGGAAGTTTCTTTTTTCGAAGCTGACAGGCTCAGTGCACAAAACGGTAGGTGCTTTGTGTATTCACCTACCGATGAAGTGGAATTAAAAAAAATGCATCATCAACTTCAATCCCTTTAGACGCGGTACTATTTCTGTAGCCATAAAGACATGCGTGGAACAAAGCACTGTCAAGCAAACTGAATTCTTTGCATGGATTTCGAAAGTGAAATATTAACCAAGGAGTGAAAAACATAAATCTAGCTCACAGGGAGAGCTTCATGAAACAGTAAAGGAGGACTGAACAGGCTGCAGGAGGCATCTGCGGAGGAGAACCTCATTGACATGGACAAGAAAACGGGTAACCCTAATGTCTTGTGGTGCATGTATCATTAGCGTCTGCTTAGCAGCCCTTAATTGCTTTTCTGTAAGTGTGAGTGGGGGGACATTTGTCAGAAATTGACAGAGTCTTGCCCTGGTGGACAGAACTTTGTGTCTCAGCTCATCCAAGCATATTCCTAGTGGTTGGAATTACTGTTTGACTGGAGTGCTGGAACAGACCTGCTCTTGCCGTTTAACCTGTGCTTTAACCTCTGCTTTAACCTGTGCTCTAGTGTGTGTTCAGGGGGTCAGGAAGGTTGTTGCTGCTGCCAGATGCTGAGAAGTTAGGGTTAGTATTGTTATGGTTAATACTGTATCTTAGTACCATATTCAGAACCTGCACAGGCACTTAAACTGAACATTGACCTAATCCTTCTAACGTCGTCATCTGTGGTATACAGTTAAATATATACCTATGGACCTCAAAAGAGCCTGCTTACTCTGCGCAGCAAGGATGTGAAGGCTTCTCAGTGCGATGCATCGAGGTCAAGCTCGTCACTCATAGGCTCTTGACTTTATGAAATAAAGCTTTTAGACCGACATTGCTCTGTGATGTGCGAGGAAGCATACAGGGGCGTAAACGTTGAACACCTTCAAGCCTGTGTCCTGAGAACCGCCGGGCACCATTAGTGCTGCTATTGATTTCACCACAATAGTGAACCTTCACTTTCTTTACAGTTTGATTTCACAACAACAACAATAATAATGAGAATAGCAATTATCATTCTTGTTTTTATTATTATTTTTCACTATTAATTTAATTTTCACTCATCTTTAAAAAACAAACCTGTTTTTCTGTTCACTGGCACCCTAAGTAAGGGTTCAGGTTGCAGAGTTTTCATGATCTCGCGAGTTCGCTGCAGTGGCGTGCAGTGCACTTCAGAGACTGACAAACCGTCTGTAAAACTGTAACTTTGACATAAAACCATTTGGCAATAGAATAAATCATTGATTTTCTATGAGTATAACATAACAAATGGGAAACCCAGTCTTGTTTGGATACTTAGAGCAGGTCCACTGCGTTACTTGCTGTGTGTTTTTGTTTCTCTAATTGAATATGAACATATATACTTCCAGCACATTAAAAATTTCAAAAGTCAGAATCAGTTAAACATTGATTTTATACAGTGTACTTTTTGGATTTGGATAACTGAAAAAGAAAGTACTTAAAATGTGAATGAGCTAGAAATGAGCAAACGCAAATCACTGCCAGTGATTTAAAATGTAGCTGGTTTATAAAAATTACCTATATTCTCAAATTAAAACAGTGTCGGAAAACATATGTAGTAGACAGTGTTATTTATTTGTGTTATTTTATTATTAGGGATATGACCATCATCAGCAAATTATAGAACCAAAGACTCTCTAGAGCTGTTGTTCTCAACTGTTTCAGCCTAACACACTCGGCAAACTGAAAATGAGCTCACAACCCCACAGCTGAGAAACACTGCTCTAGAGCACTTAAATATCCAAAATTTTTTTCATGCAGATTCAGCATAATCATCCTTCCACTATTTAATGTATTATTAAAAGTTTCTAGTAAAATAATCAATTTTCCTATCAGTACTGATTTGATGAATCATGTTTTAACTGTAGCTCAGAAGTCATCAGTGGTGCATCATCAAAATTGTCATATTGAATCATGTGTGAATTAAATTTCTTATTTTGTTCCTAGATATCATCCAGGAGAGTGATGAAAAAACCAAAGCGAAACATTCACCGGTATTGTTTTACATGCTTAAACTTCAGCTTAGTCATTTTTCAGATGATCTTATGGAGAAAAACTTAAAGGGGCACAAGGCTACAGTGGATAAGGGTAAACAACATCAGTACTGTGATAAGCAGAGGAGACCCATTGTCAGTCCATTCGGTGCCCAGCAGTACATACAAGTGTATAAATGCCAGACAAAGACAGGGTTGAAAAGCACCTGAGGATGAAATCAGGTTGGAGAGTGGAGTTATCGCAGAGTCATCAGGTTGGACAGCAGAAGAATCGCTGAGTCATCAGTTTGGTTACTGCAGAGTCATTAGGTCGGAGAGTGGGATTATTGCTGAGTCATCAGGTTGGAGAGCTGAATTATTGCAGAGTCATTGTGGTGGAGAGCAGAGTTATCGTGAAATCATCAGGTCAGACAACAGAATTACCTCAGAGCCCTCGGGCAGGTTATTGCAGATTCATCTGTGTGGAGTTCAGAGTTATCGTGGAATCACCAGGATGGACAATGGAGTTATCACAGAGGTATTGGGCCAGCTACTGCAGAGTTATAATAGAGTCATCAGGTCAGACAGTGGAGTTATCACAGAGACATCCAGTTGAAGAGCAGAGTTATCACAGAGTCATCAGGCTGGAGAACATTATTGCTGAGTCATCGGATTACAGAACAGAGTTATAGCATACATAGAGTTGTTGGGTTAGAGATTGGACTTATGACAGAGTCATTGGGTCAGAGAGCCAAGTTGTCACAGAGTCATCAGGTGGCAGAGTGGAGTTATCACAGAATCATCGTCTTAGTAAACATGGAGTCTATACATCAAGAAGTGCTAATACATCTTGCCTCACTGCTTCAGAAATTGTGTGGCACCAACTACCCTGTAAGCATCGCCTTCATTGTGGTGAATGAATTCTGCGAGAGATTCTCCTACTATGGCATGAAAGGTAATCACATCAATCCACACTATAGTGTTACCTATAGTAAACTCCGATGTAGAACTGCATTGAAAGGATTAGTTGAATAGCTTTTTAAAAATAAAGAGATAATCAAATTGTGGTTTCATGAGCCTATGTTGCTGTACCTTCACCTTGAAGCTCTGCTCACACTCTACTTCATGAACTACTTGCACTGGGACAAGAACCTCTCCACGGTGGTGTACCATGCATTCAGCAGCCTTTGCTACTTCACGCCCGTCCTGGGAGCCATCATCGCCGACTCCTGGCTTGGGAAGTTCAGGTGGGTTCAGTGGCAGTTCCATCACCTGGAACCATTTTAAGGTGGGGAGGTTGGGGGGAACTGTTTGGTGAAGTAATTCTGTGGTGGGGGGCTGCTTGGTCAGGTTATTTTGTGTGGGGGGGGGCTGCTTAGTGAGGTTATTCTGTGTGGGGGGAGGCAGCTTGGTGAGGTTATTCTGTGTGGGGGGGGCTGCTTGGTGAGGTTATTCTGTGGGGGGGCTCCTTGGTCAGGTTATTCTGTGGGGGGGCTGCCTGGTGAGATTATTCTGTGGGGGGGCTGCTTGGTGAGGTTATTCTGTGTGGGGGGCTCCTTGGTCAGGTTATTCTGTGGGGGGGCTGCTTGGTGAGGTTATTCTGTGGGGGGGCTGCTTGGTGAGGTTATTCTGTGGGGGGGCTCCTTGGTCAGGTTATTCTGTGGGGGGGCTGCCTGGTGAGATTATTCTGTGTGGGGGGAGGCAGCTTGGTCAGGTTATTCTGTGTGGGGGGGGCTGCCTGGTGAGGTTATTCTGTGGGGGGGCTGCTTGGTGAGGTTATTCTGTGGGGGGGCTCCTTGGTCAGGTTATTCTGTGGGGGGGCTGCCTGGTGAGATTATTCTGTGGGGGGGCTGCTTGGTCAGGTTACTCTGTGTGGGGGGGTGCTTGGTCAGAGTATTCTGTGGGGGGGCTGCTTGGTGAGGTTATTCTGTGGGGGGGGGGGAGGCAGCTTGTTCTGTGTGGGGGGCAACTTGGTCAGGTTAGTCTGGTAAAATATGGATGCCAATCTTGAAACGCTTTCTCCCCACGCTTTGCTTGCAGGACCATCATCTACCTCTCCATAGTGTATGTCATCGGTCATGTGGTGAAGTCTGTGGGAGCCATTCCCATCCTGGGGGACAACACCATGCACATGTGAGTGCTCCGCTGGACCCAGTGGCCCGCTGGGTCTCTCACAGCACCACCAATCCTATGCAGGCCGCCAACCCCATGCCCAGTCACGTACCTTCTCTGTTCGCTCCAGAGTACTGTCCCTGACGGGCTTGGTGCTCATCGCCATTGGGACGGGGGGGATCAAGCCCTGTGTGTCCGCATTCGGAGGAGACCAGTTTGAGGAAGAACACGTAAGGCGGAACGTGCCGAAATGCATATTTTCCCATGACTACGGGCTTATGTTCGAATACAGTGACATAGATGGGAAATGCTGGGCAGATCTGCTAGGCAGGAACAGGCACGTCTGACAGGACAGAGATTTCTGTTGACTGATTTGTGGGCCCTTTCTGTTGTTCAGTCAGGAGAACAGGTGCAGGCATGCAGTGAAGCACCTCATGCTTTAACCCCCCCTGTTTTAGGTGGAGGAACGGAGGAAGTTCTTCTCCATATTCTACATGTCGATCAATGCTGGGAGTGTCTTATCCACCATTATCACGCCGATACTGCGAGGTCAGTCTGGCTCTCCTTAGTTCAGTACGCATATCACCTAATTGCCACTATTATGGCAATATGGCACTTCCATAAACATCTTGTAGATGTTCTCTGTGATATATTGTAGATAGTATACTCTATATACCAGTGTTTCCCAACACGGTCCTCAGGGATCTGCAGACAGTCCATGTTTTTTGCTCCATTCTGGGGGCTGGGAGGCAGCAAAAATGTGGACTGTCTGGCAGGGAGCTGGAAGGGAGCAAAAATGTGGACCATCTGGGAGCCCCTTAGGACCTCACTGTTATGTATTATCCACTGGCAGTATCATGTGAAGTTTTTCTGACACATGATTTTATCACTTAGCTATAGAATGAATCATATTGAAAGTACTGTCCTATTGGCAAGAGGTCAGATCACACGACTGTTTCGGGTTTTGCTCTCCAGGTGACGTGCAGTGTTTCGACGGTGACTGCTACGCTCTTGCTTTTGGGGTGCCCGCAGCTTTGATGCTTATCGCCCTTGGTGAGTGAAGCCGCCCTCCTCCCTGCTTGCCGCTATTCCTCCAGGAAGGTGCCGCCTTCAGCTGTCTCAGACTCACTCCTGCCTAGATGACAGTCACAGCAGAAGACAGTCACCAAAGCCAAAGATATGAGTAACAATCACTGGTGTGAGGGGATGGACAGTATTATGTAGGCTTGCCTTTTTCAGCAAAGTTTCCCCTCAGAAGGCCTAAAGGAGACCTAAATCACACCAGGTTTAAAAACAGATTCTTGTATGAACTGTTAAAATTGTGTAGTGGTGCGGTGCTTAGTACTGCTGCCTCACCCCTCTAGGATCAGGGTTCAAGTGTCCGTCATGGCTCCATGCATGTGGAGTTTGCAGGTTCTCCCCGTGTCATTGTGGATACTCCGGTTTCCCCCCCACAGGCCAAAAAATAAACATGCTCAAGTGAATCGGAGTTATGAAATTGTCCATAGGTATACACATGTGAGTGAATTGTGTCTGAATGCCCTGCGATGACTTGGCTCCCCATCCTGGGTTGTTTCCTGCCTTGTGCCCATAGCCTCCAGGATAGGCTCCAGATCTCCAGCAACCCTGAATAGGATAAGCGGGTACAGAGAAACTAATGAATGGATGTTGATCTTGCCAGCAAAACAAGTAATTGTAGTCCAGACCAAGATTTTGTTTCAACCAACCAGTTGAGTAATCTGTGACTGTGACTCTTTATACTCAACTGGTTGGTTGTAACAAAATCCTGGATTTGTACTCGCTGGACCAGAAATCTCCACCTCTGGTAATGTATGTGTAAGTTTATATGATTTTTGATTTGTTTCTAATGAAAAGACAATACTCTCCCCATCACACAGTTGTGTTCATTGCTGGGAGCAGCTTGTACAAAAAGAGCCCCCCCGAAGGAAACGTGCTGCTGGATGTCTGCAGGTGCATGGCGGTACGTGCCACAGCCTCTCACTGCAGACCACTGTTGGTGTCCTGGGGTCTGATTGCATGACTTCTTATGAACCTTCATTGTTCACTTAGTCTAAGCTGATTGGCAGGTGTGTATCCTTCCTGTATCCCTGTAGTTTGCTGTGAAGAATCGCTGGAGAAGTTCAAAAACTGACCCTAAAAGAGCTCACTGGCTGGACTGGGCAGAGGAGAAGTTTTCGGTAAAGAGAGCAGATCCCAAGAGAGTCATGAGATATTGAGAGTCATGAGAGTCAATGACAGTAGGTGCTGGCAAAGCTAACAGGCAAAAGGGCAACCTTATGTATAGAGTACCACGTAAACGTGTTCTTGACAGAAGCTCTGAAGCACAGGTTCACCAGGTTTAATGCAGATGAACAAGCAGATGAGAAAGCTAGGAGATGGTCTCCAGTGGGATAAACAACCTTGTTTCTACAGAAACGCCTCATCCAGGAGATCAAGATGGTTCTTCGGGTGCTGCTACTTTACATCCCCCTTCCCATGTTCTGGGCTCTCTTTGACCAACAGGTAAGCCCTCATCACTCCAGCCTGCCTCATTGTGGTCAGCCTGTGATATAGCTCAGGGTAAGTGGCAGGAAGATGGATGGGTGTAAATCTGGGTGTTCTACCAAGATTGTCAGTCAAAATCAGTAAAATCTTTTTCTTTGTTTGTTCATTGAAGGGCTCTCGGTGGACACTGCAGGCCACCAGAATGAATTTGGACTCTGTAAGTGCAATTACTTTATCACGTTGTCTAATCTTTGTTTTCGTATTTTAGATGACAAACAATATATACAGGTGACATAAGCACACTTATGCAGGGTGAAACTTACACGACAAACATCTAAGACTGACCACTCGCTCAAAATGTAATGATAATATAATTTAATAATTTAGCAGAACAATTACAATAATTAAACAATAATTAATTCATTATACCACAGGGCCCATTTGTTCTGAAGCCGGATCAAATGCAGGTAAAGCTTTGATTGTGTGTGCATCTCCTCAGAACAGCACCTGTTTGCTTTCGTTTGCATTGTGTCCGTCTACCTGGAGTCAGAAATGATCATGACCTTTATGATTATTGCAGTTTCAAATCTCTTATCGCTTTATAGAAGTATTGAGCAAGAGTATTCACCAATGTCTTCTTAAATTGCCCTTGGTTTTATGATTTTGCAGTGTTTACTGCATCATTCTAATGGCACTTTGTTTCCTCCGTTTCCTAGATGCTAAACGCTCTGCTGATATTGGTCTTTGTCCCGATCTTCGACATGGGAGTGTATCCACTCATTGGCCTCTGCAAGATTAACTTTACGTGAGTCGCGTCTGGCTGATAGCGACAGGGTTATTCCATTCACGAAGGAATCTCAAGCTTTGTGAATTCACTTGCAATGAATCGGATCGGTCCTGACTATACTTAAGGAGGCTGATTAGATCATCCAGAGCTTCAGACCTGCTACAGATCATTATACAGCTGTTGTTCAAATGATCCTCTTGGTCTTAAACCACAATGTTTTCTTTCCCAGGAAAGCACACCCACTACAAGATCTAGAGAGACACTCAAAACCCTAAATATTTTAATTACTTTTTATTTCAAATACTGCACTTCACGTACCAGTAGACTAAAGTTTTCTACTTATTATTGTCTAATTTAAAAGCTTGGAGAGGTTTTGGGATTAGTATGGGACACTCTTTTCATTCAGAAGAACTTTGAACTTGCTTGAACACAAGCAAAAGTTGGAGCTACAGTCAATGATTCTTACTCTGTAAGGTTGGTCTTAGTATCAAGAAGCAGCTTTCATTGCTAAGGCACTTTGTTAGCAAGCCCTGCTTCCTCAGGTGCCAGATGGTCATTCATCATCTCACCCTGCTAGCAGTGCCTTTCTACTCAGAATAATGAGTCTTTCCTTCAGCGTGTTGATGTATGACGTGCTGTTTTGACATGATGAGGAATAAGGAAATTCAGGATCTGGGTTTGTGCAGCTTGGCTTTGTGTCAGTTGAAACTATCTGACGGCATCATCTCTCCAGGCCGCTGAAGAAGATGGCCACTGGCATGATTCTCGCAGCCCTGGCCTTTGTAGCTGCAACGATCGTGGAAGTGAACGTCATAGTAAGATTCTCAAGTTTAATCAGTGTGCATGCAGTGTGGTCCTGTTATCAATCTGGAATATATTTATTCCAAACTGTATAGTTGCGGTGATCCTGACATCCGCCAGCACCTCAGCCCCCAATCCTCTTGACTTCTGCTCTGTAAATGGCTTCACTCCTGCAGCATTTCCATCACATGCATCCTTCTATACTTCTCTGGCAGAAAACTGTGGTGGAGGCTCCACCAGCAGGGGAGAGCTTATTGCAGATTCTCAATCTGGCAGATGGTGAGGTCAGGGTGACTATTTCGGAGACTGGCCTTTTCCCAGACCCCATCAAGCCCTATGAGGTCAGTGCAAATAGCATAATATCCCACAGGCAAGCAGCAGAATAATGTATTCAAGGGCAGTGACTTCACTCCCAGCTTCCCACACCTAAGAATGAGCTTTAATAGTGAACCTGTATCACATATTCATCATCCACATCAAATATTCATTACCTGTATTACATATTCATTACCTGTATTACATATTCATTACCCACATTACGTATTCATTACCCACATTGCATATTCGCATCATAGCATGTGATGAACTGCACTCAAAATAATCATGGATGTGCCTTGACAGGATCCATGGGAATATCAGAGGCTACCGCTGAATGGAAAAAGTCAAAACCATACAGTCAAGATCAAGTATGACGCAGTAGACTTCAACTATGTTCTTTCATTCCACGAACAAAAGGCTTATAGCTTGATCCTGCACAAAGACATAGCCAACATTGAATGTAAACTTGTAAGTAAATAAAAGGCCTTTCTTTTCAGTAGGACTAATTATTTAATGCATTAATGCCGATTGCTCAATCTGTCTGTGTTTGCCTACTGTTGGATGGAGATGTGTCAAACTTAGTGTGTTGCATTGCTTTTTAGGTGGAAGACTTAATTGAGAAATCTGAGAAAGGTGATGCATTCGTCAGGTAAACACACGTAGAATAACCATGCAAAGGCCAATGCTTGTTAACACATTCCTCGTCGTAAGCTTGTGCAATTTGGGGGCATTTGTTTACTCTGCCAGGTTTGTCAATGCCAACAACAAGGGCCTGAATGTGACTGTTGGTGGGCAAGACTTTCAGGTAGCTCCTGCTTTTGGCATCTCTCCCAGTAGGAGCGTGGTGAGAGCACAGTGAGTATCACAGGAGGTCTTGACACTCTATCATTACTCTACATTTTGTGTCCTTGGACCAGCTGAGTAATTATTATTTTGTGATAATGGCAGATATAACAGAATGCTTAATGGACAAAAGTCTTCACGAGTCGATGATAATTAACAGCTAATCACTATCTAACAGATACAGTGACGTGAAATGCATGTCAGACCAAAACCAGTACTCAGTAGATCTGGGTCTCCTTGACTTTGGTGCCTCCTACACTGTCATTCTGGAACCAGTACGTAAAGCCCTCCTGCAGCATTTATGCTAAATTTCTGAATATATGAATAATAAATGAATAAATTAGCCTGTTTATTTTTTTTCCCAAACATAGCAGGTCCCCAATGAATTAGTGGCCAGAAAGATGGAGGACGTCCATGCGAACAACGTGCATATTGCCTGGCAGGTGCCGCAATACGCCCTGATAACAGCAGGGGAGGTCATGTTCTCCATCACGGGCCTAGAGTTCTCCTATTCTCAGGTACAGAACTCAGTGTTGTTTCAGTGTGTTCAACGTAGCACCACAGTATCCAGCTTCACCCTATCCCTAACCCTCCGTACCACCAGGCCCCAGCCAATATGAAATCTGTGCTGCAAGCCGTCTGGCTTATGACGGTGGCCTTCGGAAACGTCATTGTGCTGATTGTGGCAGAAGGGGCCGGCCTGCAACAGGTAGGCCTTAATCCTGCAAGTCAGTAGTGGCTGGGAGGGAAAGCACGAGGCTGCTTGCGTGTGAGATCCCTCGGTGAAACTTTAGGTAAAAACCACGAGGTGTGAAGCAGGTCATGTTCCACTTTCACTGTGAATCAATGCTACACCTTTTGTCAACATCATAACAAGCCAGCGAGAATTGTAGTCACATCAATGATTGTCAGAAGTGTATGCCATTAATAATGTCTTTATTTCTGTTCAACATTCACATTAGGGTATTTTATTGATGGTTCTAAAAAGTTCACAGAGCAATGACTCATTATTTTCCAAGTATCAGTCATTTTCATTCACCGGCCCCCCATCCCTGAATAGTGAAGGGTTACCAGTTTGTCAGAAGGTCTCTTGACTGAAGGAAAGGTTCCGTGTTTACAGTACTCACCACTGGTGGACATTGAGCTAGCAAATGAATCCATGCTGCATCCAGCATGCAGCGCTGCGCTAAACAATACAGTGTTATAGATTGCTGGTTGAAATCCTGGAAGGATTCCAGTTCACTGAATAGAGAGATTATGAGCTTTATTGCCTCATAAAAATCTGTAAAGAATTGTTTAGTTTCTTCACTTGTTTGGTATTAAGTGAGTGACTCGACCACCTTCATTATAGTGGGTGGAGTTTGTGCTGTTCGCTGCTCTCCTGGTCGCCGTCTGCCTCATCTTCTCCATCATGGCCCACTTCTACACCTATGTCAACCCTGACCGACTGGATGAGATGTTTTCTGAAGATGCCTTTGATGACAATGAGAAGAACTCGAAGAGACACCCAGGGCAAGAGGTGCCTCTCAAAAATGTGTCCCGAAACACCAGGATTTAATCTGGAGTGAAGCTCTACCTGAGCAGATACCCCAGGCCTTGCCAAGAAGCACTCCAGAGTGGTAAAAACAAATATGCCGTTTTCTCAGATAATAAATCAGTATATCAAAATGCAGCAACTAAAATCTGTTTGGTTCAGAAGTATAAAATAGACAATGTAACACTTCTTACTGTATACAGATGCTCCGCTACTTACGAATGAGATACGTTCCGAACAGCCGTTCATAATTTGAAATGTTCATAAGTCGTTATTCAACATCATTTTCAGGATATACGTAAGTACAAAGGATGTACTGGGAGTAGTAGTAGGATGCTGGGAGTACGCACGCTACGCTGCTGCGCGGCGGGAGTAGCGGTCAGAAGTCGTACTAGGCGGAATTGGCGCACAGGAAAAAGAATTGATGTTGCGGACAGGAAACAGCTGGCTAAGGAAGACAATTTGGACTTACAGTCCTCTTCGTTCGTATGTCTGAAAGTTCGTACGTTGAAAGTTCATAAGTAGAGGAGCGTCTATATTAAAATTACGTGATAGTGACATGAAATTTAAGATTTTTAAAGAATTTAATATGAAGGAGTCGCTGCTGATGAATAGAATGGCTCATCTAGGCCTGGATAAATACTAACAGAAATAATATGTTGTGATACAGATTTACCTACTGTTTTGAAACCTTTTGAAAGATTGTTCCCATTTCATTTTACTTTTACTTTTCTTAAGTAATTTTACAGTGTGTATATATGTTGCTTTTAGGGTTAAGCCAATATCCTCCATTGGAGAAGAATTTTTAAATAACTATTTAATTCTGCTAAAACTTTCTTCATATTGCTAATAAACTATACTACACTTGACCTATTCTAAATGTGCTTAGTCTGATTTTCTTTTACTTGAAAAATGACAATGTTTCCAGAATTCTAATTTGTTATTAATTCATCAAGTCATATTAATATCCTTGTGAAAGTGTATCTAAAAACTCTTGAATGCTTATTAGAAGTTGGAAAAACATTATTGTAGAAGGAGATGAGTCACAAGGGGTGGCATGGTGGTGCAGTGGTTAGCACTGTTGCCTCACACCTCTGGGACCCGGGGTCGAGTCTCCGCCTGGGTTGCATGTGTGCGGAGTTTGCGTGTTCTCCCCATGTCATCGTGGGGTTTCCTCCGGATACTCCGGTTTCCCCCCACAGTCCAAAAACATGCTGAGGCTAATTGGAGTTGCTAAATTGCCCATAGATGTGCATGTGTGAGTGAATGGTGTGTGAGTGTGCCCTGCGATGGGCTGGCCCCCCATCCTGGGTTGTTCCCTGCCTCGTGCCCATTGCTTCCCGCGACCCAGTAGGATACGTGGAAATGGATGGAGATGAGTCACATTCAGAACTGCATTTATCATTGCTGAAAAAAACCATGTGCAGAGATGCAGTTCCAGCAGAGGGCAGCAGAGGGTGAATTTTGATAGTAGGAGAACCTTCACAAACTGACGGCAGCCACGATCTCGGTAGATTTACCCTTTTAACTGGGCCTGCACTACAGGGCTGCAGTAACTGTTATACCTTCATTTACGTATCCTTTCCATTAGCCACCTAGAATCAGAAATGATTACACGGTATGTCAAAGCGAAAAAAAAAGGTTTAATGCGAATTAGACAAACTTATAGGTGTTTTAAACTGGTTGATATTTTTACATTAATTGATTGCTCCAAGCTCTTTATTACATTAGTTATTCAATTTTTAAACACTTAAATAATGTATTTGCTTCTGCTGATATTGCAGCGGGCGTAAGTGATTTAAGTTACAGAATCAGTAATGATGTTAGAGGGGGAATCTTATGCTGGGTAGGTAGGTACCCCAACTAATTAAATTACCTCAGGACCTTGATATATTAATCTTGTATTTGGAAGGAGAGAGAGAGTGCAGTTGAGCTACATGTACTGTGAACCTATTTTATGCTTTGATGACCTTCTTCATA
Source organism: Brienomyrus brachyistius (assembly GCF_023856365.1). NCBI lineage: Eukaryota > Metazoa > Chordata > Actinopteri > Osteoglossiformes > Mormyridae > Brienomyrus > Brienomyrus brachyistius. The sequence goes on along the minus strand of NC_064548.1, from coordinate 7,723,235 downwards.
TATAATCATATGGGGTCAGATTTCAGGAGTATGAGTATTGATCAGTCACCTCATTATGTCTATGTTTTACATTTGTATTAATTTTTATTATGTATGGTTGATTATTGAGTTTTTCACTTGATTGCATGCATTGGCAGTCAGTGTTACCATTGGCCTAAACTGCCAATTGTGTGGTCAGGTTTGCCATCGCTCTGTACTGAGATACTTGTAATACATATAGACGACTAAATTCATTTGATTAGGTAAGTGATTCATTCAGCAATGTGCTTAAGGACAACATGCACACACTGCAGAGCCTCCAAACCCAGGAGGTAATGTAAGGCCAGCATACCTAACCTTTAACAGATATAAATGTATACGTTTGGCTCCTTAATGGTTTTATGGCTGTTCATCAGACATGGGGTTTACTTAACTTTTTTTTTTTACATAAACAACAGCAATGAATTGCTCACCATCCATCCATCGATCCATTTTCCAAACTGCTTATCCTACTGGGTCGCGGGGGGTCCGGAGCCTATCCCAGAAGCAATGGGCACGAGGCAGGGAACAACCCAGGATGGGGGACCAGCCCATTGCAGGAATTGCTCACCATCTTCCAGCTTATTGTGCTTTTCAGCTATGTAACATGTTTTCCACATCCAAGTAACTGATCAGGCTATACCAGACACTGCAGCTATAGGGAACTTTCAAATGCGTAGGCCTACATACCTACCAATCACCTGAGTAACTGAGGCCACACCTGTAAACAGTGTAGTTTCCACACACACATTCACTGATATATCTGGGAGGATAACCTAAAGAATATAGAAAAAATCCCTAACTCAACATTGTTGAAATGTAAAGACAGGACGTGGATTATATGTTATTATCCATTCGTCTTTTAACTGCACATCCTGGTCAAGTTGCCTATTCCAGGCAGTACATCCTTAAACATCGAGTGTAAACGCAATTAGACGTTTTAAGAGCAATCGTGGTTATCAGTTTATTATTAGTAGTGTTCTTGTATTATAAAACATAAATTCCACCATTATAGCAAAGTGGCACGGTATGTCAGTCTGTAACCCTATCCCCTCACGCCTTCGGGTTGGGGGCTTGAACCCTGCCGCTTCCCTGTGTGTGCAGGTTGCATGTTCTTCCCATACAAAAGGAGGTGCAGTAAGGCCGCTGTAAGATGAATAAGGTACAGTATTCTTCAGGTAATCATGTGGCTCCTGCCCTAAGAACAGCTGATGTATGTACTTCAGGTTCACGAGGATAAGCGAATTCCCGACGAGGCTCGCCGTTTCTTCGCCTTTAACCAATCAGCTGCAAAGTAAACGCTTGCCTTGAGCAGTTTCCAAGGAGACGTATGTATGTGTGCGTGGGGGGGCGGTTGCCTCGCGGACGGTTGAGGATTACGCGGTGCTGCCGGATCCCCGGTTAAAAAAAAAACAAACAAAAAACAACAGAATCCAGTCCCGGTAAGCGGCGGAGAGCCGTCACGTCAAACCTTCGCAGCGGATGAATGTGTTTGATACCGGCTGGAGCTGTGTTCTCAGACCGCCGGGGGAAACGTCATTTCGCCGGTGACGATTCTCCACAAGGATATTTCACCTCGGACAACTTTCAGGACGGAGAGAGGTCGGTAAATACGGCGATGTGTGAGAGGCTGCCTCGTTCTGTGGCTCTTGGGGAAATGACCAAGCAAACAAATATCGTCCCCGGGACGTTTAGCTGAGAAAACTTGGCCAGCGCACGCTTTTGTTGCCTTTCTGTATTATCGTGACGCTTCTGCTCCGCTTAAGTGACTTTCACAGGTTAAATAACGATGAGGGCTGCCGGTGGTGTAAATTTGCCCGTCTCTCTTTGTCTACGTGGTTCTCGGGCAGGTGCTGGATCCTGCGCTGCTCACATGTTCTGCTTTTTCCGTAATGCAGAGCAGCGGTTTTCTGGTGACATTAAGCGATACGGGGCGGTATATTGTAGCGCATATTTGCTGAGCTTTGGGCAGGCGGGGCAGCTAGTCTCCACGTGTAGTCTCTGGCCAGGTACCCCGATTACTGTTCTTTGTTTTACCAAAATGTAGGCTAATCACTGCGATGTAGTCCACCTCTGGAGGATCGAGAACATGCACAATGCGTTAGCCTTTGTTTCTGTTTATCTCCCAGTATAGACAACCCCAAGAGAACATTATAGGCGTGTAACTTAATATCCCAAGTGAAATAAAAGAATACACCTTTCCTGTCAGAGGTGCTGTTTCTGGATATAACCACACTATAACAGTTAAAATTTATATCAAATTTAGTTTGAAATCTATTTTAATTTTATATCTCCTTTTGGTTGGTATTTTTCAGCTTTTTGGAAAAAAAATGTTTTTATTTTCGGAAACATTTTTAATTCTCGTTAATAGCATATACGGCAAAGTAATTTCTCAGTTAACTTCGAGATTCGATACATAAGCCCAAACAATTAATTTACTCAGTAACTAGGAAAATGTCATTTAAAAGTGCTAATTTTAGGAGATGACTGTGGCTGTTTTCGTAATTTTCAGAAGAGTTTTAAAATACCGTAAATGTGTTGGAGCGCCTGATGGCGTGCTTGACGCTACCCTCCTCGGGTTTTATGCCGTTATTTACAGAGTGTGAACAGCCACCAGTCGGAGGGGGGCGCCGTGTCCCTTTGAGATGTCTTCTGACGGTCTTTGTGTCCTGACGTCACTGGCTCAGGCACGAGGGAGGCGGCCGTGCCGGCTCTTTAGTAAGCGCGCGCTGGGGTTGGTGACACGAAGAGGGTCTCACTCAGGATATTGGCATCAGTGTCAAGGCCCCGGAGACCGTCATTGTTTGGAGAAGCCAGCCGCGAATGTAAGCCTAAAGGAGAGTATAGCTGCCGTGCCAGCGGTGAGAAAGTCTCCTGGAATATTACAGAGAAGGCAAAGGGCTTTTTGTAGGATTTATGTATATTATGTGGTTTACACCAGGAGTAGGCTTCTTACGATTTTTATTTCCTCTTCACAACATTTTGCAGTTTTTCCTCAGGTAAGGTGCATTGCGTAGACTGTGCTTTGTATAGAGGGTAAAGTTGAAATGCAGTGTTGAAAATTTAGTTTTTGGTATGTTATTGTTCAGTGCACATTTGATGCAAAGCCTTGTCAGTTCCCTAATAGGGCAGATTAAATATTGATTGTGATTGATTTGTCTGAAATGCTTCTTAGATGTGGACAGCATTTAAATCTGAATATAAAGAGGTTGGAGACTTTTGCATACAATGCGTGGTCCCATGGGACAGGCAATGCCTCCTGTCCAAAGGGGTTGCTTCTCCTTTGGTTGCCCCAGGGGTGACTGAAGACACAAGCAAAGGACATCTTCCCATCTGCTAATGTCTTTGATTTATGGGCTTGCTTTGGGGAAATACAGCCTTCAGCAGAATTTCCCAGATTTAAGGACTGGGTCAGCCTTAAAATAATGCTACTTTGAAGCTTATTGTAATAGTAAGCAGAGATTCTGCTATGTATAATTCAACACATTTGCATAAAATCACGTATAGTGTTGCAGCCAACAACCCCAGGATTCCCTTCAGACTGCGGCTGGGTCAGGTGATGAATGACAGAATGGAGTGTACTGGGGGATGATACAGAATTGTGTTATCACTCCTTTGGTATACTGGGTATAATCAGCCCCGTAGGCTTTTCTCTTATATGAGGTCAGGATTTATTTCAGCAATATATCAGACAGTCAGATTGGAGCTGTAGTTGATTGAATAGCTCTTAGCTGGCATGTCTCAAAGATTGACAACAGAAGTCAATAGCTTTGGAGTTAATAAACTAGGGTAATTACTTAGACTTTGTTAGTGGTATGGCTAGTAGGAGAAATGCTCTCTGCCAATTGCTGATGTATGTGAAATAGAAAACAGTGCACTTTTTCCACTTGGAACAAAATTGCATTACTATAGTGAGTTAATTTTATTACAACAAATTAAATGCCTCAAATCAATGCATTTAATTAATCATTCAGGTCATCTTGTAATAAAACACATGTTGAAATGCCATAACTAATGAGGTATTAATATTGTAATGCAGATTATTCTTTGTCATAAATGTCTGGACCATGACAATAGTCTGTTTTTTTAATGCTTCCAGATTTTGTGGATAAGAGAGGATTTACTGAACATTCTTACTATTAAATCATTATAAGCCATTCCAGAAATCAGCATGAATTATCAATAAAAATGACAGGGCAGATCAATATTCACAACAGTTTATTATAAGCACTTTTCCCTCTGTCCTCAAATGATGTGACTAGCAGCAAGTCAAAAGCTGCTAGTATATAAAATATAAACTTCTGTTCTATTTTGGTGACAGTGTTAGGTTAATTTTTACAAGTGACTCCAATGATATGTGTTTGCTAAGTCATGGAAAGGCCCTGGTTTGTGGTCCTTCCTGTTCTCAGTAGACTGGAGGATTGGGTAGCATGAAGATTCAGACCATAGTCTTATAACCTGAAGGTTAATTGTTCCTGTCTCGGTAGGAGTACTTGGAGGGACTTAAGCTTAATTGATTCAGTAAAATATGACATTCTGAACGTGGTAATATTTTAAGGTGAACTGAATAAAGCATCAGTTAAACAATGAAATAATAATAATAATAATAATAATAATAATATAATTAATGAAGACCCATAATGTTGCTGTCGTTGTGCACGGGGCCTCACAAGACTCCCTATCCCCAAGCTGGTAGCCTGGCTCAGTAGGATGGTTCTGCCCTTGCTGATGTAAAACCATCCTGAAGTTGCTCTTTCTCTGTTTGTTTCTCCATAAAACGATTTTATTCTGTGCACATAAGCACAGGATGTGCAGGTCTACTAGGAGCCTTTGTCTTTTGACCTCACCAACCTCAAGCAGGCTCAGAATCTGGGCTTGCTGCTCGCGATGTTGGGTCACTTGACCTTTCTATGCCATGCCTGCCATTGTGCCACACTTCCTCCTGCGTGATGCACCTTAGTGTTAATGTGTAATGTGCGACGGTATTATAAATAGGTCTCATTGTGTCCCCTACAACAGCATTTGCAGCTGGATGGAGTCCGGCAGTCACAGAACAAGCGAGAAAGAGTGAGGCAATGCGTCACGCTCTCCTTCCTGTCCCCCCACCACACCCCCCCCAATCTCACCCAGTCCTTGCCCTGCAGAATGATAGTGCACAAAGGACCCAGGCAGATGGCACACTTTTGGTGCATCCATGAATGCCATTGTGCAACACTGCTAATTACATAAGGGGCATAATGAATGATCAGTTGTGTTAGCATTGCTGCAGTGTGAGGCCAGCCAGTTGTGATGTATGATGTGCATTTTGCAAATCTTAGTGTTCTGGTAACATGGACTCTTCAGGGTGTTGTTTATTGTTGCCAGAGTGCTTAACCAGTAAATTGTTAATTGTCTTATTCATGCAGCCAATCGTACCCATGGTAGTCAGAGTAATGCTGACTGAGAGATGTAGCACAGGGTTGATAAGGGCACTGTAATGAAAAAATAATAATACATTAAATGGGTACTGTGCGAAAGTATCGATAAGCAAGAATGAACAATGGGGTCCTTTTGTGACACAAAATTGATTAGCAATGCAGCTGTTCGGTACCAGTAGCCATGCGATAATATGCCTGGCAGACCTACTTCTGTTCTCCAGTGGAAAAACAACTTGATAGTGAATACAGCCAGGAGACACAGGCAGGTCGCTGAAATTATGCAAGCAAGAGCAGTCCGTTACTGTCATTAAAAACTGGTATAGCAATGAGGGATTCTGCCAAAAAGCAGCTCTCGCTATCACCATCCATCATTTTCTTGTGAATATTCATATGTGTTAAGCACTCAGGGGTAAGTGAGAGGGAAATTGTTAGTGGTATGAAACAGCAGATCTCGTTAGAAGTGGCATCACTACAGTTTTCATTGTGGAAAAGAAATTGCTAATTTTAGCTTGTTTTATTTTTAGCTTGTTACTCTTATGGTGATGTAAGTTGTTGGTGTTGACAGTATTTATTTCAGTCTTGGCCACATGCCCTGAAGTAAAACCCAAAAATGCACGTTCTGTTATTTTTCTCCTTTTTATATATACCCGTTTATTGGGATGGCCAGTTAATTCCATCACGAGTCCCCTCACCACATGGCAGCTACGCCAATTAATGTACCTTTCTCTGATATGTGTGCTGTCCCTTGCTGACTTGGTTTCAGTCTCTGGGATGCAGCTTGTGATCATAACATTATTCTAGAGCCCCAAAAATACTTAAAAAAGATATGAAATAAACACATTGAAAGTGATGTTGTACTGTTTTATCTGGCAAAATCAATTAAGCTTGAAAAAGTCAGTGTTACACATAATGAGAATAGTACCTATATTACCCTGAAGTTATTCAAAACACCTTAAATAAAATATCAGATAGAGTTACTTCAGATCTCACAATTAATCCTGTTTTGAAAATTGAGGTAAATGCTGTGATAATAACAATCCAATCAGTCTGATTATAGTCATTTCCAGAGGTACGAGACTCGTAATGAAGATCGTTACAATTTCAATTGAATTCATTCCAGTGAAGAGGCAGTGAACTCATAGCAGAGTGATTTTCTGACACTGACCTTTGTGAAAGTGATATAGGTAACACAAAGTCATTCAAACTTTTAAATGTGATACTATTTAAATTAGGAACCATAAATGAAATGGTCATTCTTCTGTACCACTTCCTCCCACTTTACCTTCTCGTGGAACAGTGTCTGTGGGTCAGAACCTAGGAAGCCTTTGCCTCACAAGGGCTCTGCTGGGGTCCTCACCCGGTGGCTTGCCTTGTCAAGCCAGCAGTGTGAGTCTCTAATTTTTTTTCCTGGAACTTTTTGTTTGTAAACGAAACTGGGATCAGTAGGCCTTACAGCTATAGTGCAGTAAAACTTACCCCTTTCAGTAAAGAAAACACTGTTTTATAATTTGTGCTTAGGTAACCAAGCACAAACAAACAGGTGCTGATATACTGAGTGGATCCACTTCTTGAAAGTCTTCACAGTGTAACATATCCATGTAAACACCTATAATTTTCCCGAGTAGGTATCTTTAAACTGAATGTGAAACATGACCTGCTACCACTTTAAGCAAAGCAATTGCATGTTAACTGTAGTACTCAGACAGTGGCATGATTATTATTGAAGACACATTGGAGAATGTACCATTTCACAATGACATCTTTTGGGAAGAATAGCCTCTTAGTTAAAGGCAAATTTAATGTTTTGTGAAAATATTGGTAGTAATGGTGCACAGATCTGATGTTTGGGATTGGCAGTACATGACAGATTCATGTCTGATACTTACTTATTTAGTTTTATTTAGTAAAAAGATAGCTCCTATTTCTTGCTAAACTGATTTGTACAGTTAATTGCACAACAGCTCTTTCCCTTTTTAGATGTGCTTTTGCACCATTCAGGTGGAAGGCTGATGCTGCCACTCTGATTTTTTGTCACTGACTTGGTGTGAGCACTGTGACTTCCTCCTGCTGTGATGTCATGTGCATACCCTTTGCAGTAGGAGGAGCGTAAGAACGTCAGATAAGAGGATGACGATCCTGAAGTATTTTATGCTTGAAACAAGAACTAGTAGCACAGTGATTTCCAATCTTTGTAAAAAGAAAGTTTTGAGAGGTGGAAGTAGCGTGTAGTGGAAAATCCCACTAAAGAAAGTGCTCACAATTGTGCGAGACAACGTGAATAATATGAAAAAAGCAATGGATGATTTGGTAGTCGCGAGCTTCGGCTGTTTTGCTCACTCGCTACAGCTTGTGATACATGAGGGGCTGTTATCTCAACAAAATGTAAGTGACGCTGTTGCCAGTGTGAGACACATTGTGGGGTAATTTAAACATTTTCCATTTGCATATAATTTAATGGAAAATAGTCAAATTGAACTGCAAATACCAGAAAAACGCTTAAAACAAGATGTAGAAATGAGGTGGAACAGTATGTTATGTATTTTTCTAGCAGCCTAATTAACAAAGCTTTTTGGCATACATTTTTTTTCATTAGTATTTACTAATTTAAAAAAAGAGCTCTGGTATTGGATCGGTACTCATATTGGCCGACACTCTCTGTTCAGGTATCGGGATCGTATCAGCCCTGGAAAAAATGGAATCGGTGCATCAGGAAGGGCTGAGTGTGACGTGGTGTTTTACACATTAAGCCCAAAACAGACTGCCGCCCATGAATTTGACTCATTCGTTCCTGTGTGTGAAGCCAACCTCACAGTATTTTCATTACTTCCTTCCTGACGAAAAGACGTTGTGTCCTCTCTTTTGTAAATATTGAAGCTACAAATCTGTTTTTTCTTAACATCATTAGCATGAAAATAACATGACTTGAATGTATTAGTGTGCCTTTTGCTTTGGCAGTAATATAGATTACTCAGGAATACTGGGGAGGAGTATTTGAGGGAAATAGATTCCTCAAGGCAAGGGGTATTGATTCTGCCAGCTGCTCCTTCATTCTCTTCATACTCTGTACGTATCTGATAGCCTGTTTTAGGAACAGACCTAAAATCATACATGAAGCTGGCGATTGGCACAGTGGTTGAGCTCAAAGATGGATGTGTGTATTTAATTACTGCATAGACCTGTCTGAAATGGGCAAACAAGACATGAGGATGGTTCCTCAAATGGGAAATGGTGAAATTGATAGTGAATAAGGTTACGAGTTGTATGGAACATGGCAGCAGGTTTCTCTTTTTGCTGTTAAAGATGGCCTCTAGCATTTGTATATCTAAAATGATTAGGTTTTAATGTCAGATGGGGATAGTTGGTATTCAGAGTATTATAGGCTTGTTGGTTGATGACCTTCAGGTAGAAAAACCCTGAATTAGGGGTCATTATAGATGTGATTTGGGTCTTATGGAGAACACACAACTGAAGCTCAGTCTGACTGATCAATCTTGATTGAACTTTCCATGAAAATTCTGATCGCAGACAAGTGGGTCATTGCGTCCTCTGAATAAACTGGCTGCAATGCATCATCCTGTGAGACGCAGCATCTTTCTGGCAACGTTGACATGGGACTGATGGCTAGAGAGATTATGTATGTAAAACAGTAGAGAACCCTAGAGGTGGAACTATGGTGGAACTGTAACAAGGAAGACCGGAGGACAGGTTGATTATAGGCAGAAACAAATGCATAGAAGAGAGGTTAGTAATTATGAATGTGAGTTTTGGCAAAGAACACACCCATTCCATTGTGCATTGTGCTATGCTGCTCCACACTTGAGTGATTGTTTGCCCATCTGGCCATTAGCAAAGATCCACATCGTGCTACACCGGGACATCGCCAAACGTGGAATCTTCTGGAAAGTCATTTTTATAGCCTCCTGCACCAAGTTGTAAAAAAGCCTGATAAACATGTAGCTTTGCATTGTTCCATTTTCAGAGATTACACGAGCAGCCATTGTGTACGCTGGAATGTCACAAAATGTTCCGGAAGGGCACTTTTAATAAGAAAGGCTCTAAACATGCTTTCCTCTGCTTTGAGTGCTTTCAGTGATTTGTAAATGGATAACGGTGAATGACCATTACATTCTATTTTATTTTATGATTTAAGGAAGTTTTTTTAGCTGAAATTCCTTGTGCTCTAAAATAAGGTAGCCAACAAATACCTCCTCTATTTTAGTCTGAATCCTCTTTTTCCCTTCAGCCTGATTCTTCTCAGGTCCTAAACTGAATTTATGCGTCATTGCTCATTTCTTATTCTGGAAAAAGGTTTAACACAGCTCGTAATGCACTGACCATTAATTGTTAAAGAATCAGTAGAACCCTTGTTAATTTTAATCTAAGTCGTGACTTTTGCTGGCTGTACGACACGCATCATGACTCCTGTCTTTCTCCATAAGCAAAGAGAAAGTAGGAGCAGTTAATTCTCTTGTCATAATGCAGAATTGTATTAAATTATTTGGCCAAATGAAGTTCCAGACCACTGAAAAGCATGCAACTCCTTTGTTACTGTGTAACTGCTGAGAGCTTTCCTTTTCCTGATTAGTTCTTCTCATTTCACTAGATATGAGTGAAGTGGATGTTTGGCACCCTAGTAAGTGTGTGCTGACTGATTGCTCCTAATCACTCTCTTAATTGTTTCTAACCCCCTCTCCATAGGATCCTGACATGAGCTTTTAGGTGCAGTAACACATATACCTGCCTCCATAACAGAAGAAATTAAATGCCATTAGAAAAAGGACATTTTGTACTTTAATTGATTTGACAGGATCTCCTATTTATGGTTCGCCATTTGCTGTTTATTTGGCTTGTGTGAGTTTGGGTTAAAAACAAGTCCTTGCGCCATATCGATTTCCGGCATGGCAGAACGCCCCAGGAGCGCAGTCATATGATGACTTATCGCTGATCACAGTGAAATGTTTACAGCACACTAAGCCCTGGTGCAGTTCCGCTGACGCAAGGTGCCCTGCAGAAACAAAGAGAGGTGTCTACAGCAAGCAGCGGCCGTCTTGTGGAGTGGAAGTTAAATATCAACAGAGTAAGAATGATGACTGTTTAAATCCCCGTTTAGGTAGTGACTCACAGCAGATGCTGGTGCCCTAGGCTGACACCCAGTGGGGTAGTATCTCCCAGGGAGACCCCGCATTTTCTTTGTATTACAGTTACTGCCACGTGATCGCTCCCTCCCATGTGCCTGGGGAGTTCAAAGCAGGTGATAGGCTGTGTTTGTCTCGCTGGTTTGGAATGTTCCCTCTTTGGCCAGTCAAATCAATGAGTGGCATCTTGACTAATTCGTTTTTAGTTCAGGGGTATTATGTGAAATGATGAGTGTATGATTGATGGAGCATAGGAAGTACCCTGAGTCCCTTCACTGAGTTGCCTGGCTTCAGAAGTGACCACTAGCCATCAGTGTGCTTAGTTGGGGTGAAGTAGGGTGACGATGAGTGGCTGGAGGTCAGCACTTGAGAAGTGCATACAAACACAGACACAAAGACTCACAACTTAGAACAGGTCTGCTGCTTTCACCGGTTTCCACGCTGAAAGAAGGGCATTTGTAAGGAGCATGCTCAGTACGAGTACCTCTCTTGCCAATTTAGCACGTGAGAGAGGAACGGGGGGGCGGTTGCTTGCATGCTGCCTGCCATTCACAGCACAACGGAAAGGAAGAGTGTAAGGCAAAAAGAAGAAGGCACAGCCTTCATGCTGCCAACCAGCTGTTGCGTGGTGTAGGTAAGAGGGACTTGAGTTTGCTCAGCAGACCATGAGCTCAGCCATGAAACCCATGGCTGGATCACCACCCACAGTGAGCCCTCCTGCATTTTACTGTCTCGTTACCCTGCACTCAAGCGTAAGCTAATCTCTAGTTTTATTCTACGGAGATTCCATGATATCAGAGCAGAATGGATGTTGCTCTGCTCCACTTCTATAGAGCTGGACAATAGTTTTTAAACAATATAAGAACCACTTCTGTGCAGCTTACATTAAGGTAAATATAGCCAGTCAAAGTCATAAGCCCCCCACCAAAAGGTTAAAGCTTTGTTTGCTTAAATCTCCCTCAGTATTGATCCCAGACATGCCCAATTTCACTTTCATGAGTTACTCATGTGACCAAATCAGCATACCAAGTTTCGTTAAAATCCGTGACGATGAGGTCCAAAAGTGTGATGATTTAACATGGAATGATCCCATGACAGCTCGCTGGCACTCATGTAATGACTCTACTTCAGTAGTTTTCAGGGGGACGCACTCCAAACTGCCGCTAGCACCAACAATGGGACATTAATATGAGCTTCCTGACTGTGTAAATGACAAGATTTTAGAAGAAGGCTCTTCACATGATGGGTGTAAGTTCAGCATGTAAATTAAGGGGGGCTTGCAACCATTAGCCATACTACTGTCACCGTTAATGGCTTGCAAACTTGATGCACCTGTGAGCTGATAAGGAGGCAGGTGCTTCCAGCTTCCTCTCTGTCTGTGAGCCTGGGGGTAGCGAACAATCATCTAAGGAACATATCCTCTGATGTTAGTAATCCTCCCAACCTAGAGTCTCAGTCTGCCCATTACCAGAAAGGAAAGGCACATTGCCATGCTATCTTACCCACACCTTCCCTGTTCCATCTAAGACATGCCCAGTCAAGTTAGATTGTCAGCAGCTGTCATCCGATGTGTTTTACAGAATCCTCTTTATGGTGTAAATCAAGCACTAACTATATCCAAATGAACAGATGGTTCACTGCAAATAACTGCTTTAATAATGTAACTAATAGCAGAATGAAAATTAGTATGTGATGACCCCCTCTATAGCTTCTTTTACATGACCCCATGATCTGCGGTTGTCTATATCAGGGTGCTGCTGCTATTGTTTTCCAGCTCAGGTTGTCATGGTAGTGTTGTGTTTACACATAGGTCTACTGCTGACGTTGTTATCCACACAGGGACATTAACACAGGACAAACCGCAGGGACAGGCACGGAAGCCCCAGCCCATTTGGTAATCAGTCTTCTTTTGAAAACAATAGTTTGGCTTGGAGACAACACGTCCTGTCATGTGACTATGATCTTCTAAGGCACAATTAATTTTGGGATCATTTTTTCAAGGCTCACTTGATTAATCTCTGTCCTGTCCACTATATACATCAAAAACAAAATTGAAGACTAAGGAGTGTTTGAGGGCAGAATAGGGTCCATATCAGAATAACTGTGAAATTGGCTCATTAAAATCATACATTAAAATCTCAGATTTACTAATGCATTATTAAAGCCAACTATTTATAGATGTTCCTGTTTTTTGCAAAATTTTATACTGGTATCACATTGTTTCTTGGATGATGAATTAATTACAGCATGGTGGCATGCAGGCATTGATTAAGGTTTACACATACCATGTCATCAGATCTGTGTGTAAGTGGCCTGTTATGTTTACTTTACTTTTTTGACTCCTTAATCTGTATTTTAGTATACTTGTTTTTGTTTAGTCAGAACACCATGTGTAGAATAACTCCTTGCTTTACTCATATTGTTAAACCTAAGTCTAAATATCACATTAGAATACAATGTGGAGCATACACTCATTGGCCACTTTATTAGGTAGACCTTGCTAGTACTGGGTGGGACACCCTTTTGCATTCAGAACTGCCTTAATTCTTTACAGTATAGATTCAACAAGGTGCTTGAAACATTCCTCAAAGACTTTGGTCCATGTTGACATAAAAGCATTGTGCACGTGCTGCTTATTTATCGGCTGCATCTTCATGATGTGAATCTCCCACAGATCTGGTAACTGCAAAGGCCATTTGAGTACAGTGAACTCATTTTCTTGTTCAAGAAACCAGTCTGAGACGATATGATCTTTGTGACATGGTGCGTTATCCTGCTGCAATTATCCGTTAGAAGCTGCGTAGACTGTGGTCACAAAGGGAGGGATATGATTAGTGACAATACTTTTGTAGGTTGTGGCATTTAAATGATGCTCACTGTGTACTAAGGGACCCTAAGTGTGCCAAGAAAATATCTTTATCTGACCAGACCATGAAACATTTTTCCAATCTTCCTTTTCCAATTTTGGTGAATCTGTGCCCACTGTAGCCTCAGTTTTCTGTTCTTAATTGACAGAAGTGACACCTGGTATTCTGCTTCAATGTGTTGTATGTTCAGAGATGCTCTTCCTCATACCTTGATTGTACGCATTGATTATTTGAGTTACTGTTGCCTTTCTATTAGCTTGAACCAGTCAGGCAATTCTTTTCTGACTTATGCCATCAACAAAGCATTTTAACCCAGTGAACTGCTGCTCTCACTGGATGGTTTCCTTTTCAGCTCATTCTCTGTTAACCCTAGAGATCAGCAGTTGCCGAAATACTCATATTAGCTTGGACAAATGTTGCTTTTCAGCCAAGCAAAACCTGAGGTGTTGTAGGTTAAGCAGTGGTTCTGCTTTCTGTCATCGGATCTTTCATTCTCAAGCTGCTCTGGCTGCTTTTCCATCTGGCTGTGATGTGTTATGCACACAGAGCTTCACACCTGCACCGGCCTGAAGCGAAGCTTTGATTACATACAGCTAGGGTCCTTTGGGTGTTTGCAGTAACACAATACAAGTAATTACAAGGTACCACTGATGTGCTAATTGTTTCATCTGCTCATATGTACAATGTGTATAGTTTTTTACTTATTGGGGAGAGTTCAGGTTAAGTATCGATGGTTTAGCTGATTGGATTGTTTAGCTGAGGAGTGCTAGACAGATTTTTGAGGAACTGATCCAAGAACCTTTTGGTGACATGATCATGCCAAACGTTCACCTGGAACTTACACAATCCACACTATGCTATGGTATCACTCCACATCAAGTAGATGCCTCTTAAGTGCTTCTGCATATGGGGAACCCATAGTGCAGCTCATGTAGGTCGCCTTTTTTGATAAATTTCTGTAGAGATTAGCTCTCTTGCCCCTAGGTGTCTAGGAATGATGTACTTGTTAAAACAGTCCTAAAGATAGCCAAATCTCATCAAGGATTAACAGGACTGCTGTAGCCCTCCAGGTTCTTCTCCACTGAAGACAGGATACAGGCATGCCCATTAGCTGGTTGAGCCTGGCCCTCACTTCATCTTTGTAGTGCTCAAGTTTCACTCTGGTCTTTAGTTATATCCAGACGACTGGAACTATATGAAAACTAATAATTATATGTTTCATGGAAATGAGGGAAGCTACACCACCTCCTTCATAGGCATCTGCAACTGGGTCATGCTGGATCACCTCGCCTGTACCCTGCAGTGAAATTGTTAAATCCGCACCGGACGGTTTCTGTGGTGGAGCTGTGGATCACTGTGGATGAATTACACATCAGGGAGTATCCAGGGGGACCAGCCTCGCCTCCACCACAAATCAATATTTACTTTACATTTTAGGCAACACAGGAATTATTGTGCAGTTAGACACATCATCCTACTCCTCAGTACACTACAAAGGCTCCATGCAAATCTCCCTTTGCAAAATGAGACCTAATGATGGGTGATGGCCAGCTGCAGTATCCATAACTTTATGATGATCTACCTAATGATCTACCTAATGAGTGGCTGTTCCGCTTGGACATAGTGTGCAAGGGGGTGGATCTGAGTGCTGCATCCTTGCAGCTGTCAATCATTGTGATGAGGAACAGCCCCTCATTCTCCATCTTGCTCATATTTGGCTTTCCAGAAGCAACTGTTCTTCCAACAAAGGCAATTGTACTCTTCTAATCCAGAAGGAACTAACTTCATGGCCCTGTACCAGTTTAGCTATTAGAGTGTCAGAGTGCATTTCCAGGTATAGGGAACACAGCACAGAGACCTGGGCAAGGCCCTGACAGGCGGCATAACAGCTGTTTCAGGCATGGACACTGTTCAAATTGAGAATTTGGTGATCAGTGGTCATTGTTCACATACCACGGCAATGAAATGTGTCCTCTACATTTAAACCACAGCAGCGGGCAGCTAATTCAGTGCCCGGGGAGCAGTGCTTGGGGGAAGTACCTTGCTCAGGGTACCTCAGTGGTGCCTTGCTGGTCGGGGATTCGAACCAGCAGTCTTTCAATTACAAGTGCGTTTTCCTAACCATTAAGCTGCCACTGCCACATGCTGTCTGGTCAGCACGCCCCTTAAATCAGTTAGAGGCTGACCAGCATTGCTGGTTTTACCTTCTCCTGCAGGGGAAAATAGACTGTAACAGTGGCATATATGCACTGTAAGCGAATACTGTACACCCTCCTTTAACTTGTGTCTTCTGGAGAAAACCAGTTATTTTCATCTCTTATTGATATATTTATTGTTTTATTTGTTTGTTCATTTGTTACTTCCAGATTGTCATGTGTGAGGTCACAGCTGCCTGGGTTCTGGATGATGGTGTTTCTGCCAGCATTGTCCACCAAAGGAAGGTCCACTAGAGAAGAAGGGAACCGTGCAAGAAACCATAACGGAGACTAAAGAGGACAGCAGGATTAAAATGGGGTGAGTGAGGTGCAGGACCTCGAGATAGCGGGAGCAGCCCAGAAGCAATCATTAATGCAACATTCAGTAATCTCAGTGCCATCAGGCGGGTTTTATTTTGATGCATTAAGTGTGTGCAGCAGGGTTTGTGCAGGTTCAGTGCCCATCCGGATATAGCAAACCGTAAATATCAGCAGTACACACTCATTCCAGGCTACGGTTGAAATTTGTCATTGTAGTGAGCCTGCTTGGGGGGAGGGGAATGCAGCCCAGCCTCCCACGCTAACAGACATGTTTTATGGATGCGGTGCTTCTGTGCAGAGATTGTGCCCTGGCTCTGGCAATATTCTGTATTGCAGGCACCTGTGAGCTAGATGACATTCTCAGTACAAGCGTTTATTATCCTGACTTCATAGTAAATTGCCCAGTCATGCTGTCATATTCGGTATTTTGGTATGATGTTAATGTTCAAAGAAAATCAAGCATTCGTCAGATGTTTCCGTTGAGGGCTGAGCAGGGGAAAAAATATCATCATGAATGAGGGGGTGAGTGCAGAGAGGGAGACAGCTGCATGAAAGCGTGCTGAAGAAGCAGACCACCTCCCCAACTCCATTGCGACAGCATGGCTGAGCCGCGTTGAGGGGCTAGTGAGCTCAGCTACACTCATGCTGATGAGGTCTGTTAACCCACGAGTCAGCAGTGTGAACCAGGAGCTTGCGGACTGGAGCTCAGGGTACACTGAGGGTGGTTTCAGACACAGCCAACCTGTGTGTGATTGACATGCTCCGCTGGTCTCCCTGCTACCGCCTCTGAAAAGGATAATTACTGCCTTTGTTGTAGCACACAGATAATTAATTTATCTGGACTAAGAATTCAGTAATTCAATTGCATAATGAAGATTGCCTGTAGAATTACTTTTTAAATTATTCAGATGATTTGATGTTCCACAGAATGCTGAATAGTAACATGTCTTTTTCCGTCTGCCTTCTCCATGCTATTGTATGTATCGTTTTTTGTAAAGGACTGCTGATGAAGGCATTTTCCTGTCATAAATATGCCAGCTGACTGGCTTGGTAACATACATCTACGTATGAATCAAGAATAATTCATGTTCTCTGCTGTTTGTCATTTGACCCTGACATCCGCCGGAGATTTAATTTTCAGATTATGAGAGCATGGTAGGTAGATCTGATGTGAGACAGCTTTTACTAAGCTCTCTAGTATAAGATATGTGTGCTTTTTATGTTCCTTTTTTAATTGGATATTTTGAAAATGTCAACGAGAACTTTGAAAGGCTGCTGTGAAAACTGCCGTTGCAGTCATGTGTGCTGTGACCATTAGGAAGGCTTAAAGAAGGGGACTTACAGTGTTTCTTAATGCCTGTGACACTGAGGGGGTGGTGAGGCGTACTAATTGTGCAGCTCTAACATCCTCTGCTAAAGAGCTGCATCAAGTATATCCCTCTGGGATCAATAAAGATGTATATTACCTTATAAGAGGAGCAGGTATAGGTTTAGCACAGCCCCCTCACCCCATCCCTGTCAGTACTCCTTTCACAAGCGTGCTGTCACTCTGCGTGTCCTGGCAGGTCTGGGGTCCTGATGCTTGTCCTGGCAGGATGGACCCTTCAGCAGCCTTGATGCCAGATGTAAGGGCCTCACCATGTGACCACTCGGAGGCCATCTTGCCTGCTGGACGCAGCCTCCGCTCAGAGTCCTCGTGCTCGGCCCCCCCCTCCCGGCACGAGCTGTCCCCGGGCTACCTGTCCTACTTGCAATACTTTGACTTACTCCAGCCTCCAGAGGTCACCTGGTTTTCGTGGCAATGCTGCGATAACCAGTCTTGGGTTAAGGTACTGCCCCAGCAGCAGTGTGCTCACACTGAGGTCGCCCAGCGGGGACTCCCCGGCCCAATCCGGTGCAGCCACAGCCAGCAGCCGCCTCTGCCACAGCATGGAGAACCTGCACTGGGTGGCGGCTTCGGATCGTGGTGTTTTTGCTGCCCCCTGCAGGATCATGGATGGCGAGTTCATCTTTCGCTGTGGTGCTCAATGGAGCAACGGCACACCTGAGGCTTTGTACCCCTGCAGGGTGCCGCTGAGGCAGGACCTGGCCCTCTTCCCACAGTGGTTCTTTCCAGGCCTGGATGAGAGGGTAAAGAATGGGACTGCCACCAAGGGTCTGAAAGAGAAGTTTCGCTTCCAGAGCGTTGGGGTCACTGAGCCAAACAAGCCCCTGCGCGCCCCAACTGGCCAGCGTGACCCCAGGGCTGCCTGCTTGAGGAGCCCAGAGGACATCAAACGGGAGGCCTTGCAGAGGCTCCGCCTCTGCCGCCAGAGAAGCTCCCCTGACCTCTCCTTGTGCTGTCCAGCCCACCCTTTGGAGGTGGCCAAGTCTCGCACTGCGGAGTCCCTGTTCCGCCAGAGCCCCCCTGGACCACTGAACTGCCTGGAGGCTGCGATAGAGCGCAAGCGCCCCCCCTTAGGCCGGCTGCATATCCCCACATTCGAGGAGTTTAAGAGGATGAGGCAGAAAGAGAGCAGGCGAGGAAGGGGTGGCCAGGGCCAGGCTGAGGGTGGGCGAGGCCTGGCTCAGAGTCACGAGGACTCGTCAGGGGTGGTGCTTGCTGGACAGGAAGCCAGTGGGGGCCGCAGTGGGGAAGCGGGGGCTGTGAGCACTAACAGGAGCCATCCCAACAGCGGACAGCTGGAAGCTGCTGATGGTGGGACTGCGGGCCAGGTCTTTGCGTTGGACAGCATCACCGTCCCCATATGCTCCAGCCCCACACCACGCTCACCACTGCAGCCCCGGCCTGAACCCCAAATGGACCCGACCGGGACCTCTCTCCAGAACCCCAGTGGTGGCCTGGAGGCCCCGTCTGCATGCTGTGCCTCCCTGCTGCTGGACGGCTCCAGGATCACCAGGATTAAGGACGAGGTCATTGGCTCAGCGATTGAGCTCATCAAAAAGAGGTGGGTGACAGCAGGTGACAGGGAGGTGACATCAATGTTGTGTGTTAGTGAGGTGCTTGCCTGGTTGCATAAGTAATAGTTGTTCAGTCCTTCAGCTGTCATGATGTCGCATGCAACACCCCCTACAAAGTAAAATGCTAGTCCAACACATATAAGCTCTTGACAACTAAAGGAGGCCTTTCACTCAGGAAATAAGGGCCCATCACAGAAATTGTGCACATTTTCCCAACAATGTGGAAAGCCGAGGCCTCCCGCAGCAGTGTCTGGCATGTCTCGGTTGGAATGCCACGACCGGCACCTTGACCGGAGGTTAATGAGTAGCAGAGCTCATCTGCTGGCTGGCTTTGGCTTGCAAGCTTCAGGCCTGACGGGTACAGGACAGACCGTACAGTGGTTACTGCACCATTCCACCTGTGTGTCCCTCTTCTGTCATGCTCATATAGTTCCACTTGATAACACTGTTTTATTATTATAGTTGTTTGTTATTATTATACTGTAGTGAGCATCAGACACGATTTATAATACTGTAGGTGATTAATGGTTATTATGCGGATATGAAATAAAGGCCGGGATGTTTAATATAAGTGTTTTCTGCTGAATGGTTGATTAAACATGAACCAGGGTTGGGGGCATGTTCTGCTGCAGCATTTATAGTCTTGAGCTGCCCCCCAGTGTGTGGGGTTGTGTGTTTCACCATGTGGCTGTTCCTTTGTGTTCCCTTTATTGATCACCTCACTGAGGAGGTGGCTTATGGTTTCCGTGACAGATAAACGTGAAACCACTGAGGTTTGTTACACAGCTGATAGGGTGATGGAGGAGCAGTAGTCTGTCTATCTGTCTGTCTGTCGGAAAGAGGGATTTTTATGACCTTATTGTCTAACAGAGGCTTCTTTATTCATGAGAGCATTGTAGCTGACATAGCTAACTATGCTGTTGTCCAGTTGTGCTAGTGACTGAAAAGTGTTGTTTAACAAGTCAACTCGGTAATGTTTAGCTCTAAATCCTTGTCACATCCTGCCCCAATGAGGTGAAATATTGCACCTTTTTAAATCAGTCTCATTTTAGGCTCATTAGACTCTTTCCTCTGAAACCTTTGGTGTTCCTTGGGGATGGGATTGTGGGCTCTGACCTGTGCTGATTTCACGTACCGTGCATGAGCACGCTCCATTTATACACGCCACGTTTGCTCTGATCCACACTGTTTTTCACTCATTGCTCGTGAGCATGCTCCGTTCACACACGCTCCGTTACACGCCATGCTTGCTCTGCCCCAGCAGCTGACACTTGGGCCACTTCATCATTTAAATGCAAATCCTGTTTTTGTCCCCTTTCACTGTGACATGGATTGGCAAAGCCCTTCTGGCACGTTCCTGAGGATGCAGTTGTAAACAAAAGGCTGACGTGTGTGTGTATGTGTGTGTGGGATTTACACAATGTAGTGTGTTTTACGCAGCAGTATATGCTGTGACAGATACCTAATGCTCTGTTTCTTTAACTCATATGTAATGTTTTCATTAAAACTGCACCTTTAAGAAACACTCCTGCGGCATGTTCATCCCTCTGGTTGCATTAAGACGCTTTCCTGCACATCAGCGACATGCTGATCCCCTGTGTCTGCTCTGAGCCCTGAGCTGCGACAGGATTCTGAAGCATCCGAAATGCTGCAGACGGGCTGCAGCGCCTCACCCGACAGCTTCTGAGTTCAGGTGTTAATGTGGATCGATGCGTCTAATTGCTTTAGCCCCGGTCCCTCTGGCGCGGTGTTTGGCGGGGTCCCTGGGGAGTGACTTGGTGGAGAGGGGGGTTGACAGAGCAGTGCCGACAAGAGGAGGAGGAGATGAAAGTGTCAGCGATGATAATGCCCCCCCCCAACACTTCCCTTCTTCCAGCTGCAGTGCTGAGGGCCCCGCCTACCAGTCACGTGACCCGGACAGCTCCCGCCCGAGCCAGCAGTCGGATGCGGTTTCCATGACGACAGCGGGCCACGGCACAGAGGCACGGAATGTGCCAGGCGGAGGAGACACGGGATGCGTGAGTCTGATGATTCGTCTTCGTTGTGACCGGTGGCTCGTTCGGGAGCGCATACACACACGCAGCACGGGGGCACGTGCAGAAGGACACGGTGAAAAGCCAGTGCGGCCGGCCATGCGGGGACACCTGGGGCAGGGCGCAGACCCTGAGAGCCCCCCGGGAGGTATGCGGTGTGCCATGCGGAGGGGAGGGGCACGGCGACGCATCTCTGCTCTCTGTGTTCTGCAGCTGCGGTCTGGTTCGTGGGGTTACCCGAGCTGCTTGTATCGGAGAGTGTCCTCTAATGTGTTTCGTCGCATGTACCGTGCACAGACAGAGAGGGATTCTCATCTGCATGTAGTATGACTGTCGTCTAATGCGATCTGAATTGCATTTAAAGGTCCGCCCAGTCATTCATTATTCCGCGTGATACGTGATCTGCGGGTGTCTTGTTCCTGCCTTAAGGTGCGTTTGCATTACCCCGTAGCCTTTGTGACTGACGGTATCTTCTATGAACGCGTTTTGTGGACCTAAGACCATTTCTTTGAGCTGCTCAGCTTCTCGAGAAGTGTGGGATTCAGTTACCCGTAACCCATCATTGCCTGTGGTAACATGGCAGCGTTCTGCATGCATGTCATCTGTCCTCGGTGGAGGTCAGCTAGTCGGTCGGTGAGCCTCTGTGTCCACATGTCCCCCTCATAAGCATGAAACGGCAGCTTCCATTATCACTCTTCTCAGAAATGATTAATATTACGGAACCCCAGGAGTGTGTCACGAATTCACATTTAGGTCCGTATGAATTCAGCCCCCAGCGTGTCTCCGAGACATCTCGAAACAGCCATGCTCTTTAGGAGCCGGGCTCATCCGCAGCATGTCACAGTCAGAGCACCGCATTTAGCAAAGGTGCTGCACACATTATGCATTACAGCAGCATCGGAAGTGTGTTATTTCTGTCAGTTATGTTGAGATGGGAGCATTCAGAGTCTGGCTGTCATTAAAATGCATGATCTTTTTGTCATCCCCAAATGCTTCTGTATAACACAGGCAGGTAGTCCCTCTTGGTGTAGAGAGAGAAATCACCACTGAATGTTTCCATGCTGTCCTGTGTGTGGTCATACATCCTGATCGCATTTTGAGCGCTCCTTTATCCAGCATCACCCACCAATCGCTCTAACTTATGGGTCTCTCTGCCTATCGGCAGCCGTCCAGCCCAGGGTGCAGGCGGTCCAGCTCGGACGCGGCCTATGAGCCGCCAGAGTCGACGAGGGCTCAGCGGGAGCGCCGGCTCCGCCCCCACTTCAGTGACCCAATGCCAGCCGACGCTGCCAAGCGCAAGCAGCTGGAGATGAAGATTGCAGTGGCTGCAAGGCTGCACAGCCTACGGAGGGACAAGGAGGAGGACAGCAGTGAGTAGCCTCCGTGTCAGTTTTATTCTCCTTGGAAATGGCTGCCCACATTGTGTCGGGGTGGTGTTTTGCCCTGCTGCTCCTGGAGAGGTGCTGTGTGTACCAGAGCAGCACCGGGGCCCAGTTCTCTTTGGAGTTATAGGCTCTGCTTACTTTCAGCGCTGACTGTGCTGAATCCTGCTCCATTTATGCATCTCTCTATGTTTTTACGGTGTCCTTGAAATGTCTGCATCTCACATGACAGCTGACCCCATGCATTTTATTGCCTCTTCTCTCTCTGTTACTTAATTCCCTCTTTGTCTATATGCGCTGTGCTTGTTGAATAGTAGAACAAATTAGTAAATGAAAAGGCCCTTATTCTGTGTGCATGTAATACGCACGTAATAATTCTCACTCCCGTCAGCATGGAAGTCAATACCTGCATGTCTGACAGGTGCTTGCACCCCTTCTGTAGGGCCCGTTTCTGAGGCACGGTCAGGAGACATGGCCGAGGAGGGGCAGCAACGCTGGAGTGACGTCAGCAGCCTGAGTGCTGACAGTGGCGTGGTCGGCCTGGGTGACGAGCGAGAAGATGAGGAGGAGCCACGGGCAGCTCGACTGGTGACCAAAACTGAACGGGGGGACAGCGATGTGGACTCTGAGCAGACTCGGTCCTGGGAGAAGCCCAGGGACCCATTTGGGGCGTGGCGGACCCACCGGCCCTGCCCTGACTGCGGTCGGAGTGAGCCGGCTCGGGCTGATGGCATGTGTGAGCGGTGTCTAAAGCAGCGCACAGAACGCAAGGAGGCCATCTTGGAGTTACTGAACACCGAAGCAAGCTACGGCGAAGACCTGCGCATCATTAAGGAGGAGTTCTATAGCCCCATGCAAGGTGCAGGGCTGCTCACTGCTGAGCAACTCGTTGTGGTCTTCAGCAACGTGCAGGAGCTCATAGATGTCAACGAGAAGTTCACAGAACGCCTACAGGAGAGCATTGATCATGCCTTTGATCAGGTGAACTCTTATCCTATCCCTGACCCTTACACCGTAACCCAGAGGGCAGCATATTTCCTGAAACATGCTGCCTAACCCTAAGAGCAGCACAATTCCTATAACGTGCAGCCGAACCCCAAGGGCAGCACATTTCCTAAAACACAGACCTTAACCCCGAGGGCAGCACATTCCATGAAACACGCAGCCTAACCCCAAGCACAGGTATTTCTCTAAAACATGGACCCTAACCCTGAGGGTAACACATTTGATGAACATGCAGCCTAACCCGAGGGCAGCACGTTCAATGCAACATGCAGCCTAACCCTGAGGGCAGCACGTTCAATGCAACATGCAGCCTAACCCTGAGGGTAGCACGTTCCATGAAACATGCAGCCTAACCCCAAGGACAGCTATTTCTCTAAAACATGGACCCTAACCCTGAGGGTAACACATTTGATGAACATGCAGCCTAACCCCAAGAGCAGCACACTCCATGAAACACACAGCCTAACTTGAGGGCAGCATATTCGCTGACACATGCAGCCTAACCCTGAGGGCAGCACGTTCAATGCAACATGCAGCCTAACCCTGAGGGCAGCACGTTCAATGCAACATGCAGCCTAACCCTGAGGGCAGCAAATTCCCTGACACACACAGCCTAACCCTGAGGGCAGCATGTTCCATGAAACACACAGCCTAACCCCAAGGACAGCTATTTCTCTAAAACATGGATCCTACCCCTGAGGGTAACACATTTGATGAAAATGCAGCCTAACCCCAAGAGCAGCACATTCCATGAAACACGTAGCCTAACCCGAGGGCAGCATATTCGCTGACACATGCAGCCTAACCCTGAGGGCAACACGTTCCATGAAACATGCAGCCTAACCCTGAGGGCAACACATTCGCTGACACATGCAGCCTAACCCTGAGGGCAGCACATTCCAAGAAACACGCAGCCTAACTCTGAGGGCAGCACATTCCATGAAACACACAGCCTATCCCCGAGAACAGAAAATTCCTTAAAACACAGACCCTAACCCCAAGGGCAACACATTCCATGAAACACGCAGCCTAACCCTGAGGGCAACACGTTCCATGAAACATGCAGCCTAACCCTGAGGGCAGCACATTCCATGAAACATGCAGCCTAACCCCAAGGGCAGCACATTCCATGAAACACGCAGCCTAACCCTGAGGGCAACACGTTCCATGAAACACGCAGCCTAATCCTGAAGGCAGCACATTCCTGACACACGCAGCCTAACCTTGAGGGCAACACGTTCCATGAAACACGCAGCCTAATCCTGAAGGCAGCACATTCCTGACACACATAGCCTAACCCTGAGGGCAGCACATTCCATGAAACACGCAGCCTAACCCTGAGGGCAACACGTTCCATGAAACACGCAGCCTAATCCTGAAGGCAGCACATTCCTGACACACATAGCCTAACCCTGAGGGCAGCACATTCCTGACACACATAGCCTAACCCTGAGGGCAGCACATTCCATGAAACATGCAGCCTAACCCCAAGGGCAGCACATTCCATGAAACACGCAGCCTAACCCTGAGGGCAACACGTTCCATGAAACACGCAGCCTATCCCCAAGAACAGAACATTCCTTAAAACACAGACCCTAACCCCAAGGGCAGCACATTCCATGAACCACGCAGCCTAACCCTGAGGGCAGCACATTCCTGACCCACATAGCCTAACCCTGAGGGCAGCACATTCCATGAAACACGCAGCCTATCCCCAAGAACAGAACATTCCTTAAAACACAGACCCTAACCCCAAGGGCAGCACATTCCATGAACCACGCAGCCTAACCCTGAGGGCAGCACATTCCTGACACACATAGCCTAACCCTGAGGGCAGCACATTCCATGAAACACGCAGCCTATCCCCAAGAACAGAACATTCCTTAAAACACAGACCCTAACCCCAAGG
Source organism: Brienomyrus brachyistius (assembly GCF_023856365.1). Classification (NCBI taxonomy): domain Eukaryota; kingdom Metazoa; phylum Chordata; class Actinopteri; order Osteoglossiformes; family Mormyridae; genus Brienomyrus; species Brienomyrus brachyistius. The sequence goes on along the minus strand of NC_064548.1, from coordinate 7,697,992 downwards.
GCAGCACATTCCATGAAACACACCTCCTATCCCCGAGAACAGAACATTCCTTAAAACACGGACCCTAACCCCAAGGGCAGCACATTCGCTGACACATGTGGCCTAAGATCGAGGGCAGCACATTCCCTAAAATATGGACCCTAACCACTGAGGGTAGCACATTTGATTAAACATGCAGTTTAACCCCAAGGGCAGCACATTCCATGAAATGTGCAGCCTAACCCTGAGGGCAACACATTCGCTGACACATGCAGCCTAACCCTAAGGGCAGCACATTCCATGAAACACACAGTCTGACCCTGAGGGCAACACGTTCCATGAAACACACAGCCTTACTCCAAGAGCAGCACATTCCCTGAACCACTTAAGCCTGTTTGGGATTCTGGCTTTTTTCCTCTCTTTTCTTTTCATTCCTTCATTGTGATATTTAAACATTAGGGAGTAGACATTTCCTTTACTCGCTGTGTGCTTCTTACTCACTGTGGCTCTATGGGTTAGAACTCTGTACCCATTATCAGAAGCTATCAGTTGCTGGTTCTAATCCCATTGGGCCCTTGAATAAGGCCCTAAATCCCAATTGCTCCACAGACTGGCTGACTCTGCTCTCTCAATTTGACATTGCTTTGAATGAAAACATCTACCAAATAAAATCAGCAATGGGGTTAATGGCAGAGTGGAGTGTCATCCCCTGCTGTTTCTCACAGTTGCATGATAATCCTGTATTTTGCCCTGTAACGGTAATGCTTGGTGCACGGACCATCTGAGGGCTGACTGAGTGTGTGTGATGACTTGGCGTGCAGGGTGATGAAGACTTGCAGACCGTCTGCATAGGCGAGATCTTCTTGGAGTTTGTCACCATGCTGCCCGCCTTCCAGACCTACTGCCTGCAACAGTCCGCCTCCGTCAACCTGCTCAATGGCCTGGAGAAAGAAAAGGAGCTTCTCAGGTAGGAGGCCTGGAGTGCCACCTACAGGCCCCCCAGGGAGTAGAACAAGCCTCTCAATTCATTTATAAGCAGAAGATCATCTTCAGCTAAACTCTGAAGTCAGGGTGACTGGCTCCCCTGCAGACTCCTCTTCACGTCTTCTGTTCTTCTGTAGGATCTTCCTAGACGTCTCTCAGAATGACAACACGGCTCTGCGACGCATGAACCTGCGTTCCTTCCTGATGGCCCCGCTGCAGCGTGTCACGAAGTACCCGCTGCTGCTGAGTCGCATTAGCAAGGCCACTGGCGAGTGCCACCCAGACCGCGGGCGCCTGCGTGAAGCTAAGAGCCATGTGGAGTCCCACCTAGAGCACATCAACACCAAGACGAGGCAGGAGGGTGCCCCCTGGTCTCTGCGCTCCTTCCGCCGGGACAGCCGGCGCAACCGCGAGGCCGTCAATGTCGAGATGCGCGAGGCATCCATGCGAACGGTGGGTTGGACGCGGGAGAGCACGCGCTTTGTCATGGAGGGGCCCCTGCAGCTGGCCCAGCCAGCCGATGGTCAGTGGGTAAAGAAGGGCAGCCGGGCCCTCAAGTTCCAGAACGTGCAGAGCCTGCTGATGGTGCACACGCAGAGGCCAGGCGACGGGCCCCCTGATGGCTTGGAGTCCCCAGAGCCTGTGCGGGATGGTGTGTTGATACTCATCAAGGACAAGAGCAGCGGCAAGTTTGCCGTGCTGCGGGAGCCTATCCGGCTCAGCAACTGCGTGGTGTCCTCGGACCCCGAGTGTGATGACACCTTCGAGCTGCTGGACATCCCCCGCGAGGCCTTTGTGTTCCGCGCCATGGACAAGGCCCGTACCCAGCAGTGGTTCCGGCAGATCCGGCGGTACGCTCGCGATTTGGGGCCCTGGAGGAAGAGGCGAAATGCACTCCCAAACATCATGATCAGCACGGCGCAGAGTCGTTCCTGAGCCTGAGGGGAACCTCAAAATAGCCGGTTAGCTGTAGCTTGTCCATGCTAGGAAGACGGCAGTCCTCAGTGAATTGTGCTGTGTCCCTGATGTGCAGACCTGTTAGGAGACTCCGCTGGCCACAATTCCTAGAATGATTTGCTGCCACAAAAATTTACTTCTGTTGAAGAGCATGATTGTAAAATAGACCTACGTTAGTGAGAATGCTCAAACAAGTGTAAAACTGGATGTAGCTTATTCACAAAGAACAGATTCTTTCTTTTTCCTTTGTTGAATGAAATATACCATGAGATTTACCAGCCCATGTTCCCCTATTAAGCTGGACAGGCAGCACTCTTCACACCCTTTTTCATTTAACTGTAAGCTATCGTAAAGCCAAATTACAACAGGAAATTCGAAGCCCGGTGCTGGTTAGGCTTAATGCAGCCACTCCCGCATACCACACTCACAGATAACCTGGGCTTTGGCCCCCCAGCGGTGATATATGGTACATGCTTCTACACAGTCTGTAGTCTGTGTATATCTCTGCTACACGTCACCCCCAAGGTCAACTAGACCAGCGTGCTGTCCGCCACGTGACCAGTCTTTGACATGTCTCTCTGTCTCTCACACTCATGGAGTGTTTTTCTTTTTTTTTATTAGAAGTCTAAGTCACCTGTTTTAATACTCCACTGGCAGTCTTCATTTAGTGGATCATCAGTTTGCAACATACACTGTACAACACTGTACGTTTGATCGCTCGTTTGTTTTCCCTTAAATGTCTCTGTAATCTGTAATTTATGAGTGTGGATTTTTGTTTTGGGCACTTTAAAACAAGCATATCATAGCAAGATAGCACTGTACTGAGATCCTGATTCCCAGCTGCTCGTCCTCACCTCTACTGAAGAATGCTTTTTTCTGTTACAGTTGTTTATCTTTGGCATCATGTGTTACACAAACGCTATAGATAGTTAATAGCAATATTTATGTACCGTGTCAAGCACAGTCTACCTGAAAGAGGGAAATCACTGTATCACAGCCCAGGTGCTAAGTCACGGTGTCTGACGGGCCAGAAACATATGCTCTTCTGCAGTCTTTTCACTCTGTACATATTTATAAATGTGTCAATAACTTTGCATCTGAAATGTCCCTCTATCTTAAACTGCTAAGTATATTTTCCTGTATTTTACAGAAAGTTCATATTTCCTCCATGTAAGATATTGTGAATTGTAAATTTAAAAAACACAAATGTGAAATACTGTTGTCTAAGGCTTTTTATGAAAGGTCTCTTTCTCCCATTATAGCCTTTGGTTGGCCACTCTACCTCCAACAAGCTGCCTGTCTTACCAGTATTACTTTCTCCTCTGAAATGTAGGTGAGTTTCACTCACACAGCTGGGGACTTTATGCTAAATGCTTTCATCTCCTTGATGGTTATTAACGTTAAAATGCCAGTAGGCTGTATTGAGAGCAATGCCCAAGAACGTCAGCCATTATTCGCCATTATTTCTTTTCATTTTGACATTGCCGATGTCATCGTAGGATATGCTGGAATCCTGCGTCACTGCCTGACCTACCATGAGGTGACATCATTTTAGGGTTGTCCCTGATTGGACGTATGGAATTACACCACTGGTGAGACCTTCTCAGGGTGAACGGGCATAAATAAAACTCGGCCATGAAACTGGCAGGTATCGCAGACAGGCATACACAGTGGAGGGGAAACCGTGGGGTCCTGTTTGTGGTTTAGAGCAGCATGGAAATACTGTCACGTGGTGTTCGGCATAATGATCTGTGAAACGTGCCTCCTTGGAAGACCTTACGTGGTATATCTTCACATGACTGGAACCTGCTAAAAAGTGCAGATTCAGCTGGACAGATGTGGCTTTCGAAACAGGGCACAGATATTGTCATCCATGGGACAGAGGCATGTTTCCTTCTTGGCTCATGATCGATCACATGCACTCCAGGACAACATTCCACATGCGTGCAAACTGGGCTGCACTCAGGAAGGTCTCTTAGGTACCCCATACCCTCCTACTTCTTAGCAAGGCTATACAAACAAGTCTGTAAATGCAGACTGTGTAACATATCAATTACTTTTAATCTCTTCTGGTGGGATGCTTAGACATCAGTAATCTTAGTCACCTCAAACGAGTGCCTGTCTAATTAATGAACAGGGATACCTGACACAGCCGGTACTGGCACTCACTGGCACCCCTTTCGTCTGTCTGACTCCTAGTTGAAGTCTCGAATAGAATACCAGCACAGTTGGTTTCAACTACTGTTCTATTCCACTGCTTTTATACATACCGTACTATGACTTTGCTTACAAGTTAAACCGAATCCATTATGATCACTTACACTAAGTTGTGGGGTTGAATCACTCACTGGTGAATATATAATATTGGCTACCCCTCTTGTTATGATAAAGCTCACTTCTGTACAGGGCTCTCTAGTTTAAACTTTTAGTATCTACATAGCCTGCCTTTAAAACAAATACCACATAACTGTTTTATGAGGTTTATTTGATTTTTTCCCCCCTTTTGTATCACAGTATGAGTTGAGGGGCTTATGGGTAATTAGCATTATTCAAAGTGGAACAGATATTAAAATGCAAAGCCCAGATATTCATATTTAATCATATTTACATCTTCAGCATGATGTTGCTGTAATCCAATGGGGTGCTTGCCAAAGTGTGCATTGCCTTGAGGTCTCTAGAAGGAGGCCATCACAGTACAGCAGTTCTGGGGCCACCCCTCGCTTTGGAGCTGTAGCACTGCAGGCCTTCAGCTGCAGTTCTGACTGGGTGTTCAGCATCTCCTTAGCTCTGGCCTCCTTGTTGCCCCTTTGGGCCCGGTTCTGCCTCTCCTATTCCAGGGCCTTCTCCATCTCGGTGTAGTAGTCCAAGGCCTTCTGCACTGGGTGGATGATGTGTTGCTAGGGAACATGTGTCAGAGCAGGTAGGGTAGATGAGTGGTGTACTCTCCCCCAAAAAGGTCCATCAAAGAAAAACACATTTTCCAGCGATGGCCGCCTTCATAACCCTGTCACTAATTTCACTGACCACCAAACAAATGTTGTAGTGGCTAGACAGAGTGAATACTCAGGCCCGGTCAAAGGTGACCAACTGCCCATCCCTCAAGTCTGTACGCCTTAGTAATGCATTGTCTTTGGGATAAGTGCACTCAACCATCATTTCCCACTCGACTGTGACTGCTGACTTCATAGTGTTTGCACAGGCCTGTGAGAAACCATGAAGAGCATCAACACTGCACACTGCCCCCATATATGACAGGGGCTCTCTAACCTCCAGAGAGGGGAAGAGGCCGGCCAGTTCAGTGAAGAGGGGGAAGAGGATGAAATGGATGAAGCTGATAAGAGAGGACGGCTTGGTCTCTTAGTCCCTGTCCAAGGATGTGACAGGAAGCCCCTCCAGCTTCTCTTTGACACTCTTGAAACAGACATTATAACAAAGTATGAAGGCAGCTTCTTGGAGGAAGCAGACATCATGCGAGAGCAAATTTACTGCTGATGCCTTTTCTTTCAAAATAACATTGTTCTTCTATACCCTGCAATGGACTGGAATTACACCTATGATGTTCAGCTTCCTTGAGCCCTGTGCTTCCCAGCCGAGGCTCCAGGATTCCCACAAGACCAGTTTGGATAATTGGTTGGAGGATGGATTTTACTGTCTCCGTACATGGATGATGCATACCTATCAGCTGTGGTATAACTGCAGTTGACCTTAAACCCTTGTTTTCATCCTCCAAGGTGAATATGATAACAAGCAGTATTGCACTGGATGCATTCAGGAAATATTACAGTACAGTAGAGGAACTGGAGCTTATAATTGGATGACCTAATTAAGCTCAGCCATGTGGACTGGCTGATCTTTGCCAGTGGGATTGTAGAGATGATACAGTAAGCTGATACATTGTCACTACAGTGAGGCCCTGAACTATCGTCTGGGTTTTTACCTTCCGGGGAGCAAGCAGAGGCCTCCAGCAGCTCAATGCCCAGCCATCACTGGGTTTCCCCTACAGACCACTGTACTGGCCTTCAAGTGCAAAGCTCACGGCAGCCATAGTACAGAGTCTTAGTGAAGATTTGGACCATTTGCACCATGAACATCAGAGAGCTTCCCTCAGCTGCTAAACCAGGGAGTTATTGTGTTTCTTGATCTATACGCATTTAAGTGCAACATCCAAAAAAAAAGACCATTAGAATCCCATGATGACGGATTCTAATGCAAAGTGTTGCTGAGCAGTGAACACTGTGGATGCTGACAAATTCACCCTCAAGACAGGATCGAGACTAAAATGAATTATTACAGTAATGAGAAATCAGTCAGCAGCCCAAGCTGAATTACCAAAATTACAGTTCAGCCGTTCAGTGACAGACAGATTAATGCAGGTAATATAGGAAAAGCAGGTCTGGTAAAATGGATGGATGGATGGATAAATTACTATTAATTTGTCAGAGCTAATTGTACTGTTGGAAGAAATGCTCCTATAGGAGCAAATAATGGCCAGACTATGATGCTTTGCTGATAAAACACGAAAACAATGCAGAAACATTCCTCAGGAAGCTGACTGTGAGTGTAAGCGTCTTATTAAACTGCATTGTTGACTAGTTTAGCAAATATTATTGACAATTGTTGACATAACAAAAGCAAAAAAGGGAATATGCTGTTTGGAATGACTATTCCATCACAGATGGGTGAAGGGGTGAGAAGATCAGGAAAAAGGGTGACAGATTCACATGAATGTCAAGGGATGGATCCAAGAGGAATGGAAGAAAGATTAAGAAAAAAATAAGTAGTGATCAAGTCAGTGCCATCAGGTAACTGAGATATATCACCTTCCATCTGAAAATGACAGAACAACTGAAGATGCTCAGGCTGAAAACTGTAAGTCAGGAACAGTCTGCAATGCAGCAGATATGTACACAGAACATTCACAGTACAGCAAAGCAATGTTCTATTCCACAGAATACAACTGGCATGGTTCCATCTAGTGGTCGGTTTGGAAATAACCAGGATTGCATCAATGGTCTTTTTCCCTCTCACCCTTCATTCTTAAGAAGGTGTATCATGGGGAAAACAGGGATGATGGTATCTAGTTCCAGTTCAGCTAATCTTAATGCAGCAAGAACATCCTGGAGGTAAGATTACAGCTGAACTACTTTTTATTGTATTTCATACAGGCAGTTATACTCGAAGCTACATGTGGACTATCAATATAATATTTTACCATTGTGAATTCAGATTAGGTACAAGAACAGGAGCTGCAGTGGAGTTCTCCAGGGCCACAGAATAGTAGCCTTTGATTACAGGTCATGAGCACCACATTACCTGCTCCCTGACCCTTTTACCAGGTGTCCGACTGACACCTACCTGATTAAAAAACTCCTGGAGGAGACAGTCCAGCCAGGGTTCTGCCACATCCATAGGCTACACCTTGTTGGAGATATCGCCCACCTTGATCATGATCATCATAAGCTACGCAAGAGGCAGGAAATGCATCAGCCATCTGTGGTCCTATCAGAACCTATTGTGGCATCTACATGGGTTCAGATAACTAATGATGTGCCCACATCTGCTGGCTCAAATTCAATTCAATTTTATTTATATAGTTGTTTATTTTAACAACAGTCATTGTCACAAAGCGCTTTACATATAACCGGCCTGAACCCCCACCATGCAAGCCTGAGGCGACAGTGGCAAGGAAAAACTCCCTCTAGCAGGAAGAAAGCTTGAGAGGAACCAAGACTTGGAAGGGGACCCCATCCTCCTCTGGGCGACCGGGGAACATAAAATTGTATTGACATTTGACATTAATTCCAGTCCATATAGTTTTAAAAATCCACAGGATTCAAACGGTGTAGTGTAGCTCAGGATCAGTTCGGAAAAAAGTATATGGAGAAGAGAGTTATTGCCCTACACCTAACCTAACCTCCGGCAGAACTAAAGTAACTATGGCAGCCTGGCTAAAAGAGAGACCTGGAAGGAAGCGCAGCCATGAAGGTTTCCAGGGGTTTTGGCGTCAAGCCAAACTACTGTCAATAACTTAAGCGATCAGCGAGAGTGGTAGGACGACAACACCAATCCCCCCGTTCACCATTAATCTCAAATGACCATGAACCTCCAGATTTCCCATTGACCTTAGAAAAGGGGATTTTACTCTCCAAAAGACCGACTAAAGAGGTAAGTCTTAAGCCTTGACTGAAAAGCAGAGATTGTGTCTGAGTTCCGAACACTAATAGGAAGTTTATTCCATAACTGTGGTGCTTTATGAGCAAATGCTCTTCCCCGAAAAGTAGCATTCCTTATTCTAGGTATTAATAGAAGACCTGCATCTTGTGATTGAAGCGTACGAGTCGGAATGTAGTTGTGAATGAGGTCACTCACAAACTGCGGTGCAAGACCATTTACAGCTTTATAAGTTAAGAGTAGTATTTTGTATTCAACACGAAATCTAACTGGCAGCCAGTGGAGTGAAGATAAAGTTGGGGTAATATGATCATAATTTTCAGTTAAAGCCCAATTGCTCCAGGGACTAGTTGATGCTACTGTTTCTTCTGCGCCAGTTTCATGCAGTGGTCTCCTGGGACTCATTTCCAACTGTCCTGAAGGAGGTCCCACATATGCTAAGCATTCATTGGCCACTTTTCCTTCACTCTCTGGTCAAACTCCTCCAAAACCATTTCTACTGTGGCCAGGTCATGTGGCCAGGTCATGTGACACTCTGCTTTAAAGCTGCTTGGTGTGCCTAAACATTTGACTTGTACTGTACATCGAAGGACTGATTTCACCTCAGTGTATAAGCAGCAGGTAGCCTTACAGGCTGCTAACCAGTCTTAAGGGAGTCCCAGCTATAGAATAACTGCACAATGTGAATTTATCTCAATTCCAGCTAGACAGCCTTGCCGTGACTGTTCTGAATAGCCACTATGAAGTTAGAGCAGGAAGAGTCAAGTGCACTTAAAGAATGATGCTAGAAAAAATAAAATAAAAAAAAACTTACTGGATGATGCCTTCCCTTGTCCTTTTGTACTGCTCAGTTAATATGTTTCTGAAAATATTGCTTTCTGGCTGTATAAATAAAAAGTCATGGTAAGTGCAAACTAAATAATAAATAATAATAAATAATTCACTAATTTACCAAAATCATTTCTCATTGTTGGTGCCAGAAAATTAGACACTCCATTTATTTGTACTATTTATTTATTATTATGTACTATGTACTATTATTTATATATGTACTATTCTCACTACTACCAATTCAAATATGGTCTATATGCATATAATACATTATAATTAACTTCAGTCTTTGAACTAATCCAGTCATATTTTAAACAGCAAAACAGGTGAGTTTGATCCCTGTATCGAAGCATGTGTCCTGCTGTGATGTGTTGCAGTGATGCGACTGTTCACTACATGCACAGAACATGACACAGTGTCACTCCACCTTCTCCGGGATCTCAAAGGCCACGGCACAGTGGTGGTTCTCCGGGGGAGAGATGTCACTGTACCTGAGAGCCAGCTTTGTAGAAGTGTTGATCTGTAAGACGGGAAGCTTATTGCAGTCCCCGCAAGACTCACAGTGGTACACCTTCTGCTTCCAGAAACTATGCTCTTCAAACTTCACGTGATGTTGGTGTCATTGAAAATAATCATGACTCATGAATTCCTAGAAGCCTAAATTTATGCCTGTTTTCGAGAAATTTATAACAATATTATGCAGTTTGTTTTACTTGTATGATAACTATTAGAACATACATATCAATATGCTATAGTGTTTGAGTGTCAGCTATTTAAATTCAGAAAGACAGGGAAGACTGAATCACAGCACAGATCCATGCTGAGTAGCATCCTCAGTGCTCACAGGGATTAGACATGTCTGAGCCCAGCTCGGGCCTGGCTCACCTGGTAGGCATTGTTGTGGCCAGTGTGGTCCAGGTCATGGCAGACAGTGAAGGCGAGCATGGTCAGCAGGTCACTACCGTCCATCTTACTCCTCAGGTCCATCAGCCAGATCAGTCCATGCATCTGAAGTAAGACAGGAGCCAGAGAACTTGCAGGGTGACCAGCGTCTGCCTTATCACACGTGCACACAATTTCACAGGCTTCTTCTGCAGTCAATCTATGCACATTACAGATCTGAACACAGACAATCTCTATACCCTAACGTTTAAACCGAAACTGACAGTTTCCCTGACATTTATTTAATTTGATTACAAAATAAATAATACAGCAAATCGCTTATACAGTGTTGACAACTGTAATTATAATACAAGCATAATAATTATTAGTAGTGATCATCATAAAGCAGATGTGGTATGACCTCGATGTCCATCCACAGTCACCTATGATAAGGTGAGAAACCCTAACAACAATAATGACGAAAGAAAGGTTGGACTAAAATATTACTCACTTAACTTATTATCAAAATTAACAAACCTCAGCTCGTAAAAATTACAGTAGGCTGCTGCAGGACCTCCAGCTCCATGTTGAACATGGAGATTAAATCCTGGTCGCTATACATCACCCGCAGCAGCACATGATCGCCGCGTCCTTCCACTGCCTGCAGACAATGGCCCTGTGTCACCGGAAGGCTGCGCTATCATCCCATTGGCACCCTGGTGTCATCTCCTGGTCTTACAGCCTTTACCCACCAGCTAACTTTTCACTATGCAGGGCAGAGCTTACAGCTGGTAACTGTCCAAAGAGAGGTGCCCCATTTAAGGCTAAGATATGACACAAGATCTCCAAGCTGTTCCTTTCCCCTAGTGCGACGTGTGATGTTTTGCTTGCATCGCTGCGATATGACTTCATGTCTGTTAGGCCTCACAAAAGGAGAAAAACATTCAAAAACACAACAGGCTTCAAGGATAACCATTTTAACCTCTTTAATAAACGTGTCTTGTTTTTTAATTGTGAAAGAAAATAACAGGCACATTAACATAAAACACCTGGTCTGGGGAAGTTTTAAGGTCCTTTGTCTTGCTGCTGTCCTTGTTTGTCATGTTTTCTCCTTGTTTGTCTGTAGTGTTTTCCTCCTTTCCATTTCATAATGGCCAACAAAGAGAGGTCTATTCATATTGATATGAGGCCTACGGCTAACATGAAAGCACACATTATTCCCGGCCCTTCACCCATCAAAAGCTCATAAACATGCTGAAGCCACAGTCGCAGACACTACCTATGTCGCACTCGGGCTTGTGGCTGACGCCCCCCCCTGCCCTTAAACCCAGTGGACCCCGTTAAGCAAATCACAGAAGCAGCATTGACCTTGTGCCAAAGAAACTGAGAATGTAAGGAAGCATGAATGATGTCATGATGACGGTATAACCAATCAGAGTTCAGGGAGCTCAGGTGGGAGGAGCTTAGGGCCTGCTAAACAAATCTGCTGCACAACTATGTGGCCTTTCTGTGCGTTTGTTAAAAATTCTAATCAAGGAGATTAACGATGGCAATGGGAAAAGGCTTTGGCTGTTAATTCAGCTGGTGACCAGGAACCTGGAAGAATGCGTGTTGGTCAGGGTGGGGGGAGGAGGTGCTATCAGCCCAAGGTATGCATTTGGGAGGGGTGTGACAGTGTCACAGTAACAGTTGCTGGGAATGGGAACTCACCAGGAGTCGAAGGTGAGGGCTTTGAGGCTGACTGTAACCTGCAAGGAGCTGTGGCATTAAAAGCAGGCACCAGGCAAGCAGGTCCATTACACAGCTTCCTGGGTAACCAGGAAGCCGGTCAGATTGATGTCCAGATACACGAAGGCTAAGTGGCTACCTGCTTACAGGTCAGCTAGCGGAAAGCATTGCAATGTACAGGTTGATGTATACTTCTGCGTAGAACCTATGCTGTCGGCATGGAATAGGCACCGTTGCGGCGTATCCTACATCGTAGCCTGACATGCACCTCAGCAAAAATCACAGGCGTCAGGCTGCAGCGTAGGGTACGTGGCTACAAGGTTGCCGATGGTGTATATTATACACACAAGTATAAATCAGCCTTATAGACCATAATAACACCACTGTGCAGAACGTTCATGCGACTGCAGTGATGGAGGAGAGGCCTCACACCTCAGCTGCAGGACCTTCTCACACATGCTCGCACTCCTGTGTTTTGCACAGCATCTTCTTGTGCTGAAAGGGCAATGGCTTGTTTCTGCTTTCCGACAGGACTTTGAACAAGCCTAGCCAGCTGAGGAGGGCAGACAGGAAGGCCAATCACACGCAAACTCCACCTGCTTTTCGGCTGAAGAGTCTAAGCCAATCACACTCATGCGCCGATGCTGCATATTATAAAGGAAGTCGGGAATTTTAGCCTAGTTTTTGGGATATATATACTCTAAATTTTACTCGTTTAGACCCAGTCACCATTAGACTCAGATTTTTAATAAGGATAGTTGGGTAAGATTCTAATCATGAATTTAATTTGTCTTGCCATGAAGTTATGAAAGGTGGATATCTTATGTAATAGATTGTTGAGCATTAGTAAGAAAATCGGGTTAAACAGGCTGATTCATTACTTCCATCGTTTATTCCAAACAAACATTGATCAAGCCCATCTAGGCAAACTTGAGTAAGATTCAATTATTGATGTTTTATCTGATTGAGATGTCAAATGCACACATTTCCCATACTTTTCCTATGATAGAGGCCCACCTTTTCTCCAAGAAGGAGGGATCAAAGCCCAAGACCGTGGCCAGCTCTGCACCTGTAACACCACACCCTGTGAAAACCATGTCTGGCCTTCAGGGGCTGCTTTGCCTGTTCTCATGCAGATACGTTAATCAGCGGGGCCCACAGCTACAGACAGCTTTTCTTGATAACACTTTATACCAGGCAATCATTCTCACAATGGCTATAATAACATCTCATTGGTTTTTATATATTCATTTACTTTTGTGACCTCTGACACCAGCTATTGTGACCATTAGCTGAAACGTGCCGTAAATGCACACTCTCTGAAGCTGAATGCACATTAGCTCGTCACGATGCGATGTGACGTAGCGCTGCCTCTCCTGCCATGCTTGGGAATACCTAGCAGGTCACTGTTACAGTCCACAGCCACCGCCTGCAGCTTGTAGCTGAGTAAATGTTAGCTTAGCGTAGCTTTACATAGCACCCAGACCCTCCAGCTATGGTAGAGAATACTTAATGGCTCGCTGTTACAGTCCACAGCCACCGCCTGCAGCTTGTAGTTGACTAAACGTTAGTTTAGCTTAGCTTAGTTTACAGTAACTCCAGCTTGTAATTCAGTAAAAGATAGCTTAGTGTAGTATGGCGTCAGCCCTCCCATCATGGTGGAGAATACGTAGAAGCTCACTGTTACTCTTTCAGCACCTCCAGGTTATAGCTGAGTAAACGTTAGCTTAGTTTAGTGTAACTCCAGCTTGTAGTTGAGTAAATGTTAGCTTAGCCTAGCAAGTCATACTAGCCCTGCTGGCATAAGAGAGTACCTAGAGGCTCAGTGTCACAGTCTACAACCACCAGCTCCAGCTTGTAGCGGCGGTGCAGGCTGTTGGGCTCCAGCAGGGGGGAGATGTTGACGATGCTGCCCTTGAGGTTGTAATGCTTCAGAATGTCATTGGGTCCTGAACCTGCCGCTGCCAGGAAAAGGTCTAAGAGCAGGAGAGGGAGATGGGGTCAGGGGGAGCTGGCAGGTGATGTACTGCCCAGCGTATGCTGGAGATGACTTGCACGTGGTTTAAAAAAGGTTTTCTGTTCTGTTCCAGACAAATAGACAAGCTAACAGAAAAGGTGTTCAAGTGAGTAAACGCACAGGCCACACCTATAAACCCGCAATGGGCCTGTGGATTTGGCATCCTGGAAGGAAAACTCTGCGACGTTTATGTATCCTTCCCACTCTTGCTTAAAATATTTTGACTGTTGTTCTTATTTCCATCTGTCAAACATCTGCAATGGAGTAACAATATGACATCTAGACATACCCAACCCCTGTCCCCTACACACACACAAATGAAGGCACTGTCCTGTGCCCACTCTGGGCTTGAAGGACAGACGTTTCATCCAACAATCAGACCATCAGGCAAGGCCATGGAGGTCATGGTTCTCACGGTGACTCTGTCACCATTTGACCTTGTCTAAATGATCTGCTGCTATTCCTATATGAGTGCTGGGCCAAATCTGAAACATATACAGCATCACAGGCAGAGGGAAACAGGCGCACTGGGTCTCCGTCCCCATTAACCTCATTTACAGCCAAGATGACACACGATCCCTCTGCCATCCAACGGTGGTGATGCTCACAAGTAATTTCAGCAAATTACAGGAATATTTAAAAGTAACAGCCTAATTTTATGTATCATGCAATCTTTATTTCCTAAATTTGTTGGTCCTTATTATTATCGGTATTAATTAAGTAGCTTTGCGGTAATTCTGTGTGTTCCTGTGATGGTAATTAATTATAGCTGTTTGCATTGTAATTATTCTAATCACACCACTGGTGACTCTTGGTAACCTGGAGAGAAGCTCATTACATTCACACTGTCAGGCAAAAAGGCACCAAATTGTACCTTTGTTTGTCACTGGGGTTGTACTCTGATGGGTGTGTCAATTGTACCCTAGCTGTAGGTAAATGTACCTTTTAAGGTACAGAAATAGACTATGAGGAACTTTTTTGTACCATTGAGGGTACATTAATGTCGTTTGCACCTTGGGGATGTTCCTCAGAGTCCAATTCTGTACCTTAAAAGGGACAATGACCTACAGCTAAGGGTACAATTGCTAGACCCTTGGGGCTAAAGCCCAAGAGACAAGCAAACATACAAATTGGTACCCTTTCTTCTGACAGTGCACTCCGGATGTACAGGGACTTCATCTGATGTCCAGAGTACCCTCCTCTGTGTACAAAACACCTAATCTCCTCCTCGCCCATATATAGGAGGGAGTCAAAGGGCTTACTTTCAGCCATGGCCCACCAGCCATTCTCTCTGCTAATTTGCTTAATTCGCTCCTCAAGCAAATAACTTTAACTTTCTATAAATCAGAAGCTGTGTTGATTATTAAAAATATTCATGAAGAAGGCCATGGGGCAGCATGGTGGTGCAATGGTTAGCACTGTCGCCTCACACCTCTGGGACCCAGGTTCGAGTCTCCGCCTGGGTTACATGTGTGTGGAGTTTATATGTTCTCCCCGTGTCGTCGTGGGGTTTCCTACTGGGTGGTGGGGGCTCCGGAGCCTATCCCGGAGCAATGGGCATGAGGCAAGGAACAACCCAGGATGGGGGGCCAGCCCATCGCAGGGCACACTCACTCACATATGCACTCCTATGGGGAATTTAGCAAGTCCAATTAGCCTCAGCATGTCTTTGGACTGTGGGGGGAATCCGGAGTACCCGGAGGAAACCCCATGACGACATGGGGAGAACATACTTGTATTATACAGTCTTGGTTAAATAAAATGTGTTGGAAAATAGCTGGGTTACAGTTATAAACATACCTACGCAGAGAGGTACATCAGCAAGCATAACATGCTGTCTTAAGCCATCATTGCTAAGAATCTAGAGTTTAATGATGGAACTGGTTAGCACATTTTCTACTGTAATGGCAGGATTCACAGCAGGCATCAGCCTTCCACCTTCCTTGGGGAGGCTCACAGACAGATCATTCTGTGTTTCAAGTGTTTGCAGCATCCATTGCTTTTGAATTTAACAATGTCACCATTTTACACCACTTTCTGGAAATGTACCATGATCCTTTAAGATCACGCATCAGTGATAAATCCTCTTTTCCAGCCATAAATTTCCCTTCCCTGCATCTTTAAGAGCCAGAGCTAGAGCAGACATTCAGGGCCATCTTAGTGGGATGTTTGAGTGACAGCGCTGGAGGTAGCACATGTCGTCTCTGAGGCACAGTGTCTTGGTGAGAAAACACGCTGTCAGCAGCACCTGGGCCCCAAAGCTACAGGATCCCCCTGGGAAGCGACCCCTCTTTTACTGAGATTTATGTTGCATTTTACATGAAGAGACAGCATGTTTATTTTAGCCTAAATAATTAGTGCACATTAACACAGTGCACTCTTTTCACACCAACCCTAAGACCTTCCATCAGGCACCTGCGTCTGCCTGTGTGTATGTGTTGGGGGGGCGGGGGTATGAGCACTTGCGCTTTTGCCCAAACTATTTAAAACGAGCTTGTGCAAGAGATTTGCCCCTTTTAAAACTCTAGGTTTAAGTGTACGTTTTTTTTCCACTTATTCCATGTTTTTTCCAGGGTAGTACTTAATCTGATTCATTAAGATGAAATGATATTTAAATCAAATTGAACTACTTGCATTTATTCGCAGAAAGAGCAGAATTCCTCAGTGTACAAGAAAAGGGATCCTCTACAGTTAAAATAATTTTATGTCAATTACATAGCGGGAAATCCATCCATCGATTGTTCCTTATCCTTACTCCGATACAGATGCTACATGACCAAAGTACTACGAAGCTTTTTATCAAATAACCAATAAAGAATTATGTATCCTGTCACGGAAGAAAAACCAGCAGAGCATTGTAATGGTAAAATTAGTTTTCTGTATTCATTTCGTACTGGAAAGGATACGATCATCACAGTTATAACTGTGTAAACCTTTTAAAACCGAAAAGAAATGCAACGATCATTGTTCAAGATTAATAAAGCAACGTTCCCGGAAAATATTGACATCTGCTACTTAAAATACTGGAGTTAATGACATCTTTTCATAATCAAAACGGTTGAGGAACATTTTAATAAGCCAAGCTCAAAAGGATATTTAATTTAATTTGGTTAAATATTGTCTTGACAGTTAAGGTAACATATTACAGTAAACATCAATAATGCTTGACACACATGAATGTAAATGTTACACCTCTGTTACATTATGTCACTGCCAACTTGGAATTGCTCATATAACTCAGTTATGAACGCCAGTATGCCTACCTTTGACATCGAACTGGGTAATCAGCAGAAAACTCTGCTTGCTCAGGTCTCCCATTTTTAGTGGAGTAAATTATTTTTATAGTCATTTCTGGCTGTGTGTAGACAGTCCTTAATCCGCTCTTCTTGTGTTCACTGTTTAGAGGAGGTTAATTACCAGAATCCTGAAACGTCAAGCCTATTTAAATGACGACTACCCCAACTCGCCCACCCCCTTTAGCGTTCTTAAGAGGATGTACAGTTTACAAACGAGTCTGGCCATTAGCCAATTTCATTCCGAGTAATATATTGAATTTTTGAATGACCTAGATGAGTGTGCTTTAGACTTCAATAAAACACCCAAATAAAACACTGGAGACATTTGATGCTTATTATTTCGATTCGAGGCATATGGATTTTTTTAAATACGTCACCCATCCTACAATCCACCCGTTATCCATCTGCCCCAGACACTTTCACAGGTTGCGGCGTACGTTAACATCCAAAATCGAAATCCAGTGCAACCATGCGGCAACTGTCTCAACACCGTTAGCCATCCACCGATAGGGGACGCTCCAGAGACACGCACTAACCGGAAACCACTTCCGCGCCGCAAGGATTATATCGTTGGTTTCCGCTTAAGCGTGTTGGACAACGTGCTTAGTTAGGAGGTGGTAGGTGAGCGATTGCGGAGTGTTATAGTGTATATTTTAGCCGGATTCTTCAATGGCCGGGAATGAGTCTGCCGTAACAAATGCGGCGAAAAACCTTCTAGCTCTGAATCCGAGTCAGGAGGTGGAATTTAAAAAGAAGGTTCAGGAGGTGAAGAAAAGACCAAAAAAAGTAAGTTAATGCACATGGCGTGCATATGGTGCGTGTCATAGAGGGAAACTTAACGGCATACTTCACACGTTTTAGTTTGCTTTTTTATGTATCTTATTGGGGTCGCTGTTCGGTAGCAAAATGCGCGTTTTCAGCCGAAAAAGAAACGCTGACTTTTTAAATGTTGGTTGGTCATTGATAGTTAAAATAATCTGTATAAGCTGTTCAAGTCCACTTCGCCTGTAAAAATATATTTTGCTTAATATATAGTCCTCCAATAAGTAAAGACTTTCTCTAAAATGAAAAATTGAAATATGATATAATGTCTGCCGTTGTTTACCGTGTAATTCTGCGGATTACATGGCGCATTTAATGTATTTCAGCGCGAATCCCTGGTATCTGGGGTGATTTACGTTGGTCACCTACCAAGAGGCCTCTTTGAACCGCAGCTTAAAGGCTACTTTGAGCAGTTCGGGACAATCACCAGGTTACGACTGTCCAGGAGCAAAAAGGTAACATGGGCCTCCGTCTTTTCTGGTTCTTTGTGTTGAAGTTAAAGGTGGCACAGTCTGAAAATTACCCCCGGTATACCCGTTATCTGGGGTAAGATTACTGTGCCCACAGGAAGTTGGTACATTAAGCTCATCGCCCGCTTCCATAGTGGAGTGATTAAACCCATGTACCTACAACAAAACAGGCTGCAGTGTTTAATTAAATTTAAATTAAATTTACTCTACATTATAGACATCCCGATGTCTTGTTTTCTTTGTTTAGGGTTAACATTATTAACAACTTAAAAGAAATCTATTCATTAAATCTTTCTGCATTGCAGACGGGAGGAAGCAAGGGTTACGCTTTTATAGAGTTTGAATGTGATGAGGTGGCGAAGATCGTTGCAGAAACTATGAACAACTACCTAATGGGGGAAAGACTCATCAAATGTAAGTTTGAGTTTTGTTGTTTGGAGTGGGGGGTGATGGTGGTTTTGGGTATAGATATAGATCAGTTTGTGCTGTACGTTTCAGGCACATTTTACTGCTTGTGTCTGGACAGGTGAGGTTGTCGCACCTGAGAAGGTCCATGCCAGGCTGTTCGTGGGGTCGCAGCGTATGTTCCGTAAGCCACAACATCCAGCCGTCAGACGCTACAATAAGAATCACACGCCGGCGGAGGTGGAGCGCATGACCAGCCGCCTTCTGCACAAAGAGGCACATCTGCGGAAGAGGCTGGCAGCGAAGGGAATCGACTACAACTTCCCGGGATTTGTATGTTCTCGGTCCTTCAGGCCGTCTTTAGCTCAGGCGTTAGACCATCAATGCTAGAAATGTCTTTGAATTTTTTGTTCTTTCGGATGCTGGGTCACAGTTTTACAGATGGGTACTTTCATGACATGAAGGTTGCAGATCTTCTACTGCTTTTTTTATTAAAATTTATTTAAGCTGTGCCGTCTGGTAAAGAGACTTGTTGCAAAACTGAGCTGCAATGCATTCCATGAAGTTAAAACTGACATGTGATTTTAATTTCTGAAGGCTTCCCAAGTGCAGGGAAAGAGGAGGAAGATGACGGCAGAGGCCGAGACATCGGTCTGCAGTCAGGTACGTGTGGAAATCCCTTTTTGCTTTTTATTTTTTGAATAATGCAAGACTTGCACAGCCTATCCTTTGCCATTTGACCAAGGGTACACTGGTCTGGTGTGGATGCCGTCCGTAGGGAGTAGATGTATAAAAAAAAAAAACACGCCATCCAGGCCTTGTATGGTGGTGGGGAGCCTGGTGTGAAATGAGGCCTGAGCATCAGCTGGAATGTGTGTCCGTTCACTGCATCCTGGTGGCGCAGTGTGAAAATTACCCCAGGTGTGTCTGTCATTTTGGGTAAGATAACTGTGCCGACAGCAAAAAGGTGCATTAAGCTCACTGCCTGCTTGCATGCAGTGAAACCCATGTGCCCACAGTGGATCTGATATCTCTGCATTTTAATGTATGTAGCGCCGTGGTCCTGAAATGTTATTTCTTACCATTGCCTGCTGTGTTTCTGAATGTGGTTGCTGTGACTACAAAGGCCCACCTGCACTGAGAAGCTGTAGGTTTCCGGCGTCCAGGTGATGTTATTTTGTGCGTGTCGACAGGCTGATACGCCAGTGTGCACGCCGTCCGTATTGGAGAAAAGGAAGTCCTTGAAAATCGATGATGACGAGGAGGATGACGAGATCATCATTAAAGCCACACCTGCGCCGAAATCAAAGGGCACGAAGAAGATGGTGGAGAGATCCTCAGGAGCAACAAGTGACCAGGCTGACGCTGGGAGCACAGCTGCACCGGTGTCTAAAGGAAAAACAAAGAGGAAGAAGAGCATAAAAGGGGACTAAGGGAGCCTGTGCCGTTTGGTGTGACTGTGGGAGCCTGTGCCGTTTGGTGTGACTGTGGGAGCCTGTGCCGTTTGGTGTGACTGTGGGAGCCTGTGCCGTTTGGTGTGACTGTGGGAGCCTGTGCCGTTTGGTGTGACTGTGGGAGCCTGTGCTGTTAGTACATTAAAGGACTGTAAAGTTTTAATGTCACTGTCGAGTACCTTCCTTACATGGAAATGTAATTTATGTATCTCTCTTGCTTGTCTCATTTGTATGTGACACCACCTTCTCTGTATATAGAATGAAGATTAAATCATCGCCATTTTCAAGTATGCTGGAATGCTACTGTTGGCATGTCCCATTGTCCTGTCTTTTGAGAAGACACATAGGGTTTAAGTGCAGGGTCAGTCATTTATCCAGGGAGTTAACGGCCCAAAAGAGAGGAATCTATAGGTCAGGGCTTGAACCAGCAACCTTCTAGCCACACAGGCACCTACCCCATCTTGCATTTTCTGAGAGAGAGACAGACATGCAGGTGAGAGCAAGCTTGGGGGTCATGGCACATGGTCAGCCTGTGTGCGGCACCCCTGGAGCGGGGGGGGTTAAGGGCCTTGCTCAACGGCCCAGTGGTGAAATGTTTTACCATTAGATCTGTTTTTGTTTAACTTTCTCATTCATAAAACAGCTACCTAGTGTGTTAAAAGGACTGTTTAATTAGCTCTTTTCGTTGAGAAAGGATTTTGTGTTGATTTAAAAACTATGATGTCCAACTACACTGGGATTTGACCTGATATCTCAAAGGTGGTTTGGGGGTTATATTTCTAAACTGGTGTTAAAATTTAACCTAAAGATGTTTTCAGAGTAATGGGTGGTGTACAGCCCAGTCTGCAAACTTTGGTGCACATTCAAACTAAGTCCTTCAGGGTTCAGGGCTGTCCCACTGTCAAATCATCAAGTGCATGAGAGTTCTCTCGCAGGCATTTTGAGCCTTTCACACACACTTTCCATAAGTCCGTATTTCTGTAAACGTTGTCTATGTCCCACAGTTCATACCATTGTGGCGTGAAACACAGGGGTTACCAAGAGATGGTAAGTGATACCTTTATTGATCCCTGTGGAGAAATTGTCTCCCTCAACTTTCAGCCACCTGTTGGGGCACCCAGGGAGCTGGGAGTTAAAGGCCTTGCTCAAGGACCTGCAGATGTGCCGAGGATGGGTTTGGATCGGTGATGATCTGATTACAGGCACACAGGCTTAGCCCATTGAGCTACACGCTGCGTGAAAGAATAAACAAACTATTTATTTTAGTTATTGATTAATGATACTGGAATATGTTCAAATGAGCCATTTGGTCCCTTAAGTGGCCTGGCCTTGAAGAAAGTGCAGATCTTTAAAAAAAAGTCACCAATCCACAATACTAAGCAAATATGTTTTGGCATTTTCAAGGTGACAGGACTTGTTGCAATGTTTGTTCCGTTCTTATATCATATCAAGCCTTTGCAGCCTCTTGCATTCAATCACTTGCCATTTGATATCAAAGTCTATAAGGGTTCAGGTAGCCAATCTTATCCGCAAAGGGCCGGTGTATATGCAGGTTTTTGGGATAACCTGTAGGTCAGCTGTTCAAATCCAGATGTGAGGACTATTCAGCCAATCACTCCTCTAATTAGTAATCGAATTAGGGAGTTGCAGCGAAAACCCGCATATACATCGGCCCTTTGCGGATAAGACTGGCCACCTCTGCCTTAGGGGGAACACTGATTCAGCCTACCGCCCGACCTTAAACGCTCTTATTTCATGGCTAGGTTAACGCGGGTGTATCTACGTTCACTGCCGCTTGGTGGTGCTATTAGAACGTGAACACGTTGGGCTGTAACTTGAACCAAAACGCACCGATACTGCTCAGGGGGAGGCTCACGGGTTTGTCAACGTCTTGGCCCATCTGTGCTAAAATGCAGCAAATGATTTAATTACTCATTCCTATGCAATAACAAAGATCAAATGATCATCACAATATTGGAATTTCTCTGGAGGCTATATCAGTTTACGGGTAAAGTGAGGAGCGCAAACTTTTTCGTTTCCAGAAACACCAGCCGTTCAATATAGAATAATTAAATATAACTGCCTGAAAAGACCTCAGTCGTTTGTAATAAGGACACGTCCCATTAGCCATGTCGAATCATCATATAAGCACGTCTCTTTGAGATGGTTTTCTCGTGCTGTAATCCTTTTCTTTTTGTAATCCTGAAATTCAATCTCAAACCATGGTAAATGTTGACGGAATTATATTGGCTCAGATGCAGTTAAATTTTGCGTAATAAAGATATAAGTTAATATCGTTGGAGATTACAGCTTAAACCGAAAGCATTTCATTTTCGGGACCAGGGTTGATATTATTATTAGACTTATTCGGCAACAAATTAAAACAATACTGGTATTTTGATATATTAAAAAAAGCTCGTTTTCAGACATTAAAATATGCTACGTGAATGGTTTTTTACGTATTAGTTATCGTGCACGCGCAGGAAGTGGAGCCATGCTCGCCGTCGGGGCGCTCGCTCTGCGCATGCGCACCGCCGTCCCATTATTGTCCAGCCGCAGCGGTCCGGGTGAAGCGACGCCGCGGTACCCCCGCCGCCGTCGTACAGCCGAGGGCACGACCCAGCGGGCGTTCGCCTATCAGTTACTATTTCTTTCACTGTTTTGGTGGCAAAGGCCCGAGCACGGTAAGTGAAGGTGTGGCCGTTCCCGGATTAATGCCGCGGTTCATTGTGGATACGTAGCGCCGATCACTGACGCGTTATTCTGAGGCTCCGGTCCGTTAGCCCGCTGCCGGCCCACCGTCTCGCCCCGACAGGGTCACTGACCGCACTTCGCCCTTCGGCTCCTGCCTGCTGTATCTGTAATCTGTGACGGGGCTTTGCAGCGGCTTTCTATCTCCGTATGGCGGATCCCTGACTGTCGGTGGCCGCATCCGTGCAAACGGAGGTCCGGGTGGCTTATGACGGACCAGTAACCGCCTGCGGAGTGAGCCGGGCGCGGTTCTTCAAGCCACCGCCTCCCCGGTAATTACCGCCGGTTCCAACGCCCAAATGTCAATCTGTAACGATACGGCGGCGCCGTGTTTCTCCCCAGGCCGGGAGACCCTGTCCGGCTGGGCCGGGGCCGGTCGCCTTCACGGGGTATAAACGCTCTTTCTCCATATACTCCGAGGCCGAAGCCTCCCGACATTAACCGTGTTTTCAGTCCTCATGATTTACCCGGAACGCAGGTGTGGCAGTGCCCGGCGCTGGGCCCATTTACCGGGGCCGCAAGCGTCTGTCGGGGGGTTTGTGAGGCTCCCTTCTCGTACACGTAAAAAAAACCCCGGACACATCAGGATGTTCTCCCGTAAACAGCTCCGGCCCCGTCAGGATGTTCACTCCGCAAGCGGTTCCAGCATCACGTCTTTCGTTACTAGGAACCTCGTACCTGCCATCGGTTCTGTAAGGGGGGGGCCTTTGGAGAGCAAACCGGGGCTTTCCGGTCACAGTGTGTGCCCCCCCTGTCGCTGTTGATCTGGGAGGGGTCTGTTTTTCTCTCAGGAATATTCAGTGACATTATTGATGTTCATTTCTGGGAATGTCACCCTTTGAGGGTAAGCGGGTTACGGTTTCTTACTCCTGCTGTGTGCTAGCCAGCATGTACATGGAGTGCCTGTTAACTCAGCATGTTTGTTTGTTTTTTGCTCCACTGAAGAGTGAAAGTTCCCCTTTTGATAAGATACCTTTCTGCCCTGACCACAGGACTGCCTGGCCACTATGGACTCCTGAATTATGAAGCACAGCTCTCATCTGGCTCTTGTCTCCGGTTACCACTGCTACTAGCTGTTAGCCTCAGTGACACTCTTTTTAAAGAGAGAGAGAGGGAAGGAAGGAGGGGGGCAACACTGACCCAGCAGCTGCTGCTTGGACACACATGGTACATAGCTGCCATACCCGGGCCTGCATCTCTACAGTGCTGCCCTCCCGCTGACGCCCCAGCAAACCTAGGGCTCATCGCCGCTTGCCACCACACAAACATACATTGGATTTTTCCTTTTCCTTCTCGGCTGTGGGGAACTGTGGTCTGCTTGTGAGCGCCCCCGGTCATGGAGGCCGGCATGGAGTACTGCGTGGCCCAGGTGATGCAGAAGGATGTGGGTCGACGCCTGCAGGTAGGCCAGGAGATCATAGACTTTATTGCCGACAAGGAGAAGTCCCATGATCTGGAGCAGGACCAGGCTGTGCTGGACAGGATGGTGGATGGCATCGCCAGCTCCTGGGTCAACTCCAGCAACTTCAAGGTAGGGGGGCACCCCAGAAGAACATATGCAGGCTCTTGCATTAGCTGTCCCAAGAGGCAGTGTTCCCAAATGATTATTAATAACCTTTATCAGAATACGGGGACTATCTGACCCCATCACTCAAAGCTGATTGGTGCATTGGTACCAATCCTTTCAAAAAAAGTGTTGTGAACACACACAAACTGCAGGAAAGGAACCAATATAATCTTTAGAACCTCTATGATACTCAGTGTCTGTTTCTGGAAAACAGGAACATATCTGGTATTCAGGGAAAGCTTGGGTCATCCTGGAATGGAACCAGGGCCGGGGATTTCTTCTGAACGTCAGAGAGAGCTGAATAGGACTTTAAACAGGTCTGTTTTGATTTGACACTGTAAAGCTGACCTGGATATAAGGCTAACAGATTTCTCAGTCTTTGGTTGTTTTGTTTAATGTATCTGGGCCCCATACCTACAATAAGCTTTTTTTCTGAGATTGAAGCTATATACTGGAAAAGGGAATAAAGGTGTTTTAATGGTGCCTATCTGCGATGTATGTATTTACGCATTTATAACTTAAATGGCACTTACTGCAAATTTCTCAGCTAGTATTTGTGGAGCAAGGGGGGTGTTGGTGGTGCTCAAGATAGTGAGTTAGATCGGCATTGGGCTGCCCCAGAAAGTCTTGTTGGTGTATCTGGATTGTGAAAGCAGAAGGGTTTCGGAGCACCTCATGGTCAGTGTGTGTGTGTGTGGGAGTGAGAGGGAGATGGTTGAGAGATTTCCCCCCTGATTTTTTTTTTGGATTCCTGTCCTCATTTGAAGGTTTTGATCTGTCTGCCAGGCTCTATATGCGAACAAGGCCGCAGTCACTCGGTAATTTGAGTTTAGACTGTTTTCCAATTCTAATTGGTTGTTCATTTTCGTTTTTATTGCAACGCAGTGAAACCTCTGCTATTGATTTGGGAAGGCTTAATTAACAATGCAGCCATCTTTGCAGCAAGCGGCATAGAGGCTCATTAGGTTTGTGCATTTATGGGATGCGGCTGTATGATGGGGCCGAACCCAGTAGAATTAGCAGGGCCTGGCCGTCGTCGTCGGTGTGACGTGGGAGTCAGCTTCCTGCCGTCCTGTGCCAGGCTTTTCATTCAGGCTGTGCGGACTTGCATGTAGAGGTCTCAGGTTCGCGTCAGGCCCCTAGTGGGGGAATGCAGGGCTGTCTCACTCTCCACCTGCTGGAGAGGTAGAGCTGGATGACTTTTTAAATGGCATTACAGGAAAGTCCCTCTTATCTGATGTCTTGTTTGGAAGATTTAAGTAAAATTTGGGGTGTGTCTGCACCAAAAGCAGGCCGAGCTGCAGAGCAGGAAGCAAACGCAGCCATGAGCCAGGTTAGACACATGTGCCCCGACAGGTGGAGCCCGAGCTGACTGGTTTTGGCAGCTCGTCCTGTTCTGCACCCGACTCCTCTAGATCATCCTGATAGAAAACCAGCAGAGGAACTGGATGGAGAGGGGGCACCATGGCAAATGCTAATGTTTAGTCTGGGAGACTGCATAGCAGCTGATCCTTCCCGACAGGTTGTTCCTAAGTAAAGTGTGACCCTGGCATGATTTTTTTCCTCCGGAGGCGATGTGCTCGCTGATGACACCTCTGGCTGTGGTTAGGGTCTGTGGTGTCAGGTCCCTTCGTATTGGAGAAGGATGCTCAGGTGTCATTGGTTAAGACCTGTGAACATCTCACAGGTACAAAAAAATATATACATGCGATGCATTTTAACAGCTTCCCATTTTATTTCCCAGGAGAGTATAGGAAGGAAAATGCAGTCTGGCATCTACTCAGTTGTCCTGCAGTGTGGAATGGGCATCTGTTGTTCCATACTGCTTGCCGGGTGACGCAGGACTGGAGGATTTCCCAAACTGCCCATTTTATTATCGGCAAATGCCATAAAGATAAAGCAATGTTTTCTTTAAAAAAATCTGTACACCAAGCGCTGGGATAGGAGTTTCATACTCGTTGCTGTACCCCAGAATTTTGAGATGTTGCTGGTACCAATCTGAAGTCTGTTTGGTTCATAGTTGGTCAAAAGGTCCATGACCTGGTTTCTTGGTTGAGGTGTAGAAGAAGTAGTGATGATGAATGTGAATGAAGATGATGTGGAGGTGAAACCTCCAAAATGTAATGGAAGTCTGCATGCCTCTGGCAGGGAATGCTGTCATCAGAAATGAGCCCGGGATTCAGGAACCCAGACATTTCAAGGAGGACAGAGGGCCTGACCTCTCTTTCTGCATCCTCTCATTGACTCACGGACCTGACCTGCCTCTCTGCATCCCTCTGTTCTCATTGGCTTATGAGCCTGACTCCTCTCTCTGCATCCCTTTGCTCTCATTGGCCCGTAGGTCTGGACACTATGGCGTTTAATGATAAACCTGTGCGCAGCTACTTTTTTATTTATTTATTTTTTAGCTTGACTAACCACATTACTTGTGGCCTGATGAAATAAAATGAAATGTCACTGTGGTTGTGTTTTCCTGCAGCAATAGCATGCTGATGCCATGTGATCCACGTTATCGGGCTGAGCCCTGTGCGGACCCTGTATGTCGTTCTCCCCCTGTCCTCCTTTTCCCCTGCTTTTTCAGCTGGGCTCATCATGCCTGCTCTCGCTCTGATGCCACAGAGCTTCTGTGGACACTGGAGATAAACTGTCAGGAAGCCACACATGTGGAGCAGTGGTCAGGAGGCCCGCATGCGAGCTGACAGGCCTTAGTGGCAGCATTGCTGTGGCAGAATAGTGTAGGTGAAGGTTACGGCTCCCAGTGCCACAGCTTGGGTTCTCCTGAGGTTCTGATGGACGGACTGAAGTGTTTGGAACGAGTCCCAGGAGCACGAGCCTGAACGTGATTACTGTGAGCAGGTGTACAGATGAACGACACTGAACACAGACGCCATACAATGGGTATTTAGTATCATCCAGTGTGAAGCTCATGTGTCTGTGTTCCAAAACAAAAAATAAAAATCTCACTAAATTCAGAAGTTTCAATTGCATTTTCCTCTTGTAAAAATTGAATACTCCATTTTCAGGAGTGGTGGTCAGACTGTGTGTGTGTCTCTCTCTTCCTGTCCTGTGTATGTACATGCTCTCTGATGGATAGCCTATCTGATACCCAGTGTTTCCAGCTCTGGCGTGATCATGCACTGGATATTTAAATACTTTTGTCTGCCTTCCATATAGTACATGCTGTTTAAAAATTACTTTCTCCAAAATGTCATGATTTATAATAGTGCAGATTTAAGGCCACATTTTCTTGCATCAGTTACATTTTCAATCCAGCTATTTGCATTGAATCTGTCAGGTTTTATTCTGTCTGGTATATCAGTGGCATTGTGCCCCCCCCCCCTCAAATGCAAGCCCCCTGTGGCAGTGGTGGCGGATCTGGGGCAGCCGCGTCACAGCGGCTGATCGATGAGGCTGGGTAGCCGGCTGTGAGGCCACTGAGGCGGTGGGTGGGATGGGAGTAGAGTGTTGCATTGTGGGTCTGGCCCTATACCAGTGTGTTGGCTGATAGGAGATCCTCATCTTTCAGTCTGACGTGGATGAGATTGCGCCCCTTATGAGTTGTAATGCCATGGCAGCTGTATGCACTCCTTTATGAGAGGAGGACTCTCTTCTGGGTGATGCGACCATTGATGAGCCATCTGACCTGAGGATCTTAAATTTCTCAGTCGTCTTCAGCAGCTTCTCAAAGGGCTTCCTTCCTCTTAGGGACATCGCTGATGAGTGTGGGTTTGGGGTTCTGTTTCAGTGTCTTCGGATTCTGTCCTCCTGGTTCAGTGGATGGGCTCCCCTTCCTGTGGATTAGGCGTCATTCTTGTCTAGCTAAGCGGATGTCACTCACCTTTCCTTCACACCTTCTGTAAGCTTGCTTTCTGAAGAGGAACATGCTGTCTGTTTTAAAATGGCTGCCCCTGGTCATCCTGTTGTGATGGGGGAAATGCCCATAAGTTGCACGTTTTCTCTGTCGCGCGGCAGCAGTCTGCTATTGTCGCCACGCCGAGGGGGGAGGCAGGTCTTCGGACAGCTGCCAGGCGCCTGGCCACCGCTGGCTGTAATCCTGTCTCCTTATAAGGAGGCTGTTGTATCCTTGGCTGGGGCGGCGGGTGACGACGGCACGCTGCACTGAAGCAATGCTTTGGAAGAGCTGCTATGTCTTTGGCTTGCCCTGCCAACAGTGTTGCCTCTCACTCACTAATTATAAATTGACATTTTTCTTGTTTGGGTGTGATAGTGGCGGCCCTCTTGCCTGCCTGCCTGCCTGCCTGCCTGCATCAGGTGATTTGTGGGGACTTCTGGCAGACACAATCCCTGTCCTCCACTTCTCTGTGATGCATGGCCGCTGAGCCCCATCCTGTCCCAAATGCGGCCTGGCAGGATTGTCTAATTTTTTCAAACGATCTCACACTCGGGCAGCTCAGGTTTTGACTCTCTCTCTCTCTCTCGGAGGTGTTGTGCTGGTAAAGTCATTCAGCCAGCAAAGCAGTGTGTGCTGCTCCTTGCTCCACACATTATCAGCGTTATTTTGATATCTTTCAGCACACAGGCCTGAACTTGCTCCGTTTATGGATGTAAGCGCCCTCTTTAATCAGCCGAGTAGGCAGCTCGATGACTCGTACACCAAGGTGAGGATCCTTCTGGAAGTGCGTCCTTTGAGCTCTCGCCTTTACCCCCAAGCTGCTCCGTGTATGATAAAAATAAAGCTTTAAACAGTGTCCCTGTCTTGTGTTTACGGCTTGGCAGCTTTTTTTCCCTTGGGGTCTTTAGGCAAGGTGCGGTGAGGCTGCAAGATGTGCTGTGATTCCCATGCGACGGGCACAGAGAACCTTTTCACTGTCACTGCTCAAGGCCAGATCAGTGCATCTTCAACAAACTTTCACATCCCA
Source organism: Brienomyrus brachyistius (assembly GCF_023856365.1). NCBI lineage: Eukaryota > Metazoa > Chordata > Actinopteri > Osteoglossiformes > Mormyridae > Brienomyrus > Brienomyrus brachyistius. The sequence continues at coordinate 7,668,798 of NC_064548.1, read as the reverse complement.
TCCAAAAAAGGCTTTGAAACCTTTTTTTGTGCAGCAGTAATATCACATGGGGATACAAAGTCAGATTTTAGGATGCTGTCACGGGATGGTAAACTTTTAAGATTTCTCTTTAGAAAACATACCTCTACTACTAAATAAAGCTGATTAGTATTACGCCAAGAGAACTATTTAATTTGTTGGCTGCTGATAAATAGGACTATGTCTAGGTTCATATTAGTGATTTATTTCAGTTGTGACACCAGGCCAGGCCCTGTCACGTCCCTGCAAACCGGCGTGTGCTATTCAACAAAGGTGGTGTGTTATGCCTGTGTGCCACTCTGCCTCAAGCCCCAGATTAGCAAGTGGGGTGAATGACTGCGAGGCTCATATTGGTCTTGTAATTAGGTTACTGGTTAGTGAAGAACAGGAAAGGGGTAGTGGCCTGTGTGAATAATGAAAGGAGAGCAGCTTTCAATCAGTAGGCAGGTGGGAGGTGCTTTGTCTATATGTAGGGCATTGAGATGAGAGCATAGCAGAGACTGCCAGTCAGCCTATGAGTAGGAGGGGTCTGTCTTGTCTAGAGCATTTAGGGGGGGGGCATAGCAGAAACCGCCAATCGACAGGCAAGTGGGAGGAATCTGTGTGTGTGTGTGGGCAGCAGGGGTGGGCATAGCAAAAACTGCCAATCAGCAGGGAAGTGGGAGGGATCTGTGTGTTTATGGGTGTGACCTGTAGGGGTTGGCATACAGAAACTGCCAATCAGCAGGGAAGTGGGAGGGATCTGTGTGTGTGTGGTGGCCAGCAGAGGTGGACATAAAAACTTCCAATCAGCAGCCAAGTGGGAGGGATCTGTCTACATATTCTTGGTGTGCCTGACCTGTATTTCTAACCCTTCAATAAATTAAAAAAAGCAAATGCTATAGCAGCTTTCAGTGTTTCACTGAAGCATTTCATTAGCCCCCATGCTGTGTCACATGGCGCTGATGTGCTGATTGCTCCAGGTGGCTGTGTTTCCTGAGGCCCCCTGCTGGTGATAGCTGATAAGTGAAGAGTGCCCTGGGTCAGTGGGGTGGGTGGGAGGGGTTGTGCTTTGTTAAGTTCTGCCTGGATGGTCTGGGGGGAGCTGAACTGCCAGGCATCAATACAGAAGCCGCCAGAAACTATGGCACCCCCCAGCTGGCATAGTGGGAACCCTGGCCAGGCGGGGAATGCTCATAAAAGGTGTGGTATTTTTGGGTGGAGGAGCTATTTCAGGGAATATGGACAGGTGTGAGGGCCTCCCTCACCCCGACAGCCTGCGGGTGGTGGACGCTTGGGAAACCACGTGCTGTGCCAGCCCTCGGCCTGTTCATGTTTCCCCGGTGTTGGCATGGCCTAGCCCCTCCCCTGTCAGTGGCACGCTGCACGATGGTCACCCTCCCCTGACATTCTGATGGAGGTTAGTGAGTCTTCTCCTCCCTCCTCCAGTTAGAAGCACATAGTCTGTACGGCTCACAACTCATGACGGCTGGAGGATTTGGCGTCGGGGTCCCGGTAAATGGGCCTGCAGTGCACACCCGCGGTCCACTGTGCAACTGCTGTAATTCACTGTGTAGCCCAGGAGGTTACAGATTTGGGGCTATACACAGAAGGTCATGGCTGGGTGGCCCTGCCCCCTCACAGACACTCTTCCCCAAAGGGAGAGTCCGCAGCACCTGCAAACATGAGTGATTTCGTCTATAAACCTAATGCGTCCGAGTGTTTCTCGAACCCCATCAGAGGCTGACCCTAGGCCCTGTGATGCAGTGTCAGACGACACAATAATCCCATGACACTCACTGTCCCACCCACACCGCAGCCCTTGGGACTGGAGCCAACCTGAGTCAGATGACGCACGTTGACGAGCGCTGTGCCCTGTGGCCTTGGTTCTGGGCCGCAGCCCGCAGTGGGAATGCAGGCTGGGAGCGGCCCACTCGCGACAGCTGATGCCATGAGGTGCTGAGTGGCCATATGGGTCTGCTCACGTCCGTCCATCAGCCACTTATCATTAGACGTGTGATTCCAACCGCCAACCCAGGAGGCAGTGGTGCTAACTATTGTACTATCGTGTGACAAGCTTCAGTAAATATTCAGTTTAGCTTGTGACATCGCCACCTGCTGGCAGAGTGCAGTTTTCCCTCATAGCTCGATCCAACAGCTCCTGCTAAGCGTGTGGAGTAGAGATGGAGCGCCTGATTATTTGTGTTTTGTTTCGCTGCTCAGAGAGGGAATCTGTTTGTATTGAGCATTCCCAGGCCTGCCGCACATTGCAGGGCCAGGCCTGCTCTGTGTGTTTGCTGAGTCACCGCACTGCCAGCCCCTGCTCCTTCTCCCCTGTAGATACACTCATTCTCTGGGTTGCTGCTACCGTCCAGGGTCAGTATGAAGAAAAGAACTCCAGCTGGTGCTCAGTGACAGGGAAGCCTACAGGCTGGAGCAGGGTTTCTTGAGTAATTAGCGGACTTGGTGAGTGTGACCCATAGCTTATTCACGGCAAACTCTGCAGCAGCAGCGTTTCCCCTACCATTATATTGGGTGCCCTGCCCCCCCTTGAAGGTCAAGTTAGTTCTATTGAATTTTATTTTCTATATAGCGCCAGATCACAACAGAAGTCATTTAAGGTCACCTTTCCTATAGAACAGGTCTATACATTGTCCTTTTATTTAGCAAAGTAAATAGCCTTATGTTATATATCTTATTTACACAACAGCTTGTTATTTTTGTCTGTATACGGTCGCGCGTTTACAATTCTCTTGTAGTTCCGGCCCAATGTGTGCATAGAGACATGTGCGTGTACACACAGGTGAGCACTCTCCCACCAGCGGACAGAGAGCGCGTGTCGGAAAATTTGTCGTGTAAGCCACCCGGTCAGCGGTGTGAACTGTGAGAGGGACTTCTCCACCATGAACAGGATAATAAATACATTTCACAATGGGATTTTATATATGTGTTTATGAATGTTCTTCCAGAAGCCCAGAAAGATACACTGCAGTGACAAAAGCTGCACACTTCGTGGATAATTGTCATACAAAGAAATGTTCTGATGTTTAGTTCAGTTGTTATATTGACTGCTGTCATTAAAAGAAACACATTAACACCATGAATCCTGTCTGTGTCCATCTGCCTCCACCCCCCCGCCCCCGCGAAAGCTGTAAACTTAGGGGAAACACTGCGCAGTGTCGCTAATTCATGAAGAGCAGTGCATTGTGGGAAGACCTTTCGATTGTTAGCAGAGAGGTGAGGCCTGTGGCCAGGGTTCATGGCTCCTTTGTGAGATTGAACTTCTGCAGGTGTAGCTGTGACCTGACGGGGGCAGATGGGGTCCTGCTGTGATGTTAAGGTGTCACCGTGGATGGGGATGGTCAGCAGTGTGCACGGTTACGGCTAACCGAATAGCCTCCATGGTTTTGTGGGCTATTGATCTGTTCTGACCTCAGTTGGCCTGATAAGGTTATTTCTCAAGGCTAGGTAGTGGGTCAGCCTGGATATGTTGCCCATGAAGGGGGTGGATTTGTACCAGTGACATCAGTTGGGTCATGTCTCAGTGTCAGCGTTTGGTGACTAGCACTCTAGTATACACACGTGAAGATGGTGGGAAAGGTGCTTGATTTAGAATCTTTTGCTGTGATTACGGCCACCGTCCAGGTGGTGCTGGTTTGTAAAGTCATGCTGAAGCTTCTTTGTGTCAGACGGTGTATTCATGGCTAAAACGCAGCTGCCCTGTTGCTGCTGCATGATTATCCCCTTCAACCTCAGCTTTCACACTCTCTGTCTCGGCTGGGAATTTCAAGGTGAGCCCGGTTCTTAAATGCTGACAAAATCAGAGCTGCTCTTTGCCATCACCTCTGTCCTCATGTTTTCAGTGATTCGAGACTCCGTGCTAATGTGGAAAGATGCGATTAAGAAAAACTAAATAAAGCCTCCAGGACGGGGGGGGGGGGGCATACAACCAGCGATGCCTTGTGAGGGTGGCCGCTACACATGGCTAGTCTGTGTGTTTCGCATTCGTTAGTAACTATTGGGTAGGTTTTTAGCTGGGGGGTGGGGCAGCAAGCTGCCCATCTGTTGGGCAGGCTAGGAGGGGGGAAGGGGGTGGGGAGAGGAGGACAAGATGGCGCACGGCTGAGGAGACAGGCACGGCGATCTGCCAGACAGAAGCTATGGGGGGTGTGGTGGCAGGCGTGGAGCTGACAGCCACCTCGAGTGTGTGTGAGGAAGGTCTCTGCATATGTGGCTTTGTACAATTGTGTGTGTGTGTGTGTGTGTGTGTGAGAGAGAGAGAGAGAGAGGGAGATGTGAATAAAGGTAGTTTGAAAAATGTGCCTATCACGGATGAGTGTGTCTGGGCTGGCCAGCATGTGTGTTTTTAGAATGAAATGTGTTTGTGGTGTGACAGCAGGCATGCATGTGTGCAATGAAGGATCCTTATGGTGAGACAGGTATTATGTACGACAGTTTTAAGGATCTCTGTGTATGGAGTGAACAAGGTAACAAAAACATCCTCGAAATGCAGATTTTCAAATACTGCCAATGAAATTGGAGTTCGTCATGGAGTCTTATGGCTAAACATAATTAATATACAGGAGCATTTTAATGTAGTTACTACACATTGTCTATTTCCGAGGGAATGTGTCTTGAATAATAGAGTAAATCTTTGCTTTCGTGGGATTAACAGTTCCCTTTTCTACCTATAGATGGCAGCATTACCTAGTTCGTTAGATTGTTATGTATGTTTTTCTTTTTTCTTTAATAACCCACGGTGAAGGGTTCCAAAAATTGCACCCGTGCCTGAACGAGACGCTCAGGTGGTGCGGGATGTGTTGTTGTGGTGTTAGCAGGGATGCCCTCGCTAAACGCTCATTGGACAGCCCGTATCACCCCAAGACAAGGAAGGTTATTCGAGTATGGGCAGGAAAGCTATGCTTAAAAAGCACTCCACATCCGCTTCAGGGTTGGTGCCCAAAAAAGACATTGTTTTATTTTACGGTTTCCTCACATCTCAGAATCATATTTTCGTTCAAAAAGCAGCTGCTGGAAGTTAATGCTGTCCTTGTAAATTATGATTAAAACGGTGAGATGCCATATTACCCATAATCCTTTGCAACATATTTTTGCAATGTTGGATTGATATAATTTGAATGATTTTAAAAATTCTTTAAAGTCTTCAAATACAATGATTATGCTCACATTTTGACATATTTCTTTGTTTTTTTTTTTTTGTTAAGGTGGCTTTGCTAGGAATGGACATTCTGTCTGCTTTAGTGACCCGGTTACAAGACCGCTTCAGAGCCCAGATTGGCACAGGTAAATGGTCTCTGTCCTAACTTCATGGCATGCTTTAATCAGTCCTTCTGACACCTCTTTAAGGTTAAGGTTGCGGGCTGCCCCCCCCCCCCCCCCGCATCTCTTTGTTCTCCCAGTGCTGCCGAGTTTGATAGACCGATTGGGAGATGCAAAAGACCAGGTGAGAGACCAGGATCAAGCTCTGCTGCTGAAGATCATGGAGCAGGCTGCCAACCCTCAGGTACCCTCTCACGCACATACACATATCACATATACACCAAACACACACAGACCAAATACACGCACTCACATGCCATACACACACACACACACACACACACACACACACACCACATGCACACACCATGCACATACATGTCACACACACACACACACACATACCACATATACACCAAACACACACAGACCAAATACACGCACACTCACATACCAAACACACACACACACTCACCATGCACACACACACTTATATATGCACATATACACGCACACATGGTATACACACACACACATATCACATATACACCAAGCACACACACACACACACACGCACATACACATATCACATATACACCAAGCACACACAGACCAAATACACGCACTCACATGCCATACACACACACACACACACACACACACACACACACACCACATGCACACACCATGCACATACATGTCACACACACACACACACACACACACACACACACATACCACATATACACCAAACACACACAGACCAAATACACGCACACTCACATACCAAACACACACACACACACACACACACACACGCACATACACATATCACATATACACCAAACACACACAGACCAAATACACGCACTCACATACCAAACACACACACACTCACCATGCACACACACACTTATATATGCACATATACACGCACACATGGTATACACACACACTCTGTATAGCCTACACACCACATATGTACACACACAGGCACACACACACATGTAGCTATCTAAATGGGGACCTTCCATTGATTTCTATGGAAAAACCCTAATCTCAATCACAACACCCTTAACCCCTACCCAGCTCTAACCTTAACCATAAGTAACTAAACAAAATATGACACTAAAATACGGCATTTTTACTTTTTTGATTACTGCATTTTGGGGACATTTTAGCCCCCAGATGTGATCTGTGTAACCCCACACACATACACACACTCCCCCATAGTCCTCATGGCCGTAGCCTAACCACAGTGTATTAAAGTGTTGTATGAAAGTAATCATGTAGTGTCTGACATTGCAGAATGGCCGAGTGCGTTTGCCTTCTTTAAGGGATTCGGGGTGTGTGTAACAGCAGAGTGTGTGTAAGCCCATCAGCAGCTCTGCCTTTTGGGTTTCCTTGCAGTACGTGTGGGACAGGATGCTGGGCGGTTTCAAGCACAAGAACAACCGGAGCAGGGAGGGGGTCTGTCTCTGTCTGGTCGCCACCCTCAGCGTGTGAGTGCCATCGTCGCGAGGTCACACAGCAGTGCTGCAGTGGCCGCTCCCTTTGAGGGAGGCTGTCTCTGATCTGCACCACCTGCACTCTTTCTGTTGAATAAATGGAGACCCAGCGCACTAATTTCATCTTTTGACTTTCAGATATGGAGCTCAAGGTTTAACCCTCAGCAAGATTGTACCACATATATGTAACCTGTTAGGAGATCCCACAAGCCAGGTACTCTCTGCTGCCCACGCATATTCACCAGTGTGACTCATCTGTGACCCATATAAAAGACGTTGAAGCCAGAGAAACGGCTTACACGAGTTATCTTACACGAGTTTCTTGAGCCCCCTAGTGGTTGGTAATTGTACACCATGTCCATGCTGAGATCGTAGGAAAGAATCATTTTCTAGCGGTTTGTCTATCTCAACACTAATAGTGTATTTGGGTGGGCAAAGATAATTTATGATTATTTCCAACATTTATTTTTGTTTGACTGAATAATTCGATTTAGTAGTCTAATATATTTATATTTTATTTATCCAAAATACTGTATTCATTATAATAGGACTGTCTAAATATTTTGTTTATGTTGTTGGAAACTGTATGATCATTAAGGAGCAATATGTACATAAGGCTCTGCATTACCCTCACTGGCATGCAACTTTAAACTGCAGTAAATGTCCTCCTATCCTTCATTCATTCATGCTGCTGTACTGTCTCTTCCCGATCTCCCCTTTTAGCCTGTCCTGTGATTGGGCAGATCCATCACAGACCCCACCCCCCAAGTCACAGAACTTGGAGCATTGCTTTTTTTTAGGCACATCCTGTTCATAGACACACCCACATAGAACTTTCCTGCTGCTTCCAGGCCTCTGTCATCACAGGAACAGCACTTCCTGTCCAGAATAGGAAGCCCACCCCCATCAGCTCACAGCTGTAGACTCTCACATGACCCCCATGGACGAGACTCTCACAGGGCGTTTCTATGGTGCCAGTCAGTTTGATCCTGTCTTAGAGCTGACTTTTCCTTTGCAGGTCCGAGATGGGGCCATGAACTGTCTTGTGGAAATCTACCGGCACGTCGGTGAGAGAGTACGGATAGACCTCAGTAAGAAGGGCCTGCCCCAATCACGGTATGCATAACCACGACCCCCCCTACGCTATGATGGAAGCTCACGAAAGCTGCCGGTTTCCAGCGTAGCAAAGACAGCCGTTAGCTTTTCTTCTGAAGGTGTAGCTGTTGCCTTAATGGTTAAAATGTTCTCGGGGATAAAAGCTGACTTTTTAAATAACCTTCATTCACTGCACTTCAGTAACACATTATTGGTGCTTTTCAGGTCATGTTTTTAAAGTTATGCTATGAAAATGTCCTTGAGGCCTGAGTATGTGATTAATCCGCCTCACGCCCGGAATCCGGCTTATTCATATGGTGACATAAATAGCAATTTAATGTTATAGGAGTCGCATTATAATGGACTATGTTATTGTGCTCTAGAGCAGTCAGGCTGCAGGATAACAGAACGTTATGATAAGTGATCTCTTTACTTGTGTGAGTTTAGTTTTTAAAGCTGTAAGTGGCACTTAATGGCTGCTAGGTGGGACCGTATTATAACCGCACCAACTGTAACTGTGCTGTCACCCGAGAACGATAAAATTTTACAATAGTGCACACTGTCAGTTTTATGTTGACTTCCGTAACCTTCATGCAAAGCCAGATCCATGGAGACACGTTGCAGCTGTAAATTGTACATGAAAGACTTTGTTGCTTCTTACTGTCAAGTTAACTTTTTATTTATTCGAAGCAGACACTAAAATGCTCTAGTGTTGATGTAGTAGTAAAGACTCTAATAGCGGTTTGATAATGCAGCAGAAAAGTATTAATGCAAATTCTTATTAGTAAGAGGCATTATTGTAAAGGTTCATGGCAGTACAGGTGGACACAGTTTCTCTGTGCTCTGAGCAGAGGTGGAGATTTCAGGTCCAGAGACTACAAATCCAGACCACGATTTTGTTTCAACCAACCAGTTGAGTATAAAGAGTCACAGTCACAGGATACTCAACTGGTTGGTTGAAACTAAATCTTGGTCTGGATTTGTACTCTCTGGATCTGAAATTTCCATCTTCTGCTGTGAGTGGGGCGCTTCTCTCGCCTGCTTTGGCTCTGACCTGCTTGATGTGTCTCTTTAGGTTGAATGTAATCTTCAGTAAATTTGATGAAGTCCAAAGATCTGGGAACATGATCCTGTCATCTGCCTCAGGTGAGTTACTTGACATTCGGGTCTGGGACTGTCTCATCCAGGGTGTGTACATGTGAGTGACTTTGGGTTGGCTGGAAGCTCGGAGGGAAACCGCCATCGTGGCTCATGTCTCTGGGAATAAAGGGAGCAGGATGAAAAGATCAATCTGGCATGAACCATAATGCCTGCGGCCCATTCAGGACATCAGGTGTTGTGACAAGCAGGGGGATTCTTGTTTGTTTGTGTTTGTTTATGAGTGCAGGTCTGGCTGTCTGCCAGAGGGGGGAGCATTGACACGACGTCTTGCCAGTTCATTTCCAAAGAACTCTTCTTTTGCATGATAGCGGAAGGGGATAGCAGGCGGATGAGAGCCGGTTTAGGACCCATTTCACACAGGAAGTGGGCAGCTTAGGGCTAGGGGTGTCTCTGACCCCCTGCCTTGTGTGTGCAGACGTGGCCGCCAGAGAGAGAACTGCCTCAAGGTCGATTAAGGGGGAGTGACGACTTTAAGCAGGGATCTCTCAGACAAAACCGATGGGGCGTCTGCAGTGGCTGCCTTACATTCAAGAGCGTGGGTGATGATGATGATGATGAAGATGATTGTTATTAGCATCTATATAGGCATAGGTAGTTCATAAATTCACTTGCTTGCTAAGTGCTTGTTCTTTCATTTGAAGAAGAATTTAATTATCCAAAAGCTGAGAAACTGAAGGATCAGGGTGTTGTGTTACATTGAAGGCTCAGGGTGTTATGTTACATTAAAGGGTTGGGGTGTTGTGTTACATGGCAAAGTGGGGGAGTTTCCCTGGCTCTTCATCATGTTGCGTTCAGCCCAGCATTTACTGGTCCTGTTACATTCTTTCCACATATACGGTATGATCTCTCTCCCTCAAATAGGAACTTCATTCCTGCAACCGAACGTATGTCAGTTGTCTGTTGTGTTGTCCTCATTTCCCCAGAATGCCTCTGTTAACCTCATTCACTCGACTCGTGTTCCCATCCTGGGGGTGTCTGTACAAGGTCACGTTCTTGCTCAGCTGAAAGCATCCCTGATCTCGATGTTGCTGGGGCCCAGCGCAGTGTATTGTAGGTCGTGGGGGGGGGGGGGTTGAGGTAGTTCTACTTTCAGAGGAAGCATCATGTTCTGGATGGATTCCGACCCAGGCGGGATGCAGATACTAATCTGTCCGTTTGGCGAGGTCCGCTTGACAATCGTGAGGTAACATTTATACTATGGTAATAATAGGAGACTCGGGTGGGATCAGGGTGAAATCTGCATGTGCCGCATGTGTTGAGTTATGGTAGCATATGGGTGTGGCTTTTTGTGTGTCACATGTCCGCTATATGTGCCACATCTGTCAGGGGCGAGTAGCAGATCCGTCTGAGGACAGTGATAGTGGGAGAGGGGGGCACCTGTGCTGGAAACCTAGTGCCTCTGCCTCTTACTCACTCACTCACTCACTCACTCACTCACTCACTGACACACACACACACAGAGTTCATATATTCCTATCATTTTGGGGACTCTCAATTCATTTCTAGGACATAACCCTAACCCTAACTATGATAATGTAACCCTTATTCAGCCCTAACCTTAACCGTAAGTAACCAAACAAAATACAAGACTTCTGGAATTTTATAGTTTTTAGATTGCATGAACAATTTTTTTAAATTGAGGTTTATATTGTGGAGACTTGAAAAATGTCCCCACAAGCTAAAACGTGACAGCATTTTGTCCCCACGATGTGCTAAATACAAACCTGCAGACAAACAAAAATGCACAGACACAGACACAAAGACACAGACTCACACACACACATACACATACACACACACTCGCCTGCAGGCTCAGGGTGTGCTCACAGCAGAATGTCTCTATTCACACATCTAAAACGGCACTGAACATCTTAAGAAGCTTGATCATCTCTCTGTACTGATGATCTACTTTCCTCAGCTCTAGCGTTGCATTCTGCAGATTAGTGGGGGCATTAAACTGGTTTTCTGTGCAGTTTCTGGCTGGGTCTGGTCTCTCTGGAGTGGGGGGGCAGCCACCTCCGAGCACAGCTGTTTCCTGGACAGGGCCGGGCTCAGAAGACGTAGGAAGGCTCTTATTTTGAAAGAGGTGGCACTCACTGTCACGAGTTTTAGTGGGGGAGGTGGTTGCGGAGAGGTGCGGTGACGACCGGAGCAGCTCCACACTCGTCTGGTCCTCTTGGTGTGAGGACCGCGCTTCTGCGCCATGGTCGCTGGAGGAGGTGAGGCAGCAGCGCCGTTTAATCGTACAGTGATGGGAAAGGAGGGGGTCTCTCTGGGGGAGGGGGTCTCTCTGGGGGAGGGGGCATCTGAGGCATGGGGGTGCTGAAATGCTGCTCTGCTCAGGCAGCCATACCGTCTACTGGTGCCGTGTGTATGTGGGTGGGGAGGGGGGTTAATATTTAAAGTCACTCTGGCACCAAACGTGTTTCCACCAGGATTAACGATACAGCCTCTGTGTTTATGCTGCAGTTCTTTTAAACATTTATGGGCAAGTGATGCTGTACATGCGAGAGTCACACGTGTCTGTGTGTTTGCTGGAAATGCTGTTCGAGCCCAACGAGCCATTTCGGATCCTGCTGAATGTGCTCGGGAATGGCAATGGAGTGTTTGTATAGCACAGTGTCTCTTCATTACCCTGGAAAAACGAACTGGGATGCCGAGGTCTGGGAGCCGCCACACCAAAGGGGCTTTTGTGCCGCCGGGGGCAGTTGTCACAGTGACCCCCTTGTCCCCAATCCCCAGTGCTGGGTCCTCCGCTCAAAGTGCTCATTGTCACTGAACGATCACTGCTCTGTCTGGGTTTTGTGCTGCGCTCTTAGACGACTCAGTGATTATGTGGGTGACGTACAGCTTAGCGTGCGCCAGGCAGTGGTTATGTGCGTAGCATGTGTATGCTGTCAGACGCCTGCTCAGAGGTGTAAATTATGCGGTCGAGGTGGAACGGCAGGGGATCGCAGAGCGCAGGGGATCGCAGCCTGGTTTAAATGGGACTGTAAGACAGATGTAATGTTAAAGAGCCATTTCTGAAGTGACCATTTTTATCGATGTGTGATTGTCAGCAAGGGAGAGTTTCTGTTTAGCAAAGCACTGACTTTTACCCTCAGGCCAGGCCTGCATTTGGACAGCGTGCACGTGCTGACTCTGCCTGTGCCCATCTAATGTGGTGATCTTAGCTTTTCTGGCTGCATTGAGCCGTAAGTAGAAGGCATTAATACACTGTAACCATAACCTTACGCAAATGGACCAATCACGTATGGTATGCGTGGTTCCTCATCCAATCCAGTGTCATTCCTTTTTAGCATTCGAATGACAAAGGCAGTATGACGAGTTCACATGACGAAAAGCCTGCTCCCTGGGGCTGCCTGTCGCCTATATTTCCCTGTTATTCTTTTATCTGTTGAGTTCCACCCCAAGGTAAAGTTGGTGTCTGTAGCTGTTTCTTGACAAATACTGTATTGTCAGAAAAGGAAGTTATGGTTTTGTTCCTGGAGATCTCTTGTTTTATTTTTAAACAGAGATCCTGTTGCTCCTTTCAGAGCCTGTCGGGAAAGGCCAATACTGAAAAAGCTGACCGCTTATGATTTCCTAGGGTCGTCTGCATGTTGTGAGGGAAATGTGGTCGGAGTTTTCAAGCTAATGTTTTGGGGGTGTTTTAATCAGTATTTAGCATGAGCATGCTGATAGGTTAGAGTGCAGATAAGGTCTTCTGGGCAGTAGGATATTCAACAGCTGCTGGGCTTAAATACAGGGGGATTAAAGATTATTCTGACAGAAGATGTGTATCAAAGGCCTATATTACTGAATCATGGAAGAGCCGCAGCTCCTTTGTTGTATGAAGTCCCATAACCAACGGAAAGCTCCAGGGCACTGGCAAGCCATTAGGTAGCCATTAGGTTTCTGTTAGTGAGTCATCAGCTGCTAGCTAGGCGCTAACCAACCGTTATCGAACTGTTAGCCTACCAGCCATTAGCAAGCTGTTAGTCAGCCAGTAGCTTTTCATCGGCGAGCTGTCAGCTAGCCGTTAGCGAACCATTAGCCATCAATCAGCTAGCTCATTAGCCAGCTATTTTGTGAATAGTTAGCTGGCCGTTAGTGAGTCGTTAGCTAGCTGTTGGTGCTTTAGATGGAATGCGGTAGAGTGATTCCGGACGGCAGACAGGATCTGTAATGCAGTGTAATTTGCACCAGGGAGACTGGATCATTCACTTATAAAAGTGAAGAGTTGTATTTACCATGCTTAGAATGCCTGCCTAACAGAAAGCGTTACAAAACTGTAATAGTAAGTAAAATAAAAAAATAAACCATATGAGGAGTGTTTATTCTAATGTGGCTCAGTGAATAGGGGGGTGGGGGTATTATTGTATGGGTGGACAGGCTCCCTCAGCCTTGATCTGGCTGGCTTCTGTTTTTCCTGAGCCATCAGGCCCTGACCCCAAGCTGCAGCCTTTCCTGTGGCCCTCCGTGTCTTTCCTTTGTGCTGACATGGAAATGAGCACATTGTTTTTGTTATTCCTCTTAGTTTTACTGAGCCCTTCCTCCTGCCTTCATGTGGCGCTCTGCTTGCACTGCACGAAACGCAAGCTGGCTCTACCTCCTGGTATGACAGAGCCACAGCTTGCTTGACTTAAGCATGCACTTTTGCATTTAGGTCTGTATGTTTCATGGTGTCCTCCCAACCAGGTAGTAAGGTGATAGTGACTTCCTCTACCCTGAGGTGTCTCTTTACAGCCAAGCTACCATTTGGGTCTCCATGTGATGAACATGGAGTTCCCTGGGAAAGCTCTACAGCAGGGGACCTTATCAGCATTCTGTGTTACTCACAGATATTGTACAATACGCACCTTTCCTGAATAAAGGCCGTTTTTCAGACTGAAGCCTCCTGTGTCCTGATTTCCAGAATAACGGTTCTCTAGTGCACCTCAGTCTAATTAGGGAAACGAGTGCAGCGGGGGACGTGGACGGCTTGAGGTCCTGTGACTTCGACCAAGTCAAATGGGTGCCTAGCATGCATCCTGTGGTTTGTTGGTGGGGGGAGAGTGGATTTTAGCCCATGTTTGTGTATGTGTTCTCTGTGCTGTTAAACAGGGGCATACTGGTAAGATGCCCGCCGTGCGCCTACATGGATCTAAGCCTTTAGGAGGCATTGTTCGTGTTCTCTACCCGATTTTTCCAACTGGTCTGGATCAGGCGATCACCAGGCGGTTAGATCAGACTGGATCTTGCAGCCCCCTGGTGGATATGACAGCTCACTGCAGTCCTCTGTCACCAGCAGAATGCCACTGTAGATATTCAAAATAAATTGCCCCCATCGCCACCTCTTTAACCAACAAAGCTCCTCTCTTGTGGACTTTTATAAAGCTTTGTTCTCCTTCTACTTCAGAGATGCCTGTGGAAGGCTGCTGTTTGGTTGCTTTGAGGTCATTTTGAGGTCTCCCGGCTTAGGGGGCTTTCTGAGGGTACAGTTTCACTGGGTATTGTTGCCATGGTGATGTAAGCTGGGTGACATCATCGCAGTGGCACGGTAAGACTGAATGACGGAGCCCCTTCTTCGGCTCATGGCAACCGTCGCCGGGGCAGCAAAAGCTCATGGTAGCCGGGCTGTTATAGATGAGGTTCCTTTATGAGGATTCACACTCCTTTATGAGGATTTATGAGGGTTTAGTGCATTCCCCAAATATTCATGCCCCAAATAAGCGTAGGTCATTTCCCAGCCCAAGTGATTATTGTTAAGAAAAGTAAAGGAATCAACTGAGAGGCCTGGTTTGCTGACGGCTGCATATGGTCCGTCTGAGGATGGACAGAGCGAGTCTGTGCACATGGTCTCTCACAGCTGTTGTGCCTCCCAGTAGGACCAGTTTATATCTCCTTTGTTCACTCTGCCTACCCTGGGAGTGACGGGTCTAGGCGGACCAAACAGGTTTTCTTACAAATGGCCGTGTTTGCAAGTGTCTGTCTAATAGCATGAACACTCTGAACATGTGAATATCCTGAGGGTGTTGTAATGGCCTGTGTCACATGGGCTGTATTCCCATTAAAAGTTGTTTTCCAGTCGCTGAGGGGGGGGTCCCTCCGCCTTGTTATTGCTGCTTCCGGAGAGCCGTAGAGCTTGAAAAGCTCTGTGTTCGCAGAAAGTGCCGTGCTGTGTGGAATTGCTGAAAGAGGGAGCTGGGAATTGGATATGGTCTAGCTGCTAGCCATTTGAATATGACTCCTCACTGGACCTAAAAATACTTGGCTGGAAAAACATCAGCATTCCGAGCATGCTTCCGCACGCATTGCAGCTTTAAAAAGCTGAAGTGCAGGCTTAAAACCATCTGGACACCAAGCTCTCACTCAGACTCTATGCTGGAACAATGGAGGTGAAGTCCAGTCGCACGTGTCATCTGCACAACTCTTGTGGCCATCTAGTGGACAGAAGTGGCACTGCAGAGAAATGTGGGCAAACGTGATCCGCTAGAGGATCCCCAGAGTTAATTGAAGCAGTTAAAGGTGTTTTTGTCCCATCAAAATAAGGATGGAAGTATCTATGCTGTGTAGTGGGCAGCGGCTCCAGTGCTTGGCATCCGAAAGCACAGACTGGCAGTAGAATACAATAAACGTGAATAAGTGATCATCCACTGCTTAATGTCCCTGCTGGGGGCTGTTTGTGCAGTCAGATTACAGGTGTAATATTTAAAAATGTATTCATTTCTAAGTTGATGAAATGTTGGCCTGACAAATGAAGAGTTATATGAATCTCCGGAGTTCATTGAGGAATCGAGAAATCCCACCTGTGTATTGGCTGGAAGTGATTCTGTCTGTCATACATTGTATATTTCTATGTTTCTAGCCCCCAGCCTTTTTTGGTTAATGGCTTTACAGGCTCCTACACAGCAGTTGGGAGTAGGCAGACACCCCTAATGTGTAATGTGTTATGGAGCTGCTGTGTTTCATATGAACCACCAGATGGCGCAAGTTGAAGGGTAATTGATGAGTTGAATCTCTCTGATACCAGGTCCAGTACGTTTTTGTGTGTTAGATGATCACTGGATACAGTACTCTTGAAATATTAATTGTATGGCTCCTACCCTTTGGAGACTTGTACTTCTTGTCCATTTAATGTGGACAGCCCTGTTATCAGGGATGGACATAACTGTTACACATTTTGTTTGTGCATTTGCACTGCTATGCATTTTAACCTGTATACCACAAATGATGTAGAGGGATTTTGTTTTCATATCAGCGCAAATGCACATAAAATAAGTACGCATTTAAACTATTACCACAATCGATTGTCGCACATATTGTTTTTAAAGGTGAATGCGTACTTGTGTGCCAGTTATGTCCATGCCTGCCTGTTATCCTGACATTCACTTCTTCTAAGTCTGTTTGGACCACAGCTGCTATACAGAAGTGGCCGTTGGAGGAATGATCGTTCCGTCATTGATGCTTTGGCATCTCCTTTGCTGGCCCATACTGTAATTTCCCGTGTATTGTTACACATGCACACGCTGGTGCACTGAGTGGTGATGATGATGTCACGACAAAAGGCAGGGCTGTTTGTGAGAGGTGACCTCAAGTAAGGACCTGTGGGACCTGTCACCATGTTAAGTATGTGCCCCACACATTCCGCCACGCCCACTGCGATACATTCCGCCACGCCCACTGCGATACATTCCGCCACACCCACTGCGATACATTCCGCCACGCCCACCGGGATACATTCTGCCACACCCACTGGGATACATTCTGCCACGCCCACTGGGATACATTCCGCCATGCCCACCGGGATACATTCTGCCACGCCCACTGGGATACATTCCGCCCCGCCCACTGATATACATTCCACCCCGCCCATGCCGCCCTCTCAGGGTGCCTTCTGCCCCGCCCAATCGGGGATGATTTCCACTCCGCCACACCCACTTGGGATGCATTCTACCTCATGTTCTGCTTAATGCATTTGACATTTATGGCAACCATTAACTGAGCAGTGTTGTCTGGCATCATTAATAAAATTAATTACTCTTGTTATCCTTTCGGTTGTTTGAAGCCCCAAAAATGAATTATGTTGTGCTTTAGGAACAACATGATATCAACAAGGGAAATGACCCTGGTACATGCTAGCGAGGGCTGTCACACATGTATATGCATATATGGCTGGAGGGTGCTCCCCATGCATCAGACTGGCTGGATGGGAAACTCAGAGAAAGATGCAGGACTCCATCAGTCTTCCCAGGAACAGAGAGAGAAAGGAGGCTGAGAGCGAATGCCTGGGCTTCTCACACCCCTCTGGAACGTTCTGACTGCTGGGGCTGTGATTTTAAAGCACCTTCACTCACTCCCTCATCACCATCAGTTTTTAAGCGGTGGCTCATCATGACATCATGGCCGTCGGCTTCTCCATACTGCCAACCCTCATGGGACGGGATAGGAGGGACGGGATTGGCCCCCCTCAGCAGCTGACACACAGGGAGGGGGTGGGGTGTTGGCTCACCTCCGGTTAATTGAGGGGTGGGGTGGGGGGGGGGTGGGGGGGGGGGGGTTGGTGTCCTGTGGTCCTGTGAGATCAGTGGAGACACGCTGCTGAGAGGCTGTGCTCTGGGAAACGACGTGGCAGTGACTTGGAGGCAGCCTTCACATGGACCTTACCCACAGCAGCTGGCGGAATGCTCCGGAAGCTGGTCTGCAGGAACATCTGCTCCTGTAAGCCATCCGTGCTCTTCGTGAGGGTGATGTTTAAAGAGGGTGTTCAGGGGTCGCTCTGTACCGGGACGTCCTCGTAGTCAGGGAGATGCCAGTGGATCCCAGTAGGATCTTCAGGTTGGTCAGCGTGTTCGGGCTCCATGGAGGTGGAACAGCTGACCTTGTGGTGCGGTGTGAGTGAGTGCCCGTGTTTCAGGGCGGTGCGGTGTGAGTGAGTGCCTGTGTCTCAGGGCGGTGCGGTGTGTCTCTCTGGCCGGGGGAGAGTGAGCCACGTGGTGAGCGACACGCTGCTGCACCATGCCTCGCGTGGCCCACGCGCGTGCGTACTGTATGGCGAGGGGGTATCTGAATAATTCAGGTCAATCGATGGGGGGCCTAGCTGTCCCCCCCAGCGGCCTCACAGTATGCGACTCATGTTGCGTCTTTTAACGGAATAAATAATTTACACTGGTCCAAGACTGTCGACTGGGAGTCTGGGGTCTTTCAGGCGCGGCTCTGCCCTTCAGCCTGTAAAAGGAGCCCAGGTCAAACCGGACAAGTGCTCAGCGGCGCCCCTGTGTGTCTCGTAAAGGATAACACCTCATTATGTCATGTATCGCTAAGTGCCGCATCTCCCATATTTTCCTTTTGTACAGACAAGAACATTGACGATGAAGACTCTTTGGATGGGGGCCGGTCCTCCTCCTCCTCCTCTTCCTCCAAGGCGCCCCCTGGTGGCCGCAGGAGTGTGTGCGTGGGTTCCGTACGCAGGCCTGTCCCAGCGGCTGGTCCCAAGGTCCCAGGTAATGTGGCAGGGAGGTTTATATCAGCATGTGTGCTATTAGCTTCTTTTGCCAGGAGAGCTGGGCAGCCCTCGCTACAAGACTACAGATGAGACACCAGGCGGCTGCCTGAGCTATGTGACTCAGTGAAACCCCAAAGGTGACTTTAAGGGTCTTGAAATCTAGGACCTTGATCTAGGAGCCCTTGGAATATAAAGCGATGAATGCAGTGTTTTTTATGGAAGAAGGATGGACAGTGTCTTTGGCCAGCCTCTAATGGGGACGGGTCAGGGTTATGGTCCCCTCTCTGGAGTATGTTTGAGGTGCCTCTTGTGCGGTTCTGCTCTTTGACCGTGTGGTGACCCCGTATCCTCTTCAGGGAAGGAGGGGGCCAGCGCAGGGGCAGTGGATGAGGAGGACTTCATGCGCGCCTTTGAGGATGTGCCTACTGTGCAGGTACGGATGCTGAACTGTGGCCCAGCATGGGGGGGGGTCAGGGGGTAGTACCTACTGTTGCTTCTGCAACTCAGACAAATGTTCTTGGGGTGGATGAGGTGCCTTTCTGACTGTGTGAATGAATGTTGCCCCCTGGTGGCTGTGGTATTCTTGGGTAGGGTCTGCACCTGACACATCATGAATGTGGATGGAATATGGATATAGGAGGAGCCATAACACACCTACAGCTGGCCCCTCTTCTAGTCTCCCTGAGCCTTCTTCATTCGTCACTCTCCACAGATTTACTCCAACCGGGAGCTGGAAGAATCCATTAACAAGATCCGGGAGGTCCTGTCCGACGACAAGCACGACTGGGAGCAGCGCGTATCTGCGGTAAGGCTGGCCGGATGACAATGCTGTGCAGCCACTGTAGGGGGCACTCAGGAGCCAGACGTCTGGTTGTTGATGATGAGGCTCGTTGAATTATAGCATGCTGCCTGCTGACCTTCTCTTCTTCTGTTGTCTGTCGGCTTCCTCACTCCAGCTGAAGAAGGTGCGTTCTCTCCTCCTGGCCGGTGCAGCGGAGCACGAGGGCTTCATTCAGCAGCTCCGCTCCCTAGAGGCTGCCTTCAAGCTCTCGGCCAAAGACCTCCGCTCGCAGGTGGTGCGTGAGGCCTGCATCACGCTGGGGTAGGTGGCAGCCCCCAGGCTGGGGTGGCTAAACTATGGGGGGGTGGGGTTTGCTTTGGGAACCTCTATGTGGATGCTCATGGGAGTTTTACTTACACAAATTGGAGGAGGAGGGGCCAAGCAATTACAGGATGTGGGGCCAACTAATCAGATGTCTTGGTCCTGACTCCTCTAGTTGCTTGGACCCACATAAGCTACAATCTGATTGGTTATCACTGAACCAATCAATTTTCATTCTGCCCTCAGAACATTTTTATGTAAGTAAAACTCCTAGGAGTTGTGTGGACGGGCTCAGAGAAAGTGTAAATGGATGTACAGTACTGTGCAAAAGTCTGTAAGTTATGTAAGGTTATTTATCTGGATAGTAAGTGTCAAGAAAAAACACAGTTGAACATTAGAACATATACAATACGCAGTAGCACGGCAAATACAACAAAAATACAAAAACAACAATTTCTTTTGTTCTCCTAAACTGATATCTAGTTGGATGGCTAGATGAACACTACTATGGTTCCCAAACCTCTCAGGGGCACCCCAGTCATCGCATCCATCCATCCATCCATCATCTCCTGCTTAATCCGGAGTCGGGTCGCGGGGGCAGCAGCCTCAGCAGGGAGACCCAGACTTCCCTCTCCCCGGCCACTTCGTCCAGCTCCTCTGGGGGGATCCCGAGGCGTTCCCAGGCCAGCCGAGAGACATAGTCTCTCCAGCGTGTCCTGGGTCTTCCCCGGGGTCTCCTCCCAGTGGGACACGCCCGGAATACCTCCCCAGGGAGGCGTCCCGGAGGCATCCTGATCAGATGCCCGAGCCACCTCATCTGGCTCCTCTCGATGCGGAGGAGCAGCGGCTCTACTCTGAGTTCCTCCCGAATGACTGAGCTCCTCACCCTATCTCTAAGGGAGAGCCCAGCCACCCTGCGGAGGAAACTCATTTCGGCCGCTTGTACCCGCGATCTCGTTCTTTCGGTCACTACCCAAAGCTCATGACCATAGGTGAGGGTAGGAACGTAGATCGACTGGTAAATCGAGAGTTTCGCCTTTTGGCTCAGCTCTCTCTTCACCATGACAGACCGATGCAGCGCCCGCATGACTGCTGACGCCGCACCGATCCGCCTGTCGATGTCCCGCTCCATCGTTCCCCCACTCGTGAACAAGATCGCGAGATACTTAAACTCCTCCACTTGGGGGAGGACCCCATCCCCAACCCGGAGAGAGCACTCTACCCTTTTCCGGCTGAGAACCATGGTCTTGGATTTGGAGGTGCTGATTCTCATCCCAGCTGCTTCGCACTCGGCTGCGAACTGCTCCAGTGAGAGCTGAAGGTCACGGCTCGATGAGGCCAACAGAACCACATCATCCGCAAAAAGCAGAGACCTAATCCTGAGGTCACCGAACCGGACGCCCTCAACGCCCTGGCTGCGCCTAGAAATTCTGTCCATAAAAACTATGAACAGAATCGGTGACAAAGGGCAGCCCTGACGGAGTCCAACCCTCACCGGAAACGAGTCCGACTTATTGCCGCCCATGCGGACCAAACTCTGGCACCGGTCATACAGGGACCGAACCGCCCTTAAAAGGGAGCCCGGTACCCCATACTCCCGGAGCACTCCCCACAGGACCCCCCGAGGGACACGGTCGAATGCCTTCTCCAAGTCCACAAAACACATGTAGACTGGTCGGGCAAACTCCCATGAACCCTCCAGAACCCTGCTGAGAGTATAGAGCTGGTCCACTGTTCCACGGCCAGGGCGAAAACCACACTGCTCCTCCTGAATCCGAGGTTCGACAATCCGGCGGACCCTCCTTTCCAGGACCCCCGAATAGACCTTGCCAGGGAGGCTGAGGAGTGTGATCCCCCTGTAGTTGGAACACACCCTCCTCCAGTCATCACATGCATTTGCTAAATTTCATCACCAGCTCGGTCGATTAGTTAAATAATTTAATTAATATTAATGTTAATATTGATTAGCCAAATGTGGTATGCTAGTGGTCAAGTCAAAAAGTACATGGGTGCATTGGATGGTTGTTGTGAGTATTGGAGTGAGCCATTGGGGTTTCAAATGACATTTTGACAAACATTAAACCATCATAATTTCACACCCATGCAAAGATCATTTGCGCGTCATTTTCTTGGACTGCCTAAGACTTTTGCACAGGAAGGTCTCACGGTGGATCCACACTGTCAGGCATGATGAAGGGCTGCTCTGGGTCCGGGTCTGTTCATATAGGAAGTGTTTGCATTCAAAAGGCCTGGATGGAGTCCAGCCTCGTTAATTTTCTCTTGTTTGCCACTAATGGGGCATAACAATTAAGGCCCGGTGACGTGGACTGCGCCCAATATCGGTGGATATAAAGAGCATCCCCCTGATGGATGGTTCGCAGCGCATGCTTGAATGCCACTGTTTGTCGTGGCATTTCTGAGCGCCGACATGCAGATCTGCGCATTAAACACGGCCGTTGCTGCGGCGTCAGCGGTTTCACAGTGATTTATTTCTCTCTTCCTCCTCCCAAGGCACCTATCCTCCGTGTTGGGGATCCGCTTCGACCATGGTGCCGAAACCATCATGCCCACGCTACTCAACCTCGTCCCTAACAGTGCCAAAGTCATGGCCACGTCCGGCGTGGCTGCCATCCGGCTCATCATCCGCGTGAGTACCGTGTCGGGGAGTTGAGGGGGCCCCCTGCTGGCAGGGATTCCCCTGTAACTCCAACTGCGAAGGCCCCCAGTTTGTTCCCATCTCTTGCTAGACGGTGGCAATAGCACTTGGTAATGACACCCTCTCCCTACAAGCTGCAGAGTGCTGACCCAGCTTGTCTGGTGAAGGACCGGCTCGTATTTATCAGTGTGTTACCATGCAAGCTTGAGGTTTCACAACTGTTTGTTTTCCGAAAGTGAAGGTGACTGTTTTCTTTCCGTCGAGGTATAAAACTCATGGGCCTGAGTTTGGTCTGGTGATTTGGAGTCAGAGCCTCTTTCTGTACGGACAGTTCTGTTGGGATAGGGGGCATCCTCACACCCCCCCAGACCGCGATCGATGTCATGCCAGGGTGTTGTCAGGCCAGTGGCTTATGTGTTTCTGCTTCTTTTCCAGCACACACACTACCCCCGGCTGATTCCGATCATGACCAGCAACTGCACATCCAAGTCTGTGGCCGTCCGACGGTAAGGCCGCCGGGTCCCTGCCGCCTAGGGGGCGCTAAAGGTCTGCCGAATTCTGTGTGATTGTTGCCCCCCTCTGTTGGCAGGCGCTGCTACGAGTTTTTAGACCTCCTGCTGCAGGAGTGGCAGATGCACTCTCTGGAGCGGTAAGGCCCCCATCGCCGGGACTTTGAATTACGGTCCCCCCACAGGCCAACAGCCAATGACCAGCCAATTTCCTCAAAAGGGAGGCGTGTCACTTGGGTATTTCTACTGCTGTCCGTTTTCTTGACACTCTTTGTATACCAGCAGAGTGTGGGGTGATATCACAGTGGGTGGAAATCTGGTTATAGGGTTGAATTTTTACAGCATTCACGCTTTATTTGGCTGTTAAATTTGATATGGAGTAAAGGAATAACAGGAGAAATTCAGATACGTTGCAGAAACAGCTCAGGAAATCGAGAAACTGCCGTAACAGCACTACACGCCTCCTAATGAAGTGTGTGTGCGTGGCTGCACTCTATTCACCACCAGCGGCATTTAGAGAGGTGGTACAGTTTGCCAGTGATGGAGCACTGCCTCGGCGGGCAGCTGATGAGCCTGTGTGGATCAGATTAATGAGGGGAGGGAGCTGTCAGCGCCGCGTCTCACCAGTTTCCACGGCAACCCGGCCCCAGTTGTTTAAAAGGCACCCACTGTGCCCACTTCCCCTTTTAGTGCTGGGAGCCGCTTTGTGATGTAAAGGCGACTCCGGGACGGCAGCCAGATCTCGCTGTCGCAGCGGCGCGCTCACTGCCCCGTGAACCGGCCCATACTCTGTCGAGTCGTCGCACGGGAAGCGCCCCGCTAGTCATGTTTCCCTGCTCCCCCAGGCACGTCGCGGTCCTCACAGAGACCATCAAGAAGGGCATCCATGACGCCGACTCCGAGGCAAGATCTGTGGCCAGAAAGTAAGTCTTTCTGATGCTTATTTCATATTTTTCCCACAGAGAATGAGCTCGTAATTTCACTTAAAGCGTGTCTGATGTTCTGCCGTGGTTTTCTTAATGTCGAACGTTCTTTTCTTCATCAGTTTGGACACTTTGTCCTTAGCAGTTTAAGGAAGTGCATGACTTTGTGCTTTATCCTGTACAATCGCAGTGATGCTGTAAGTCGGCATCTCCCCTTGGTCTGTGTGTGCACTCTGTGAGGCGAGGCGTCCATGTGCAGTTTTAGAAACATTAGCTTTTCTGTCAGTTCCCCCTGTTTTTGGAGCGCTATCCTGCTGCTCAGAAAGTCAGTTATGGCTCTGCTTGCCGTACCCGCAGGTGTTACTGGGGCTTTCACGGACACTTCAGCAGGGAGGCAGAGCACCTCTTCCAAGCTCTGGAGGCCTCTTACCAGAAGGCCCTGCAGTCGCACCTGAAGAACTCGGACAGCATCGTGTCCCTGCCGCAGTCAGACCGCTCGTCCTCCAGCTCCCAGGAGAGCCTCAAGTAAGGAGCCTCCCTCCACAAACGCTGACATCCCCCATCGCTCTGCCACTTATTCCTCGCTCACCTTGTCTGTAGGTCAAGTTTTTGGGTGCTTTTGACGGTCTGTTTAGGATTTTATCACTGTGCCGTGACCTACCTGAGCGAGGGAGCAAGATACACTGAGGTCACTGCTACGTATGATGCATTAAAGTAACCCTGAAATAGCTCAAACATTTGGAAAGAGTCTCACCGTGAAGGGGCAGTCAGATGGTTGGCTCAGGGTCTTGTGTTGCCCATGATGAGCATCCAGAGGGAATGTCTAAATGGCACTCTCTCTGATGTCACATGGGGTCAACCAGGAGGGGACAGCCCTGGATATCATTCGGCTGTTGTGCTGTGTTTCTCAAGTCGCATTCACTCTCTGTGTCACTCCATCTCCATCACGGCTGAATGAGTAGGAAGGGTCGGTGGCTCTCTGTGTGGCTGACTCTGAGTAACGTCCAGGCATGCTGAATCTGGCCCCAGGTTAAAGCAGGGGGGGAGCAGCCGTGCTCCGCATCTCCCCAAGTGACCTCCTTAGCTGCTTTCTCCTGGAAGATCCCATTGAGAGCTCTCACTCCAGCCCCCGGTGACCGGAAAAAAATCACACCATCAGGAAGCTGGAGAAATCCAAGTGGCTTTTTGTGACAGTACGGTTTTCTGGGGAAACGTCCCAGTTTCTTGAGGCTGCCAAGCTCGGTGACGAGTGACGCCATGTGAAACCGGCCCAGCGGTGCCGCTTAGTGCCTCCCTCTTTTCCTTTTCTTGAATCGGCAGCTTTTGAGACACAGAATGGCTGTGACAGAGAGCTTTTGGTGCCCTGCTGCGTGTCCCTGCAGAGGCTATTGGGCCAGAGCACAAGCTGAGCACAATGTGATGTCTCATTTTCCCAAAGATTTGGTGTGTTAAAGCTTGCCTGCCTGCTCTCTTTCTCTCTCCCTCCCTCCCTTCCTCCTCCTCTTGCTCCCTTCTCCTCCGCCCCTCCCTTCCCACAGCCGCCTTTCTGCGAAGAGCCCAATGGGGACCAGCATGGCACGAGGTAAAAACACACCAGGAAACACGGGCAGGTGTATAAAACAGAGCAAAGCAAAGGGTCTTTGATCTTTGTGGGCCTGAGCTGCTGGCCTTAGCTCTGAGATTGACAGTGAAGACAGTACAGCTGCTTACCAAAACACAGGGGAAAGCAACCAAACATCGGACACATTCGGTACTGTTTCCTGCACGTGGTTCCTGAAGAACTTGGTACCTCAATTTTAGTGCAAAATATTCAGAATTACAATTACCGAGGGATGTCATGTCTTCAGCTCAATAATGTACTACTTTCTGTTTTAAGGATGGAATGGTTAGTTATCAGTGGTCTAGCCTGGACTTCATATCAATAGTGTATAGTCCTCAATATGTGCTAGGTGTTTTTCTGAGTATATAGACATCTCATGCTTGAATGAGGAATGTTGTGTCATGATTTGAGGCCTGTAACATTCAGACCTATTCAGCTAATGAGTTTTGAATGTGCTCCCCATTCCCAAAAGCCAAAGTGGTGAGTTCCAAGGTCCCATCAGCGCCAGGCTCCCTCCAGCGATCCCGCAGTGACATCGACGTCAACGCTGCCACCAGTGCCAAGTCCCGCATGACGACGGTTCCCACGTCCGCTGCACCCTTCAGTTCTGCTGCCGCCCTGCCTCCTGGGTCCTACGCCTCTCTGGGTAATGCTTCTGCCCCCTTTCGCCCCCCCATCCTTCCCACACCCCTTCATAAGCTGGGTCAGCGGGGTCTCACCAATGCTATGGACTTTGTCTCCACTCACTTTTCTCCTGATGAGAAGTGAGAAACATGAACATCACTGCCTTTCTGGCCAAATCATGTCATTAATAAACCTCGACGGGCTCCGCGATCATCATTAAACGGTGCAGCCGCCGGTGGGCTGCCGCAAGGGCTTAATGTTCCATGCTATGTTGGAGGGTAGCAATATCAGGAGGATATTGCTGAAGAGAAATTAATGTTTGAGAAATTCTACATTTTTTGACCACTTTGGATTCTCTTTTTCTCCCCGCCAGCTTTCAGATAGCTCTTTGAAATCGTACTGCTTTCTGCTATAAATGTACACGTCTCTTAGCTGACTCCTCCCTTGTGATTTGCGCCCCCTCTTTGGTCAAACCCAGTATTTTCTGGTGCCCTTACTGGTCCATGGGATCCGGATCGTCCCCTGTCCTGACTGATTGGTACTAATCTCTCCCTGTTATGCCTCCCTGCCCCCTTTCCCGCTCTCCTTACTGTTTTTTGCCCAAAGATGGCACGCCTGGTAAACCAGAGGGTAAGCTGTCTGTCCGTGTCACTCATCTGTTGGGGGACGTCATCGGTGGCCCCCTGCACCACTCCCACTACCACCTCAGTCTGTGTTCACCATTGACTCGGTGGTCATCCGTGGAATCCTGCATGAGCTGTTTGCATGTAGTATCACTGTAAGAGACACACTGAGCCGCCTCGAATTACACAGAGCTCGGTGTATCAGCCAGGTTTCTTTCTGTCATTTGGTTGGGATTTGGCATTTAGCGATGTGAATGCATGCCGTTTGGGTTCAGTGCAGCACCAAGGACTTTTTTTTGTGGTCTAGTTCAGGGTGGTTCTTCACAGGCTGTGATCAGTGGTGTTCCTGTGGATGTGTGTATGTTTTCAACTATGTGTGTGTTTGAAGGCCCCTTGACACAGTGAATGACGTCACCTCATATTGCTCATATGGACTATCAGACCGACAGCAGATGTTCATGTGTTTGGTTTGCAGCCTCCTGAAATTTTTCAGTACATTATCAATTTATGATTATTTCCAACCAGTCTCTCCACATACACATAGGATTAAGTTTCAGGGCAGTCTTTTAAACATCGCATGGTCAGACAAGTTCTTTCTGGTGCAGTCATTCTTTGCTTCCTTGGTTCCTCAGGGTGCTCCAGGGATTTTCTTGGAGTCGACTTGGGTGGCTGTTTACTCAGGTCATTCTCTGAAGCCATTGCAAGTGTTTCTGAGCAGCAGTGCCTCTCGGCAGGCCTTTGGTGGGCCGCTGATAGTATCTGACCCAGCAGTCTGTGACCTATTCAGCAGTCCTCTGCCTCTTATTCCCGCAGAATACCGGAGCATGCCTTTTGTGCTCCATGGCTTTCCAGGTTCTCTATAGGGATCAGGGAAATCGCAACCTACCCACCCAGCTTGGAGAGTCTCCCCTGTGTCAATGCACCATGTTCCTGATAGCACTCACATGTCAGCTGACTCACATTTGATTCCCGTCATTGAGATTCCTGTGTGTTTGGGATGGATATCATTCAGGTGCAATCTTCTCGCTCTCTCGTATGAACGTTGGGTGATCCGCAGAGCTGTTGATGTGTGTCTTTGTTGTTCAGCAGAAATTGTCTGTGTGTGTGTGTGTGTCGGTCTATTCTACTGCCAAGATAATGTGCACCGCTGCTCCTGCCCCGTCAGTAACAGATACTGATTGCATGGCCGAATACCCTGTGGCGTTGAGAACTCAATAGCTCTGCAGGTGGATAGTCATTTGAGAGGCTTTGTAAAGTGGCCTCATCTTCCTCCTAGCGTCGGTGCTTCTAATTTTGCCTCCCAGCTATTTCCCCGATGCAGTCCCTCGCTGTGCTGTGCGTTGGACTTTTTGATGGTGTATTCGGCCACGTCTGAGCACTGGGACTCTTCTTAATGCCCCATGTGGGCCTGTGTTCAGTTTGTCCACTACATGCCATTAGATGGACTGCCATCGGAGAGGCGCCTGGGCACCCAGACCTCAGTGGACAGCACCCCTGTGTGTGTGTGTGTGTGTGTGTGTGTGTGTGTGTATGTGGTGTGGGGGGGGGTGCTCCTCTTTACTATTTGCTCAGAAAGCTGCTCTCTGCTCCTGTATTGTTGGCGTCTGTGGGTCCGCACTGACTTAGGCTTGTATCGTGTTGAATGGTGGCTGAATTGACTTCTTTCTCTCTCTCTCGCTCTCTTTTATTCTCTCCCTCTCCTTCAGGTCGTGTTCGCACCAGGAGGCCGAGCTCTGGAAGCGCGGTGGGGGTGAGCACCGTCACCACAGACAGCAGGGGGCGCAGTCGTGCCAAGGTGGCATCCCAGTCCCAGCGTGAGTTCCGTATTGTACATCCTTCCTCACATGGCTTCCCGCTTCTGCCCAGGCTACCCACATGGGGGTGAATGCCATTGCCACCCCCATTTACCTCACCCCCCCCCCCGCCCCCCATATGACCTGTGACCCTGTGGTCATATGGCCAGCCTCTCACCGCCGTGCCGGTCTTGGCCTTTGGGCCGCCCGCACTCTGGCACGACGTTGACAGGCTCCTAAGGGGCAGCAGTCTGAAAGTGACTGGCCTGATGCATGCTGGGATACTCTCTGTCTCTGGCATTGATTGTTTGTAACTGGCTACTTTTTGCTGTCTTGCGACTCGCTTTCATACACAAGGATCCAGATCAGCCAATCCAACTGGTGGTAAGCCTGCCTTCATCTAATCTGAATCCTGCAGCGCACCCCCCCCTACCCTGGGGTCTTCAGCATGACCTGGTCCGCTCCAAACAACCTCATGAAGCATGTCCCATTAGCCCCCCCCCCCCCCTTCAGCTCCACAGTTCATGTGGGGTCCCACCATGAAATCACTGTCCTGTACAGCCTTTCCCTGTTTCCTCTGTATTATCGTCACTGGATTTGTTCACAGTGCTGTGTTTCATGTTGTCCTGGTCATCGCCCCCCCCACCACCCAAGTTAAGGCTCTCCTTGCGCAACCTATTGCCTCCTGTCCAGTGTATCCCCTGTGGATGCCAAATACCTTGTTTCAGTGTTGCTACAGTGACATGTTTTAAGCTCTGCCTCAAATATCGGTTTCCAGTATTTCATTTTTTTTTATCGTCATGAAGTTGAGGATGGGGCAGCTCAGACTCTATAGTACTGACACCAAAGGGTTGCAGGTTCAGATTCCAAAGAAGATCAGGGCTGCTGGGCCCTTGACAGACCCTTTGACTCATACCCAGCTGTAATACCTCAGGGACTTCCTGTATTGTGATGTATGGATGAGCCACGTCATGGATCAAGTTAGGGGGTAGATTTACTGGTATGCTTCCCCCCCCAGGGGGGTTTTCTATGGGTGGGGGCCTTCTGGGCTCTGACGGGCCCTTCTGTACTCTCTTTGCCTGTTACAGCTGGTAGTCGCTCCAGCTCTCCGGGACGACTCCTGGGCCACGCTCATGGCCGGGCCCCCCGCGCCTCCGCATCTGCCGCCGCCACGCCGTCCTCTGACAAACGTGTCAGGGTGCCTCGGAGCCAGGGCTGCAGTCGCGAGACCAGTCCCACCAGGCTAGGCGTGGGTAAGACCCCTGCCACCGTCACCACATGCCCCGGGCATACACCCAGGGGGGCACACATCATACCCACGTGAACTGAGTGTTGGTAAGAGCTATGCCAGGCACAGGCATGGGAAGATATCAGTAGGGGTGCTGCTTGAGATTTTGGGCCACATAAAAGCGTATCATATTGGCCCCCCACCCAGACCAATTCAATTATAACCCATTATATCACTCAGGGACCCTTGGAATTGTCTCCCCCCCTTTATGAAGTCCTTTAGTTCAAAAGCTGTCTTTATATTAATATAATATTTATATTTATTAATTTATATATATTACTCTCCACTGTTACCCAGTGTTATCACAACACCACATTGTAGGAGTGTACAGTCGAGAAGACCCATTATCTACACTCCGTAGCCAATCAGGTCATTTATTTCAGCTAGTGGGATTCTCCCATGGGGATGCTTCCCTGCATCAGAGGTAAGACTTTGCAGAAGCATTACAGAGACACGTACCTGCCTAGGTGTACTGGCTCTGTAGCAGAGATGGCAGGGTCCATGCAACTAGACCAAGTGAGACACAACATGAAAGGGTTAATTGTGGGACCAGACTGCTGTGGGGTATCGATGGTCAGAGAGAAAACTAAATGTTGGTCGATCTAAGCTGCGTTTGTGTCAGCCCACGCCTCCACCCTTCCTGCAATCGATCAGATGATTGATTGGTCGGTTGGCTGCTCTGTGTGATTGATTGATGCAGGGCTGGCCAAACAGGCCCCCACGGAGACTCCCATCTGCGCCACTCTGTGCTGAGGTCACTGTTCGTCAGCTCATCGTGAGACATGCTGTCATCACCAGTGTCCAGGAAGGCTGCATTTTCTCATCATGCCGATGACAAGCATGCAGAGTTAGGCAGCTGATTCAGCTGGCTGTAAAATGCAAGTTAGAGGTTAAGTGTTTGATCTCAGGTCTGTGTATTCAGTAAGAGTCCCCTTCATGGAGGACTCTTATAATTGAGCGAATCCTCGCTATCAGGCGGTGAATCCTGTGCTGCTCAGTCAGTTTCCTTACTGTCTCTCCCTCTGTTATTCCATTCCATCATTCTTAGCTGCTCTCTAGCGGTGTTTTCTTACTGTTTGCCCCAGCAACAAGCTGTTCTTCGCTTTCTAGCACTGAAGCTGCCCTCCACTTTAACTCAACGTTAAATGTTTTCTCTGCCCTCTTCTGTAAGCCCCAACCAGAGCCCCCACTAGCCCAATGACCTATCTTCTAAAGATCATCCCCCCGCTGCATGCTGGCCTGGAGCCCCGCTCCCAATTCTCTATCTCTAAGCCCCGCCCACAGACCCCACTGACCTGTTTTCTAAAGACCTTCTCCCTGCCACACATTGGCCTAGAACCCCACCCCCTTCTGTAAGCCCCGCCCACAGCCCCTACTAACCCACTGACCTGTGTTCTAAAGCTCTTCTCCCTGCCGCTCTTCCTCCCCCCCGCCCACCGCACACTAGCCCGGAGCCGCCTCCCCCGGCCCAGCGTGAGCCAGGGGTGCAGCCGTGATACCAGCCGCGAGAGCAGTCGGGACACGAGTCCCGCGCGCGGTTTCGCTCCTCTGGGTGAGTACGGGATGGCTATGGAGCAGACCCTCCGCCCCGTCGGTGAGGCTCCCTCCCCACTTCATCTGTGGGCCCGGCCTTCCTTTGCCTTCCCCCCTAATCTGCATGCATCCTTCTTCTTCCTGTTCCGGATCCAGAGCCATTGCTCTGGGATTTCAGTCTTTTTCCAGTGAGCAGTAATGAAGCTGACTGGTCAGTGCGGCCTCCTTATGCTGTTGTCAGACACGGTGTCGAGCTGCAGAACTGCGTTTAACACTCCCTGTGACCTTACTATCATCACGGTTTTTAATGAACTTGACCCACATAAGGCTGCAACATACTACTGAGAGGAAAGCAGTTGCTGTGTCCTGGTACAGTGCAGCGAGCGGCCAGTAGAGGGCCGTGTGCCCAGCAGCTGGCTGACTCTCTGGCTTGAGCTGGCTTCCTGTGCTTGTGAATGCAGTCATGTAGCACATGCCGCTCCATTGCATTGTCATCCTGTGACCTTGGGTGCAGCCCAAGACTCTTTCATCCTGTGTATGGGGGGTGGGGTTGGGTACCTGTCGGATTCCGTCGTCTTGCCGGGGAGCCTCCTGTGAGGATGACTCCCGTGTTGCTAACCCTGCACTCCTTCCGTTGGGTCTGTGCCCCGCAGCCTCCCGACGGCACTCCCGCTCCACCAGCGCGCTCTCCGCGGCCGACCCCGTGGCCCAGTCAGGTGACCTGCATGCGGGAGGGGGCCTTCATCAACATGCGTGGCGCTGCGCCCCGCCTGTGTCAGAGTGGCGCGTGGCGCAGAGAGTGAGAACCTCCACGACTCAGCGTGCAACACCGGCTGTGTTAAGGCTTAGTCCTCCTCTAAAGGAGCATCTGCACACACTGTCCTTCCTGAGCTCCTCTCCAGCTCTCAGGACCCAGCAGGCAAATAGGAAACTACGTCTGACTCCATTACTGCTTAAACCGATCAGTGTGCCGAGTGTGAT
The DNA here is from genome assembly GCF_023856365.1 of Brienomyrus brachyistius. Classification (NCBI taxonomy): domain Eukaryota; kingdom Metazoa; phylum Chordata; class Actinopteri; order Osteoglossiformes; family Mormyridae; genus Brienomyrus; species Brienomyrus brachyistius. The sequence goes on along the minus strand of NC_064548.1, from coordinate 7,636,659 downwards.
CCGGGTCCTGGAGTCTGTGACGGATCAGGCGTGGCGGCGCAGGCTGAGTGTGGAGGTGTCGCTCGTCCATCTCATCCTCTCATGCCTGATGGCAGCAGGCGGTGTCCATTCGCACGTCTTCACTCCAGTTTTGTTTTGAGTGGCTGTCTTTCCGTCCACCCATCCATTCCCGGCCTTCCTGTAGTATCCCGCAGGGAGCACTACCCCTGCATTGTTAAGGAAGCGGCCTTTTTACGGGGTGACCTATATGTAACAGCCGTACTGCATCCCCATGCCCTCAGAGCTCTGCTGTCCGTCGTCGCTTTTCACCATTATTTTGGCACATGAAGCATGTGGTCGTGCTGTCAGCTGTCGGTTTCTTGTGGGAATTTCCTTTTTGGTTTAGCAGTGTATTTTCTGTTTTACATTTGCAGTTTTACTTCCAGTAGGCACTGTTTGCCCTATTTTGCCTTTTGGTTCCCCCAGTTTTGTTCCTGATCATTGCCTTCTGATGTTACTCTGTCCCGTTTATTATCAATGATTAAAGAAACCTTGATTTTTTTTTTGTTTCTCTTGGATCCAGCAATTATGGAATTTCTCCCTTTTATTTATTTGTTATTAATCAGTCATCAGTGTCATTTATTCCTCACCACTAGTGTATTCATGATGGTGACTCCGTTCTGTTACCCCCCCCCCCCGTGTTAACATCCCCTCTGGATCTGCAGCCTCCGTCACCCTCCATCACTGTAGAAACTGTGTTTTGTCCCTGCCTTTCATCTTACGGTGTGACTCTCCTGTCTCTGCGCCGCAGACCGCTTCGGCCTGGTGCATCCTGCTCGGATCTCAGCCATGAGGGTCCTCAACACGGGCACAGAGGTGGAGGCGGCGGTGGCAGACGCCCTGGTGAGGGAATGGCTTCTCACCATGCGTGCACTCTTCATTCTCCAACTCCTGGTCTTATTGTCCTGTGCAATTTCATTAGGTCGCACACTGTTATTGGCTGCAGTGATGTCATGCTGAAGAATCCGATTGAACAATAACGTTGCTCTTCCTTTTCTGATTTTCTCTCCATGCCTTCAGCTGCTCGGTGATTCCAGGAACAAGGTAAGCGTGACTGTAATGAGTTTAGGCTTTTACATCGTGGGCCTCAGGGATGTTTAACCACATGGCTAACAGCCCTGCCGCCATGAAGCCCATACCGTGTTTTACTCACTGGAGAGGATGACCGTGATGAAGGACAAACGCGTACGCTGCACTTTCAGGGAGTTTCATCAGCTCGGCTGCATGTTTTATACATTATAGTTGTTTTGTGTCGGGAGTAACGATGTGTCAGATTGTATCAAAAATTGCATCGCTTTGCAATAGACACATGGAAGACGCAAGAATTCATCCTCAAAGTTTATTTCACAGTCCTCCTGAAGGCATGTAGAACTCTTTGGTGCTGACTGTAAACAGAACAAAATGTAGTATGTAGCTGAAATATTTAGGCTGCTGGGCTGCTGGCATTTTCGATGATCAGTGTCATAATGCTGTTCTGGATCGCTTGTTAGTATCCAGTCCCAGAGGTTGCATGTGGTCAGACACACAGCGGCTGGTGCATTAGCTGGGCACTGACACTGTTCACACTTCAGTTTTGGTGAACCTCTTTGGGGTTCGGCTGCGTCACGTTTTGATAAGTGTGAGATACGGCAAGTGGGAGGCTGCGTGTGTGTGCCATTTGAGGCCATCCTGCTGTGACGTGTGACAGCATCGCTATGTACGTCAGCCTGATATGCTGATCGAGTTTGTGCTGAATTTATTTAGGATTCTATGTAATATGTTACATGTTAATAAAAAGATAATATTAAGATTATATTAGTAATGCTATCTTTTGTTGTACAAAGAAATAGCATAGCCAGTAGCAGAGTAATAGCCAGTCCCAGAGTACTAGCAGAGTAATGCTTCTAAAGCAGTGGTCCCCAACTATTATTTTACTGTGACAGCTACAAATAAAATACTCTGATGAGCCACCAGGGGGTCCCCCTTGTCATATTTTCACGGGGGGGTCCCCATCGGTATATTGAAAGTTGTGTCTCAATCAGTTGCAAATGTCTTGTCAATGGAGCGGTTAGCAAGCACTGATCTCAGAGTGGTTAGCATCTATTCATGCCACAGTGAAAGGCAGGGTGGTTCCATAGCAGTGCGCTGCAGGCCCTCAGCTGTGCAGAAGGCCTGCACACACACAGCACACAGCAGCAGACCCCCCTGGTCCTGGTCCAGTGGGCCCAGGTGGTTATCTGTCTGGAGATAAGAGTAAGCGGTCCCTGATGCACCACTCGCCTCCTGCAGCGGAAGCCCGTCCGCCGGCGGTACGAGTCGCCGGGGATGTACTCGGACGACGACGCTAACAGTGACGCCTCCAGCGCCTGCTCAGAGCGCTCGTACGGCTCCCGCAACGGTGGCGTGCCGCATTACCTGCGGCAGACGGAGGATGTAGCTGAGGTGCTCAACCACTGCGCTAGCTCTAACTGGTCGGAGCGCAAGGAGGGTCTACTGGGCCTGCAGAACCTGCTCAAGAGCCAGCGGATCCTCAGGTGGGTGGGGCCATGCTGAGAGCAACGGCTGCTGGGAAGGCAGGCTGTAACCGGGGCTGGGGAGTGGACCTCCTGTCCCCTATGAAATGGGGAGGTGACTGTCATCAGCTGCCCCCGAGAGAGTCATGGAGGTCGCCCTGTGTGTCACTCCTGGCCGCTTCTTTTTCCTCAGCCGAGTGGAACTGAAGAGGCTCTGTGAAATCTTCACCAGGATGTTTGCCGACCCACACAGCAAGGTAGCCATTCCTGCCATGGGGGGGAGGGGCGCCCCCAGTGTGTGCATGCAGGCCCCTTTAGGTAACTTGTTCGTTAGGGTTAAATACCCTCCCCAGAGTGCCTGTTTGATATCGCACCTTGTTTCCCCTATTGAAGATCACAAACCGTATGAGTGCTGTGTGTATTTTACAAAATGTGACTATCCCTTAACAGAAACACCTGTCTTCTCTGTGTGGGTTCAGAAGGGTCCACTTTATAGATAATCAGAAGCTGTGAGATTTTCTACAGGCTGAGGGCCTGATCTTTTGTTGATGATTTCCCTTGTTTAGCTTGTTTGACTCATGCACCAACATGCACATATGGAATAAATTACCTGTAATATTTTCCCATGATGCTTCTGGCTCTGTCAAAGCGGTTCTCCCTGCAGATTAACTGTATTCACTTGTACTAACGGACTGTCCTTGTCTCCTGTTTGCATGGTCTGCCGTGGTGTGGATTGTAACCTCAGAGAGTAAGTGTCCTTCTCATTCTTTGGTGGCGTACGAGCTAAGTGCTGCACCCGTCCGACAGACAAACTAGCATTTTTACTGGAGACTCCTGAATCTGCACCAGGTGTTCAGCATGTTCCTGGAGACGCTGGTGGACTTCATCCTCGTTCACCGCGAGGACCTCCAGGACTGGCTCTTCGTCCTGCTTACCCAGCTGCTGAAGAAGATGGGTGCCGACCTGCTGGGCTCCGTCCAGGCCAAGGTCCAGAAGGCCCTGGATGTCACCAGGTCCGTTTGGCCCCGCGCCTGTCAGTTTCCTCTCGGAAGATCTGGGTTACCGGGACTAACTATCTGGGTGTTCCTGTTTCCCAGGGATTCATTCCCATTCGACCAGCAGTTCAACATACTCATGCGTTTCATCGTGGATCAGACCCAGACGCCCAATCTTAAGGTAATACGGGTCACTAAGATTTCATAGAGGTCACGTGTGGGTGGCAGGCGGTAGCATCCTGAAGTCTGGCTGCACTCACCAGCATAGGGCAGGAGGTACAAACAGGCTGGCTCCCCATTAGCTCATTGTCTCGGTGTGGCTGTGAGGTGGCGGCCTCCATTAGAGACTGTCTGCCTTTAAACTGCCTGCTCCCTTAATATTCATATTTTCCTCAGAAAATACCATCATGAAGATATGACACAATAACAGCACCCTGGTCAAAGTGCACTAAGCAGTCAATAGTCAAAATACTTTGGATCTCTTAAAGTGGTTATAATTCTCACATAGTTAACTCAGTATAGGTCCCCATAGCCTTAAATTAAAGCTGACAGTCTACACACGCTCCTATTCAGTGTTTCATTTTAAATCCTTTCTGATCATGGAGTCCAAATAATAAGATAAATGTATCACTCTCCAAATACTGATGGACTACACTGCAGATATTGTCTGTATCACCATGGTGACCAACGTTATCAATGATGTCATTTCCTGTGTGCCCGGTTCAGGTGAAGGTGGCCATTCTCAAGTACATAGAGTCGCTGGCCCGGCAGATGAATCACGCGGACTTTGTGAACTCCAGCGAGACCCGGCTGGCCGTGTCGCGCATCATCACCTGGACCACGGAACCGAAGAGTTCTGATGTGCGGAAGGTAGGCACAAGCTGGACCCCCCCCCCCCCCCCCTTCACGCATTTGGCCTGACCTGCCCATCCCGGGCGCGCCTTGGCTCGCTCTAGAGGGCATCCCGATACCAAGCTGCTGTTTATCATATGCCTGGCAGTGCAATTGGCTGCTTTGGTAGATGAAGCTGTTCGCCGCCTGGGAATTTTCCGGAAAGGTATACTTTTATATACATAAAGCCACCTGCAGAAGAGCACATGTATTCTTATGACAGTATTTTTTTTATTTGGCCTTGTTTTGCCCTGGGGTGCCGGCTGGCTGTTTAATCTCTGGGCATAGCCAATGAGTAACCGGCTTCCTTTCAGAGGAAACTCCCCCCTTCCAGGAAGGCACAGGGTCACAGACACTCAGAGCCGCCCGCGACTGACGAGGTCACCTCTGGCCTCCCGCCTCTGTGGGCCCCTTCTCGGGAAAGGTGCAGGGAGTGTGGCGGTCGCCCTGTTGCCACCCCGTGTCCACATCCACGTTTGCGGTGCCCTTCTTCATGTTTTCCTGGTTTCTCTTTGGTTTGATTTCGATTCCCCCCTGAAATGACATGGTCCCATCGAACCCAGACCCTGCATAACTGGGCGGCTGAGGAACTTTCGGGCAGGTCCTGCACCACGGCCTCCCTGCCTGGGGAGGGCAACCTGGAGGAAAGGTGCAAGCAGGTAGAGCCCCCACCAGCCAGCCCCCATCTTGGACTGCATGGCCCTCTCACCGAGGGGCACGGCCTTTGGCCCCCCCACCCCGGTTATAACCTGCCTTTGCCTGGCCTCTGCAGGCTGTTCTCACGCACACATCCAACTCTGCTGTCTGATACCTTCTGTTTGGGGGGGGGGGGTTGTTTAGTGCTCTTTGTAGTGCAACCGACCTTGTGTGACCTTGACAGCGGCTGTCAGACCTGGGCGACCTTTCACTGGGTTTCTAATTAACCCTGTGTTTCTCAGCTTTGGCTAACATACGCGTGACTTGTGCATGTGGCACTGGTGTGCCTGCATATGTGCGTCTGTCACTGCATATGTGTCTGTTTGTGTACGTGTGTGTGATGCCAGATATAGTGTATGCTTCAAGGAAGTAAACTCCAGATAAGCGCTAACATTTCTCCTCTGACATGTAATTACATTTTATGTGTGATTTCAGTCATGCAATACATCTAGCATCTTTTCTGCTCAAGTTCACAACAGTGAAGGTCATTACAGGAACTGATAAGGAAAGCCAGGCAGGGTACTGACAGGATACAGACAATACAGAAAGGGCACTGACAGGACACAGAAGGTACACAGGTGGGGGACTGATAGGCCACAGACTGTACAGGTGGGGCACTGACAGGACACAGAAGGTTCACAGGTGGGGCACTGACAGGACACAGAAGGTTCACAGGTGGGGCACTGACAGGACACAGAAGGTTCACAGGTGGGGCACTGACAGGACACAGAAGGTTCACAGGTGGGGCACTGACAGGACACAGCAGGTTCACAGGTAGGACACTGACAGGACACAGAAGGTTCACAGGTAGGACACTGACAGGACACAGCAGGTTCACAGGTAGGACACTGACAGGACACAGATGGGGCAGACGGGGCACTGATGGTACAGACTATGCACTGATGGGACAAGTTGGGCACTGAAGTTGCACAGATAGTACAGTCCCACACTGGTGGGACACAGACAGCACACTTACAGGACACAGATGATACAGTTAGGGCACTGACAGAGATGGGGCAAGGACAGAACACAGATGGGGCAACACTGGGTACTCACAAGACACTGACAAGGTACAAACAGGGCAGTGAGAGGACAGGGGCCCAATGGGGCAGTGACAGGGCACAGACAGGGCCCCAATGAGGCAGTGACAGGGCCCCAAATTGGCAGTGACAGGGCACAGACAGGGCCCCAATGAGGCAGTGACAGGGCACAGACAGGGCCCCAATGAAGCAGTGACAGAGCACAGACAGGGCCCCAATGAGGCAGTGACAGGGCCCCAATGGGGTAGTGACAGGGCACAGACAGGACCTTAATGAGGCAGTGACAGGGCACAGACTGGGTCCCAATGAGGCAATGACAGACAGAGTTGTAGGACAGGCTGCAGGCGTGACTGGCATGTGTGGATGGCTTTCGGTCTGTTTGGCCCTCTGTCCCAGCCCTAAGCTTGCTGTGTCTGCCCCCCCCCTCTTGTAGGCCGCCCAGGTGGTGCTTATCTCACTGTTTGAGCTAAACACGCCAGAGTTCACCATGCTGCTGGGGGCGCTGCCTAAAACTTTCCAGGATGGAGCCACCAAGCTCCTGCACAACCACCTGAAGAACTCCAGCAACATGGGCGTGGTGAGCAACCCTGGGGAAGGGATGGGGGACAGGGGATGGGGGACAGGGAATGGGGGGTGGGTGGGAGGAGGTCTCTGATTGGCTTCTTTCCATTTTTATTTTTTTTATTAGAGTCTGGATGTTAAAATGTTGTTTTACCCAACCTGGGACTTGTCACACACTAGCAATTATTACATAGTGCTGTGACAGGGGGAACTATCATCTCCAGTCCAGCTGTGGATTTTTGGATGCTTGACCCCCGTCCCTTTGTCCCACAGGCGTCTCCCAGCAGCACCATGGGTCGCCCCCCTCCTCGGCACCCCGGTAGTCGGAGCAGCCCCCTCACCTCCCCCACAAACTGCTCTCATGGGGGGCTGTCACCCAGGTAATCTCATCTTCCTCCTAGGCTGTTGCCAGCCCCTGGAGCCCATCCGTGTTCTTAGCAGCTGAAGCAGGCTGGCTGGGCAGGGCTGAGCCCCAGATCTGGATCTGAGCTAAAGGCTCTGAGCCCTGGGCGTTACGCTGTTCGGAGCTTTGGCCGTTACACTATTCAGTGCTCCAAGCATTACACTATTCGGAGCTCCGCACATTACGCTGTTTAGTGCTTTGGGTGTTATGCTGTTCAGTGCTCCATGCGTTACGATGTTAGGAGCTCCTCACTTGATGGTGTTCAGTGCGTAACGCTGTTCAGTGCTCCAGGTGTTATGCCATTCAGTGCTCCATGCATTACACTATTCGGAATTTCACACATTGAGTTTAGAGCATTTGACATTATGCTGTTCAGTGCACTGTGAGTTACACTATTCTGAGATCTGCGCATTACACTGTTCAGTGTTCCGAGTGCTAGGATACATTATGCTGTTCAGTTCAGTACGCATCACACTGTTTAGTACTCCTGATGTTATCCTATTTGGACCTTTGGGCATTACGCTGTTCATTGCTCCGGGCGTTACCCTGTTCAGAACTCTGTGGGCTCCGCTGTTCAGAGCTCAGCGCATTACGCTGTTTATTGCTCCGGGTGTTACATTGTTCGGAGCTCCACGCATTACGCTATTCGGAGCTTTGGGCGTTAGGCTGATCATTGCTCCAGGCGTTAAACAGTTCAGAGCACCGCACGTTATGCTGTTCATTGCTCTGCCCGTTATGCTGTTCATTGCTCCAGGCGTTATGCTGTTCAGAGCACTGCACGTTATGCTGTTCATTGCTCCGGCCGTTACGCTGTTCAGAACACTGCGCGTTATGCTGTTCATTGCTCCGGGCGTTATGCTGTTCAGAACACTGCGCGTTATGCTGTTCATTGCTCCGGGCGTTATGCAGTTCAGAGCACTGCACGTTATGCTGTTCATTGTTTCGGCCGTTATGATGTTCAGAGCTCCGGCCATTATGCAGTTCAGAGCACTGCACGTTATGCTGTTCATTGCTCGGGCCGTTATGATGTTCAGAGCTCTACCTGTTACGCTGTTCATCGCTTCGGGCGTTATGCTGTTCAGAGCTCCGCGCGTTTTGCTGTTCATTGCTCCGGGCGGTATGCTGTTCATTTTTTTGGGGCGTTATGATGTTCATTGCTCTGGGGCGTTATGCTGTTCAGAGCTTTGGGCGTTATGCAGTTTGGAGCTTTGAGTGTTAAACTGTTCAGTCCTCCTGGCATTACGCTATTCTGTGCTCTGATTGACACTGTTCAGAGCTCCACCTGTTACGCTGTTCATTGCTTCGGGCGTTATGCTGTTCAGAGCACTGCGCATTATGCTGTCATTGCTCCGATCATTATGCTGTTCAGAGCACTGCGTATTACGCTGTTCATTGCTCCAGCCGTTATGCTGTTTGGAACTTTGAGTGTTAAGCAGTTCAGTACTCCTGGCATTACACTGTTCTGTGCTCTGCATGGTACCCTGCTCAGTGTTCCAGGTATTGTGCTGTTCTGTTCCAGGCGTTATGTTCTTTGAAGCTTTGGGCATTACACCATTGAGTGCTCCAGTCATTACGCCATTTGGTGCAGCTTCTGTTACTCCGTTCAGAGTTCTGCATGTTATAGTGTTTGGTTCTGGTGTGTCTCTTGTTTTCTGAGTATTCCTGCTTCGCTGAAACTGCACTAACCGTTAACCCAGCTACCCGCAGGCCCTATGAGGCCGCTGCTGCCACCCCTGAGCAGGGGGCAGTAGGTCTGGTGGAGTTTGCTTGAGAACCTGATGTTTATCTTCTGTGTGCAAAGGACTGTTCCTCCCAGTGGGAGATCAGGACCGCGATAGTGTGAGGAGAGTGAGGACGCTTTATACTTCAGCTGCTTTCCAGCGGGGAGTGACTCACTGGTTCTTGTGTTAAAGAGTCACTGGGGCCCGACCAAGCTGCACATTGCGGCGTGAATCTCTCATGAACCCTAAGCACTTGCAAACAGCAGTACTAAGGGTTAGCAAACTGGGTAACTGAAGGGTTGGCAGGTGTACAGGCGGTCTGCAGAGCAAGCTGCTTCCTACACTTAGTGTGGGGGTTAGGGTTGGGGTTAGAGTTGGGGTTAGGCTGTGTTGCCTTTGTTATGACCCCTAACATGGGGTACAGCAAAGCCCCTTAACCAGCTGCTTGGACTAGATCTTTTCTTCTCTCTCCTTTCTTCCCTCTCTATGTGCCTCCACATTTCTGTCTCGTTCTGTCCTTTCGTTCTGTCCTTCGTGTGTGTTCCCCGCTGCCCCCTCCCCGCCCTGGTCTCGTGTCTTCTGACTATGTGGGGTCACAGTCGCTTGTGGGGCTGGGGTGCCGACGGGCCGTCCAAGCAGCCCTCTCCCCTAGCTCCGCCCCACTCCGCCCCCGCCGCCCCCTCCCTCAAGGTCCTCCGTCGCGCTTACTCTCCCAGGTAACACGCCTCTGGCTGCTGGGGGTGTCACAGTATGCGGGAGGGTTACATGTCACCCCGGTGTATACGTTGGGGTCACAGTGACCCAGTGGCGATAGGCTGGCTGTCCTTGGGGAAACAGGCAGCCTGCAGGCCTGTGACCTTCCTGAGGATCTTTTCACGTCACTGTACGTCCATCAGTGAGGCTCACGCCCTCTCCTCTCTCCAGGAGACTTCATATGCCTCCCAGAGCCCGAATACTGTGACACCTCTGTCCACCAGCTCCTCTTGCTCTCGTCGGGGGTGGGGGGCGGGATGACCTGGAGCTGCGGGGGCTTGGTCTGCATGTGTCCTGGGCACTGCATTGGCTGCAGTTCCTTTGCTGACTTCTTTCATCGTTGTCATTTCATCCCGCCGTTTTATTTCACGTTTCGAGCTGACGCTGGTGTCCATCGCTGTGTGAGGTTACTTTGGCAGAGTCTGGATGGAGGAACGTGAGTGATCACGGAATCTGCTGTTGGTCCATCCCACTTGCTTCAGGCGTGCTATACGCTGGGCCTTGTTAGCGGGTGACTGTCCTTCACTTCCCTGAGTCTCCCTTTGCTGATCTGTATTCTGTGGTACCACCTTCATGGTTCTAGAATGATGCTAAATACAGTCAGGTTAGACCTGAAAACCAAATTCCCCAAATTATCATCTCCAATCTTTATACCGCTGAAGGATAGTTCCCCGTCGCAGGCCATGTCTCATGACGTGCTTGCGGCTCGCAGGCGGGCCCGTGTGCTCGCCCTCTACCCTGGCCTGCTGTAAGAGAACCGCTCCCTGTGCTCTCGTTGAAAGCTTGTTGGAGTATGACACGGAGAACATGAACTCAGATGAGATCTACAACTCGCTGCGTGGCGTCACCGAAGCCATCCAGAGCTTCAGCTACCGCAGTCAGGAGGACCTGAATGAGCCCGTGAGGCGCGAGGGGAAGAAGGACGACACCGTGAGTGTGCCTGTCACTGTGTGTCGCGCCTGTGCATCTCCCGTGGGTTTATAGTGTGAACAGACACACCTGACGTGTGTTCACTGTTTACTAGGGTTAGGGTGATTATGTCAGTGCTGTGGCTTTGACCCTCTCCTCAGGTTGGCCGGGAGGCTCTTCTGGCCGGTTCTGGGTCTGACCCCCGCCTGGGAATTGACGTCATCGAGGGGGGGCGTACGGCGCTGGACAACAAGACATCACTGCTCAACACACCGTCCCCACGCTCCTTCGCGGGGCCCCGGGGTCGTGAATACAGCCCCTACACCTATGCCGACACCATCAGCTCTTACGACAAAAGCGCCCTGAAGGAGGCGGTGTTTGATGATGACGTCGAGCAGTTCCGTGACGGTAAGACTGGTGATGTCACATGACTGAGCCCCCAACTTTATAGTGACCTTCCATTGGGATGTATGTGTGTCTGTCTGTCTGTCTGTCTGTCAGCACCTTAAGGCACCCACATAAACTACCTTCCCCAGCCTCCACGGGGAGCCCCCTGCCTCCCCCCTGTACACGTCATGACATCACCTCGTCTGCATGTGTCTGCTGGTGACCGAGTTCAGCAATGGGCCTCGTCAGACCTGAATGTGGCTTCACGTTTACACTAAAAACACGCTCCCATCACCCACAGGCAGCCCCCAGCAGTTTACATGACTTTTATCGTTTATCTTCGGGCCGCATCATGGGGACTGGACAGGGGTGTGTGTTGCAATGCATGTGATAGACACACATCCAAGACACAGTCTGGATGGTCGTGCAGTGACGTGCAGGTAGAAGCCGTGCCAACGGGGCAAGATGAGCTAGGGAGCTGAGAAAGGAAGAATCAGCCCTGAGTGCCACAGCAGAAGGTTCTGGAAGGGTGAAGTCGCAGCCAGGCAAATGGGTCAGTGTGCGGTGTGCGGCGGTTCTGTGATTGTCACCGCGCTCCTTGCTGTCCCCTCAGGCCGGCGCTCAGCCTGTGGTGAAAACAAGATGTCTCACACCAAGGGGGTTTCTCCTGGTAAAGGCACGCCGCCCCCTTGTCCTGCCCCTGTCTGTCTCTTATGTCTCTTTATGTGCCTGGTAACCTCCTCATCCCATTCCATCACATCCTTGTCTGTCACTGTCCCAGATGAGCGCGAGCGGCAGCCCTGTGACTAATGTGATCTGAACTCTAGATTTGAACATGCTTGCTTTCCTGTGTGCAGGATTCTAGAGCTGGACAATATGTCTGTAGGACTCAAACCATTGTCATGGGTTTTTAGTGGTTCTAACATTAGCGGATGATGTCAGTAATTCACAACAAATTCAGTTATTCTACTAACTAAAGTAACACTAACCTCATAACACAATTTTACTAACTTTAGTAACCCAGGCAGCCCTGAAGTAAAACTGAAACAGCAGTAAGCTTTTGGATCCCAGGGGGAGGTGATTGCTGCATGTTTCTTGCTAGCAGGATATGTACATGCTGGCACCAAATAGGACGAGCACCCACCTAGAAACTCCTGAGTGGTGGGGATGGGCAGATGGCCCTCTCTGACTCTGACTACCCTTCTGTCCCGAAGTGCCCCTGGACCGCTCTGAGCTGGTTGCCGAGCTCCTGAAGGAGCTGTCCAATCACAATGAGCGTGTGGAGGAGCGCAAGGGGGCACTGGTAGAGCTGCTGAAGATCACGCGGGAGGACAGCCTCGGCGTCTGGGATGAGCACTTCAAGACGGTGCTGCTGCTGCTGCTGGAAACGCTAGGCGACAAAGATGTGGGGGTCCCCTCCGCCGCACAGACAGACCACATATAGACTACACATGTAGATAGACCACACACATGCACATGAAGAGAGACCACACACACAGACCGCGCATGTGGAGAGACCACACACACAGACTACATGTGAAGAGACACTGCACACACGGACTGCATGTGAAGAGAGACCATACACACAGACTGCATGGGAAGAGAAACTGCACACACACCACATATGACGAAAGACCACATACACAGACCACACGTGAAGAGAGACTGTACACACAAACAACACTAACACACACGCAAGTGAAGACAGACTGTACACACACATATGCATGTGAAGAGAGACCACATCTGCACACACACACACACACACAACTTTACCAGGGCACGCATGATAATCTGTTATATAATAATTCCAAAGCCAAAACAGCAAGTTGTATGGAATAAATGGTAGCCTAGTCATTAACAAGCCCCCTGCCCCTACCCACCCACCACACAGCACACCATCCGGGCCCTGGCTCTACGTGTCCTGAAGGAGATTCTCCGGAACCAGCCAGCTCGATTCAAGAACTATGCAGAGCTTACCATCATGAAGACACTGGAGGCCCATAAGGACTCTCACAAGGAGGTAGGGGGCTCACAGCCCCTCCACCTCGGGCTGCTTGTGTTTCGATTGGATGCTGCTCTCGCTTCGATGGCCGTAGCTTCACGCTTTCCCCGTGTGCCTGCACTCGTGACCCCGCCCCCTTCCCCCACAGGTGGTACGGGCAGCAGAGGAGACTGCCTCTACCCTGGCAGGCTCCATCCACCCGGAGCAGTGCACCAAGGTGCTGTGTCCTATTGTGCAGACGGCCGACTACCCCATCAACCTGGCAGCCATCAAGATGCAGACCAAGGTCATCGAGCGCATCGTCAAGGACTCTCTGCTGCAGCTTCTGCCCGACATCATACCTGGGCTCCTGCAGGTCCGTCCGCATGCTCTTGCTGGGAGGAGGGGGGGCTATTTGGAGTTTACACAACACAGGCCTGTTTTGTCAATCCTGTCTTTTTATAGAAAAGCCTGCATTTCCTGCAGAGCACTGTAGGGAGTGCGGGAGCGTGCCATGCATGCATGTGTTTGCGCTTTCAGCAGGCGTGTGTCTCCCGTCCGCAGGGCTATGACAACACGGAGAGCAGCGTGCGCAAGGCCAGCGTGTTCTGCCTGGTGGCCATCTACTCCGTGATTGGCGAGGAGCTGAAGCCACATCTTTCCCAGCTCACGGGCAGCAAGGTACGGTCATATGACCTCACGGTTTACCCATCCCAGCTGCGTAGGAGCCGCTGTGGGGATGGCCTTGGGAGAGCAGCCAAGTCAGGAGTGACCAGGAGCACGCTGACTGGATCGAGCCGGCTGCTCGGGGACCTTGCCTGGGCCAAGTGACAGGGGCACATAGTTCTGGTTCTGTGCAAGAATCATCCCTGGGAGAGCAACGGCTCTGTATGACATCCGGGGTTTGGACCTGGCCCACGCTTGGCCTCTCGCTGTGTGCAGCATTCTGTTGTTGCATGTCTAGCTGCAGTGTATTTTCTGCATGTTAGTTCAGTATTAACAAGAATCATTTACTGAGTACACCGAATCCTCCTGTGTGAGGTGTGTGAATCTCTCCGGCTAGAGCGGGGGGCCAAACACCTGCTCCTCATTCATCTAGATATTCCTTGGGGTGATTTGGGCCAAGAGCATGGAATTTCCTGGAGTTTGAACCTTTTATGGCCAGTTAGTAAAGTTCCTCACCAGTGTACCGCCTAAAATTGATTGATCCTTGATTAATCTTGGTGTGGGCACTATATGGAGAAAAGTATTGGGGTACCCAAAGGAACTTTTATGATATGCTATTATAAATCCATCGGAATTGCTATGGAGTAAACAGCTGCCATTCTTCTGGGAAGGATTTCCACAAGATTTTGGAGTGTTTCTACGGGAATTTTTGCCCATTCATCCAGAAGAGCATTTGTGAGGTCAGACACTGATGTTGGATGTGAAGGCCTGGCTCACAGTCTCCGTTTTAATTCATCTCAAAGGTGTTTGATGGGGTTGAGGTGAAGGCTCTGTGCGGGTCAGTCAAGTTCTTCTTCACCTAGCCATGTCTTGGTATGCACACCAATACATTGTGGACAACTGTATGCTTACAACTTTGTGGGACCAGTTTGGAGAAGGCCGTTTTCTGTTCCAACATGATTGTGCCCCATTGCACAAAGCAAGGTCCTTATGAATTTAGAATGGAATGTCATTAATAATAATCGATACTTTATTGATCCCCGTAGGGAAATTGTCTTTACGCCTCCCACAACTTCCTCTTTTTTCATAGAGGAAGTTGTCTGCGAAGGGCTGCCTCCCGTAGCGGCGCCCAGGGAGCTGGGGGTTAAGGGCCTCGCTCAAGGACCCACAGGCTGAGGCTGGGTTTGAACCTGCGACCTTCTGATTAGAGGCACACAGGCTTAGCCCACAGAGCCACACGCTGCTCCCATTAAGTTGCTTAGAGTCAAGATGCTTAGAGGCCCCACGATCCTGACAATGCTGAAGTCACCCCGCGGCCCCCCCACACCACTGTCAGAGCTGATGGTGCCTCCATGTTTTCCCTACAGATGAAGCTGCTCAACCTGTACATCAAGAGGGCCCAGACCACCAACAGCAACAGTAGCAGCTCATCGGATGTGTCCACACACAGCTAGCCTGTCTGCGGCCCGTAGCCGCCCCCCCACCCCCACGGCGGCCATGCCTCTTTCCAGACCTCTCCATCTGTGTTTGCATCAACACCCACCTCCTCTTCCCCCAGCGGTGGGGGGAGGGGGTCATTGTATATGTTTCAGCCAGTGTTTACTATACACGATTTCCTTTTACCTTCATACTTCTGGATGTGGAGTCGTTTTGCAGATATTTCTCCCTTTTCTGGAGCGACGAGGTCTCACCGGGTGGGATGTGGGACAATCGCTGTCTGTACTGCAGCCTTGCTGTTACTCATGTCCTTCTGAATCGATGGCTTAGCTGAAAATGTTATGATTTTTTTTTGGCAATGAAACAAATAAGGGCAAATGATATCTGCTTACTGCGGTTATCTAGAGACCTTTGAGCTGCCCCACTTTGCCCTAAAAGCGGATCCTCATCATTCCTGCAAGTGGCAGCAGCCTTGAATAAAGGGCATGTTCCGAAGAGCATGTCCTGCTGGACCTGTGAGAAACGGCTGGGGTCGTCACCTAATCATTCACTATTTGTCACGGCAGACGATCATTTGGCTGGCCGAGTGATTAATACATGAGGGTCTAGTGTAGTATTCCAACGCTGAGCACAGTAACAACCAAAAATATAGGGTTATACACAGAATTATAATTTTTTTTTATTTCCATATGTTATATGTTTTATTTAACCAAGGACCGCGAATTAGTGAGAATTTTCCAGACAACTAAACGGAAATTTGTTGAATACTTTGCTTTTGACATTCATCATGAAGGGCAGATAAAAAGTTTTGTTTTTCATGATTAATCACGTTACACGGATGTTTAGTCACTTAATGGTCACTTAAGGTGAAAGTATTAAGCTGTCTGACTGACCGGCGACTTGCTCAGCTTCAGGTATAAGCTGTGCTTCTGTGAGGTCCATATGGCCTGATCAGAGTCCGCCATAGTTTGTCTCATTACAATCGTTTTTTTTTTTTTTTTTTTTTTTAAGACAAAAATAGTCCATTATGAGGAAATATTTATGGGAATATATTGTTTTTCCTGGGGAATCCTTGACAATCTGAAACACTAATTTGTGAATGGGATAGGCTGAGGACTCGTGTCCTCAAGAAACGTGCCAACTGATAAAGCAGCTCGAATGAAACACGCCCCCCCCCCCCACACACACACACACACGGTATGTGCCTGTCGCAGGACATCCAATGACATTTTACACTCCAGCCTTCGTCAGAAATTCCGTTAGTCAGTGCACTGTATAAATGTGAGACGTTTCTCCGCTTAGATTTTTATTTATTTTTGTTTTCCTGTGGCCGTCAAAGAGAGGAAGGGCTGTAACGTGTTGCTGCGGATTTGCGGTGCCCCAGTTCCGAAGGTGACAAGCCTGACACTAAAGCCTATGTCCCTTACACATAACGTCACAGCAGTGGACACTAAAGACACTCTCAGGCCTTACTCGCATTTTCAGCGTACTGTTTTCACCACACAGACTGTTATTGGGGTGGCACGGTGACGCGGTGGCCAGCAATGGGGTCTGCGTGCTCTCCCTGTGCTGCGGGGGTTTTTCCGGACTCTCCGGTTTCCTCTCACAGTCCAAACACATGCAGTTAGGCTGATCGACGTCTCTAAATCGCCCGTTGTGTGTGTGAGCTTGTGTGCCCCGCTAATGACCGGCACCCTGTCCAGAGTGTCCCCTGCCTCATGTCCTGCTGCCCAGAATGGGTTCCAGGCCCTAACCCAGCCCTGTACTGGAACAGCTGTAAAACGGACGGTCGTGTTGAATGTTAAGTGGTGCTACTGTGTGCTTGTCCTTCTCTGCAGTGCGAGAGCCTGTGTAGTTCAGAAGGCCTCATTTTGTGACGATGAAGAAAGGTCTGATGTCAAGAAAGGCCTTCTAACTCACCTGTACCCAATGTAACCAGTTTTCTGCAATTAAAAAAAGACGCACCCTTAAAATATTTTGTACATTTCTTCCAGTTGCTGCTTCGCAAACTTATTAGAAAGCAAAAAAAGAAGGTCAAAGAGCTCTTGTTTTGCACGTTAACAGGTAACCTGCATGTCTCAGAAACCCACCCCGCTGTGCTGTGACTGGTTCTGATCCGAGTCCCTTGGCTCCTCAGCTCGGCCTGTACATACAGTATTAATCTGAACTGGAAAAGCAATCAAACACTACTTGAGCTATTTTTGGGTCTGTCCACCCAAACTGAGGTCTAAGATAGTCGTGCCTCTCGGAGAGCAGCCTGCCGACTACGGGTGTGAGACCCTGACTCGAGACGGTTCTGGGACGTCTGGGTGTGTGGCCCGGTGTCCGCCACCCTCCATGCTAGGCTGGCTCAGACGATACTTGCAGACAGACCCGCTTCACACCAGTCAAGATGAGTACGTTTCCAGTACAGTTACTTTGAGCCTTTTCCAGAGTTTTGCTTAATTCCTGTCTATAGGGAGAAAGTCTTTACGTTTTGCAGGAGATAGCGAGTCTCCAGAAAGGACCGTGCTCTTTGGCCATTACCGTGGAATCCATAGCGAAATGTTGATGAAGCATGTTTTGTTTTTAAATTTAATTTTAATTTTTTTTGTTTTTTTTTTTGCTTTTGTCATGTAATATCAATATGTATTTATATATTGTTTTATTTTGTGTGTATCATGACAGCTGTACAGATTTAATGTTTGTTCTTGTTTTTATTAATAGCCACATGTGATAGAATTTGCAGACAAAAAATTATAAACATCAGTTTGCTCTAGAAATAAACCAAATTCAAAGACCTCTTATGGCTGTGTTTCTGTGAGCGGACTTTCTTCCCGTTGCGCTGAGATTGCTGAAACGGCCGTCTGGGACCCAGTTTACTGACTTTGCATTACATTTTAAAACAAACCTCATTGCCGAGGTTCCCAGTGTAAAATATTAACTTGCAAGACTACGTATCTATTTAGATTCCTGGTGCTCTAACAGAGGACAAGGGACAGTTTTCCCAAGCAGCCTGAATAGCAGAAGCCAATAACTAGTCGTCTCCTTACAAATATTAACTGCACAGGACGTATGCCCATATTGAAACGACCCAGTGAATATTTGGTCGGCAGTCAGGGCATGTCGAACTACTAAAGCTACACAAGGGTTAATACCGCATTTAATGACACTGATCGGGTGTGTCGATCCGCGTCCCAGAGTTCACCTGAGGTCGGTTTGCCGAAGGGGGTCAGGGTGGCTCCTTTATAAAAACGTAGGGGGGCGCCTAGCGGCCGCCAGGTGCCTGGGATCTCCGGCTCTCCGGCTTTGGGATGTTCACAGCTGTACTGCTTTAGCCTGCCATACGTGTAAAACATGCTTTTTTGGCATTCTCAACCAGAACCTTACACCCAGCATTCACTCCGGTGAGTCCAGCTTTTTGAAATAAATAAATGATATGTTTATTATGTCGATGAAACAACATGCTTTTTCTGCGGAAATATCACTGTGATTTTCGACCGATATTTTTATCAAAGTATTGTTTTCAGACTTTATTGTCCTTTCATTCATTTTTTACATTACTCTATTATATACTAACGGTACTTGCCGCGTTTATAAATTGGGAACTGACTTTGATCGTATTCATTGGTTTTTAAAAAGTTTTAACGTTTGCTTGTAAGGATCTAGCAAATTGTTTCTGTAATATGCTGCGCAATATTCAGCGTATCGGAAGTCCTTTAATCTCCCTTCTGTAATTATTTGAAATTAAATACTTTGAAGACCTACATCCGCTCATTGTCAAAATTAAAGTAGATAATATTACCTAGGTAAACTTTTTTTTTAAACTGTCGCCGGGGCGAAAGTGTATTTAAGTACATCTGGTGCAGATCTAGCACTAAGAGACAGACGTTCTCTTTGCAGATCTTCGTTCATCGCTCTGTCTTTTTCCCATAGAGATGCATTGGCATCGTTCCTTAAGCACGAGGAGACTCCGCATATCTCCGAAAAGTGCGAAAAAATGACGGATTTTCAGTACGTCCTCTGCGCACCTACATCACCAGCGGTAAAAATACACGATGAAACCCTCACCTACCTAAACCAAGGTACGGTCTCGTCCCTTCTCTTTAACTAATTCTACCCGTTAGGAACAGGTTGTTTTCTTCTCACCACATAAGAAAGCATGGAAATCTATGCCGGGCTGGCAGGCGCGATTTCCATCCAGCTGCATGTCACCGGATTGATCACCATTAGAAACTTTATTTTTTCCAAAACGAAAACCCCATTTTGCGCCACTACCGACCAGAATTTCAGCATGTCGATTGAAATCGGCACGACACAACACTGTTTCTCAGATAACGGGCTTGTTTTTTCATTTTTATACGGTGAGTACTGTGAAAATGGGACACCTGTAAAAATGGGACAGTTCAACTTTGTAGTTAATGTGTATGTTTAGTAATATTTATTTTCTCTTTGATATAGTGTTCATGGGGCATTAATGTATTTAGAATAGTATCAAGTGGGATTCGAGACATTGAGACGATTTTTTCCAAAAAGCAAATCTTCCAAAAGTGTTCCATTTTAACAATACAGTACTCACCCTATTTTTGAAAGTTTATTTCTCAGTAATTACCAATTTTGTTTTACATGGTCATGGTTTCCTGCTTTTCGCCTTAGGCCAACGTGAAAAAAGCTGCAGAAATGATTGAAGATACTTTTGATAGATTCCAGGTTGCTGTGATCTGCAGTGCAGCCACACCGCTTACTGCTGACGTCATGTCATTCTGTTATTGCTTATTCGGGCTGCTAATTCACGTGAAGTTTGCAGCCATTTCTTTTTGAACAGGAAATGCAATCTTTTGAACTGTTCTTCCCTTAGGCTATATTCCAGTACCCTCAGGCATATATTATTATATTTTGCATATATTTTTACATATTCAAGAGTCCCTTTCAAGTGCTGGACCCCCTGAATCTGCCAGGATATCCATGTCCCCTCTGTTGCCCCCACCGGCAGGTTATCACTGTTTAATGGGCAGTATCGCTAATAGGCCCCACTGAATCGCAGTAGGATGCATTCAGCATGACATCATTGTCACATGTAGATGTTTGTTCACACAGATCAATCTATCAATTTTAGGATCACTAGTATTTCGCGTAGGGAATTTCTGACATCATCACTTTTTGTCAATCGTTTGTCAGAACATACATTTTTAACCATATTTAACTTGTAGGCCTGTTTCTTTGTTCCTAAAAAGAAACTGTGTTTACCTTACGGGAAAACACTACAGATTTCAGAGTATGTCATTGTTTTTATTGTTGCTATATTACTGATGATTATATGTCTAGCCTTTTAGTTAGCATGTGATTTTGAGAAATTGATTCTTATGTCACTATGACCTTTTCAAAGGGTTAATCACTTATAAAGGCTTGTCTCTTAGGGGAACAAAGACATACACTAGTCTCCGCACTGTCAAACATTTTTCTAATTGTTTTTTTTTGTTTTTAATTTTAATCAGGTTTGTTTTAATGTTTTAAAATGTAGGTCAGTCCTACGAAATCCGTATGCTTAACAGGAAACTAGTGGATTATACAGATATAAGCAGCAAATTTGTAAAGGTAGGTAAAATAATGTATTTTATGTGTTTCTCCCACTTTCATGTCGCTCTCTGTTTCTTTAACATCTTCATTTCCTGGTTTGTCAACACGAAGTGAGTTTTCCCGCTGCTTTGTAATTTATCTGATGTGCTGGGGGGGCACATGCTTGTCAACCTCCGTACTGTCAAACAACCCCTTCTCTTCCATGTTATGCATAATGTTATAACTCAGCTCGTTTAAATGATGGATTTCCACATATTTCTGTCTTGGATATTTTTCTCTTTGAAGTAAAAGCCACCATTCATACATGATGCAGTTTTAATCCTGCTCGATTTGCTGACCTTAGCAGGACTTTAACAGAAGTGACGGTGCGTCCTGGTTATTTTAGTTTCCCGCCAAAGGTTTGTGGGATTATTCACAGAAAAGCAATAATTACCCTTTTATTGTTAATTAACAAGGGTACCTGTAACATGTAAATATATCTGGGATGTTTGTTCTGACATTAATGCCTTTCAGTACTTCATCCAACCTTTCAGTTGGTTTTATGTAATTAACTGTGACTGTTTTTGTAGTGTTTTCCTCCCAATACATTTCTAATATACTCGTATCTAGTATGTAAATCATGTAGAGTGGATCCGTAATAAATATTTTCCTTAAAATGTCCTTAGCTGTCTAAGCAGATTAAATTCAACATAATGTCAGATAACTACTCATCATGTCAGAAATGTCTTTGGCCTGGCATTGAAAAGGAGTTTAAAGTGGCAAATTCAGCTTTATAATCACGGTGAATGGGGTCTTTCATTCAGTTGTTAGTACAAGTGACTATATGAGATTCACATAGAGAAATCCATAATGTGTGAGGTCCTTCTCCCATATTCTAAAGTCATTAGTCTACATTTAGGCAGGAGAAAACATGAACTAATACAAGTCAATGCCAATAAAGTCTGTGTTAACTGGCTAGATTTACGTGAGTGCCGTGTACTTTATGATAAAGCATCATTAGATCAATTGTTGGGTTGTATGTGTGTGTCTGTGTGTGTGTGTAAAAACAGATACTTTTACTTGAGTAGTATTTCACTGAATGTCTTACATTTACTTGAGTAACATTGTGGTATGGTATCTGTACTTTTACTTAAGTATGAAAATGGAGTACTGTTTTCCATCACTGGTTATGTGTGCATGTTTATATACACCCACTGGCCATTTTTAGGTAAACCAGTTCAGCTACTCATTGAAACTAATATCAGCCAATTCTATGTCAGCAGTACAATGTATAACATCGTCCACATACAGGTCTGGAGCTTCAGTTCACATCAAACACCAGAATGGGGAAGAAAAGTGATTTAAGTGGATTTTAACGTGACATGGTTGTTGGTGCCAGACAGATTGGTATGAGTACTTCAGGATCTGCTGATCTACTGGTTTTTGGTGGAATTTCATGCACAATAATCTGTAGGGTTTACAGAGATTGGGCTGAAAAAGAAAACCATCCAGTGAGCAGCGGTTCTGTGGGCTAAAATGCTCTGGGATAGAATTGCCTGACCGGGTCAAGCTAGATATTAGGGCAACACTAACTCAAAAAGTCACTCGTTACAACCAAGGTATGGGGAAGAGCATCTCTGAATACACAACACGTCGAACCTTGAAGCAGATGGGCTACAGCAGCAGAAGGCTACACTGGGTGCCACTCCTGTCAACAGGACACTGAGGCTACAATGGGTGCAGATTCACCGAAACTGAACAAAGGAAGATTGGAAAATTGTTTCCTGGTCAGATAAGTTTCAATTTTTACTGTGAGATTCAGATGATAGGGTCAGAATTTGCCATAAACAACATGAAAACATGGATCCATCATGTCTAGTATCAACAATTCAGGCTGCTTCTGCTGGGTTATGGTGTGTAGGATATTTTCTTGGCACACTTAGGGTCCCTTAGTACACAGTGAGCATCATTTAAATGCCACAACCTACGAAAGTATTGTCACTAATCATATCCCTCCCTTTGTGACCACAGTCTACGCAGCTTCTAACGGATAATTGCAGCAGGATAACGCACCATGTCACAAAGATCATATCGTCTCAGACTGGTTTCTTGAACAAGAAAATGAGTTCACTGTACTCAAATGGCCTTTGCAGTTACCAGATCTCAAACCAACAGAGCACCTATGGGATGTAGTGTAATGGGAGATTCACATCATGAAGGTGCAGCCGATAAATATGCAGCACGTGCACAATGCTATTATGTCAACATGGACCAAAGTCTTCGGGGAATGTTTCAAGGACCTTGTTGAATCTACACTGCAAAGAATTAAGGCAGTTCTGAACGCAAAAGGGAGTCCCACCTAGTACTAGCAAGGTCTACCTAATAAAGTGGCCAGTGAATGTATGTCAGTATTATTGTTGTCGCTGGCTCGTACAGATGTAACCTGACATTCCTGTAACTCTGAGATGGATGCCTGACGTTTTCATTAAGCCATTCTATCTGGCTGTCTGTCTGTCTGTTGGTCAGAGGCCCAGCTACTCTGGAATATCCTGATGTGTAGCTTTAAAAACATTTTCTCTCCATGGCTGTCAGTAAATCTTAGAATGCAAGAATGCTGGTGGCACTTTCGCAAACATGGTTTCTGGCCTGAGGCTGGGAAGCCTGGGTACTCATGCAAGCAGCAGAAATGCTGGTAAAACCTGCTATTTTTTTAGCTTGAGGGGATGTTTTTCAGGTCCCCACAATATGAACCTCAATTTTACAACAATCTGTGAATGCAATCAAAAAACTAAAATAGCCAAAAGTCTTGTATTGTTTGGTTACGTATAGATAAGGTTAAAGCTGGGTAAGGGTTAGAGTTATCATAGTTAGGATTAGGGTTATGCCCATATAACTGAATTGAAGCGTCCCCAAAATGAATGTATGAATCGTGTGTTTGCTTGTATGTACAGTATGTTTGTGTGTAAATGTGTCTGCATGTGTGTGGATGCGTGTGCATGCATGTCCATGTATGTGCACATAATTGTTTGTGTGTGTATGTGTCTGCATGTGTGTTTCTTCTTAGTAAGGGTCTGCTTATAAACTACTCAGAAAGTAACTATTAGTTGGTCAGGTTTGATGTATTGTAAGAATAAAGATATAAAATCTATTGTTTCTTTTTAGTGTCAAATTTAGTATTGTCATTCTGGCAGTAAATATGCAAGCTGTACTGATTGTTTTCATGCATTTCATAAGTGTTATTATGGGATTGCTTAAGCAAATTGCCACCTTGGTTATGGGCTCTTATCCTGTATATGTTATATGTGCTGAACATTGTGATATGCAGTGGATTCTTATGGCAGCAAGACACTACAGGCTAAGCTGCTCTAGATGCCATCCTTAGACTGATCACTGAGTCTGATTCCATTATAGAGCTAAAACTTTGGAATGTGTAACTTTAGTGTTAGTGTGAGCCTGGGGACGATTCTCAAATGAGCAGGAAATGAAATTCGCAGGAATCAAGGTGCAAGAGAAAGCTGGCTCTCCTGAGAAGGTCCCATGGGGGTTTCGGTTAATATGGTGAAGCCTGCGTCATTGTGTTCTTGCAGAGCATTGTGAGGGTGGTGTTCCACGACCGACGCTTGCAGTACACTGAGCACCAGCAGCTGGAGGGCTGGCGCTGGAGCAGACCTGGTGACAGGATTCTCGATATTGGTGAGCCATGCTCACTGCCATTGATGGGGGGGGGGGGGGGTCTCAGGTGGTCCCATGTGCTGGAAGCCCTTTGGCTGTGTTCTGTGATGTCTGGCTGCCTGCAGATTTGCCACTTTCCGTGGGGATCATGGAGCCACAGACTCACCCCCTGCAGCTGAACATGCTGGAGTTCCTGTGGGATCCCGCTAAAGGCGCCTCCGTGTTCATCCAGGTACCGGTCTGGAGCCCGGCACGCTATGCTCCTTGGGGGGGCCGCCTGCCCGCTTTCCTCACTACAAGCTGTGACACGCTGCAGGTCAACTGCATCAGCACAGAGTTCACCCCGCGAAAGCACGGCGGGGAGAAGGGGGTGCCCTTCCGCATTCAGGTCGACACCTTCATCCAGAACGGGGGGCGAGAGTATCAGGAGCACGTCCACTCCTCCAGCTGCCAGGTCAAGGTCTTCAAGGTGAGGGTCCTGCGAGGAAAGATCTGCAAACTGCTGCTAACAAGAAGTTCTGCTCAGGTCACTCCTGTCTCCTTTTTAGTGGATTACTTTCATTGATCATATCACTTCTGTTTCTTCAGTCTAAGTGCAGTTAAATAAGTGCAGGAACTGTCTGATGTCTGTGAACCGGAAAAGTACAGACATGAGAGTGCACTATGGCCTCACGTCTGAGAGTGAAGTCTCTGAGTTACTGGTTATCCATTTGCAATGGGCAAGTTAAATCTTGTTACTGTGTAATCCTGATTACTGCACTGGAAGTGGCTGAAACATACCCTCACTTTCTCTTTCCTGGAAGCCCAAAGGAGCTGATCGCAAACTGAAGACTGACAGAGAAAAGATAGAGAAAAAGTCTCTTCAAGACAGAGAGAAATACCAGCCCTGCTATGAAACCACAGTGCTTGCGGAGGTATTACTACCAGAGTATCACCCCTTATGCTGCTCGGCCTGTACGCACCTTGATGCACAGCGTTCATTTTGTTGCTTATTGGGGAAGGTGGTAACAGTCTGATAGTAACAGCTTTACCATCTTGGAGCTTCTGGGGTCAGTTGATCTGGTTGGTTGATCTGGTTGGTTGATCTGGTGATTATCCAGCCCGGTTAACCTGGTGTTCCTGTGCTCAGTGTCTATAACAAGGAAGGCCAATCTTATCTCCAAAGGGGTGGTGCGTATGCAGGTTTTTGGGGTAACCTTTAGGTCAGCTGTTGAAACACAGGACTCTTCAGCCAATCAGTCCTCTAACTAGTAACCTAATTAGGGAGTTGCAGTGAAATTCTGCATTGCCCAACTGGACTTTCTGGGTAAGATTGCCCACCCCTGTTCTAGGCTGATCTCAGAAACAGTAACTGCTAATTCCTATCTGCTAAACCTATTTGAGTGAAAAGGGGGGGAGGGGCACAGGGAGCACCCTAACCCTAATCCCCACCCCTAGCACCTATCCTCTAACCCAATCCCACAGTTGAAAAGTAGGAGCCAATTCCTATAACATGTGCCTGTAGGTTTCTACGGAATAAGCAGTGCGCTGGTAATTAATCAGAAGATACTAGTTTAAGTCACTACAGCTATTCAGCAACATTTTTAAAACACGCTTAACATACCCAGGTGTAAAAATGTGCAAATGTTTTATGTCATTTTGTATCACTTTGTCTCTAACATCAAAGATAATCCAGTGTTCGAATGTTCTAAATCAGTTCAGCTGGTAATTATATAAGGTTCTAATTTTGAGGACAAATGCTGTTAATGTACCGGATACATGCCTGTGAGGTCACTGCTGGTGCCGGTCAGCCTGTTTGGTTTGAACTGTGTCTCTTTGCAGTGTACAGTGTACTGTGTCTCAATGTACAGTGTGAGGTGCGCGTTGCCAACTTGGCCAGTTTAACCGGTGGCGTGTGCCAGAGCGAAGGCATTTACAAGTGCACTGCTTCACCTGTGGCCCCTAGTGCTCGCAGTGGCCCGACGCCCCTGGCCTGTGCTGTGACACCCCCTCCCCCATCTACCGTAGCTCTCCGACCCCCTGCGGCCTTCTGGAAGGGTGAGCCCCCGTCAGCCGAGAGCCGCGTCTGCACCTCCTTCAGTACAGTATGTGACAGGCAGAAAAGCAGCGGCTCCCTTTTAGTAATAGGACACCGTCAGCTTCCGTGCCCCTGTTTATAGAACAGCTGCTAGGTTAGAACAGGCTTCATTAAGCAACAGTAGATCAACTGAAAAGATTCTTCCACTTGTTGCATTATATAATGGTGATTAAATTAGTTTGGAACTATCAAGAATTGTGTAATGGTTTGGTTGTATGAAGCTCAGGTTTGACAAATTGAATAGAGTATGAACAGCCCTGGGACACATCTTATGTGGAAGATAATCTGTCAATATTGATTTTTATTATACATTTTTTTTCTGGGCTGTTACAGAAACTGCTCTCCTGACCAGCAGGGGGAGCCGATGCTGCCCAGTTGCTCCGATGTAAGTTGCCATCCCTTTTTGCCGACTGTGGGCCTGTTTCCAATACCTGGAGCCTGTGTGTCTTTCGCCCAACAGCACCTCCTGCCCACGTGGTCCACGCAGGACACACAGCAATGGCTTCATCGCCATCGATTCTCGCAGTTCTGCAGGTTGTTCTCCAGCTTCTCAGGTTGGTGTTCAAGTGGGCTGAGGGGCCGGGAAGGCCGTAATTCAACATGGTGGCTAAGTGTCGTTGTTGTACAGCAGGCAGTAATCGCTCATCTCATTTATGACGAGACTTGATTCACCTCTGGGCTGATCGTGCAGTCTGCCCTGGTGTAACAGCACTGACTGAAATGTCTAAAATATTGACTCTGAGTAAAGGAGCAGCATACTTTTTTTCCTAGTGACTTCAGTACTTCAAGATTTGTTGTTTATTGATCCTGTGCATCACAGGGTCCCACTGATCAGCCATTTTATCACAGCTGCTGACCTACTGAAAATGTCCAAAGATGACTTCGTCCAGATCTGCGGTCCGGCGAATGGGATCCGGCTGTTTAACTCCATTAAAGGGCGGTGGGTTGTCCGTGCCTCTTTGGCGATGTATGGGAAGCCCCGAAGACACCCGAAGGCTCTTTACGTCCGTGTCGCTGTTTGTTTATGTATTCCTCACTCCGTTCCCCTTAGGTGTGTACAGCCCCGCCTCACGGTCTACGTCTGTCACCAGCAGCAGGCCAAGCCAATGCTCAGCGAGGGCGGTACGTTGTGTTGGTGGCCCGTGGCAGACAACTGCAGGGGCAGACTTGCTAGATAACTCTGTGTGGCACCAAAGATGAACCCTATCAGGCCACGTATTACCTCCAGTATCCAGCAGCGTTTGAGGCCTGTGTGGACCCTGAGCGGATGTAGCGGTTAGCCAACAGCGCCTCACAAGTACCACTAGAGATTGAACTTTCTGTATTTTGCACTTATTGAAGTACAACATCAGACAATCAGATGGTATTTTCCCAATGACTTAATTGCAGAGTGTTTTATTGTTATTATCCAGCTGGAATAGGGGTTGAATATGAATTAATTAATAGAATTTGAGTGATTCATATCACCCCTTCCTTTTTGCAGTGTACCATGCCGTCTACCTGGACAAACTCACTGCATCTGAGCTGAAGGAGAAGATCGCTAACATCTACAATGTGTCCTCGCAGCGGATCAGCCGGGTGTACAGGCAGGGCCCGGCCGGAGTTCATGTGTTGATATCCGACGAGGTGAGGACAGGGCCCAGTGCATTCTGGGATGTGCTTGATCTTTGGCTCCGACGTTGTCAGGACCTTCAGATGACCCTAGAAATCAAGGCAGCTTAAAAATTTCACGTGTTTGACATTGGTATTATGCTGAGAATGTTATGAAAAGAACAAGCTGATGCATGGCAGGGAAATGTTGGTAGAGCACTTTCTAAATGCAGACGTGACACGGACAGTGACCTGGAGCGTCGTTATCCCTGCTGAGGCGAGGCATTCCGGATACGGGTGTGTGTTATATTGGATCAACAACTTTATGTTGTGCTCGCAGATGGTGCAGAACTTCATTGAGGAAACCTGTTTCACTGTCAGCACACTGAAAGGTAGCCACATGCTTCCTGTGTGCTGTCCACACCATGCACCTGTCGTGATTTTTCTAATTTTACTGGGCATGCTGTAAATTTCATACTTTATTTTTTTACAGTTGGTGATGAGAACAGTGATGGCTACCACATTGTCCTCAAATAACCTCAAAATCAAGCGAAAGAAGATTTTCAGTGGAATACTTCAACTTATTTTCATTACTTAAATAATTATAATTATAGTTTACAGGAAAAAGACAATTCTACCTGATATTTTTTTGTGTTTTGGTGCAAATATGGAATACTGAATAGTGGAATGTATAAATGACTTTGGAGTGTTTTTAAATAAAATGCTTGTATATAATTCTAATGTTAAGCGAGATCTCTAAATCACTCAAATCTAAAATGGCCCCTGAAGTTTGATTGTAAATGTGCACTTGACAATTTTTTATTACCATCATATTTATAAATAGTAAAGGAAGAGTGAGTGTATATGTTACTGTTGTCATTGTGATTTGATTGTTCAGTTTAACCACCTAATATTTTAAGAATAATTGGTTAGACTGGATAAAGGAGTTATTAGACTGGGTTTGGCCCATTCTGCAATTCTAAATCCTTTCTAGATGCTTACTGGTTTGAGTGATCAATAACGTATATGTTTTTCTGTAATACAGTACAGTTCCGTTTTATGTTTCTTTTACTCTGTTTTCCTGTCGTGATTCTGCAGGTAACTGGGTAACTGGTTATAATAGTTTAATTGCAGCAACATAGTTTTGTTTATATGCTGCACACTGATATTTCAGTTTATATTTTGGATAAAGTTCTATATTCTAAACATTCATATGCATTGGTATTATTAACGTATTGTCAACAAAGCTAGTAAACAAAACAGTAAAGATTAAGGAGTTCTAATCAAGATGGCACTAATGTTTTTGCAATAAATTGTTTTTATCGTGTTGAGCTGCTGTACCTGATGGGCAGCGTCTCACTGTGCTGTGTGGGATCTTCAGAGAGTTTCTCCTTTGTCTTGCAAGATGATGGTTATGCCCATTCATACCCCTCTGCTCATCTGGACCATCCAGAAGAGTCTCGTGTCATGGCATCTTACCTTGGGAAACAAACCAAAACTTAATATAAAACTATATGTAAAATGAGACACTAGGTAGTTTGGTGGGAATATGAAGCAGGCAAGCTGGTAGTTTTGCACTGAAGATATTTTCCTTTTCTTTTGATTGTTTGTGCAATGCTGGACACATTAGTCATTTCGTAGGTTAATTCTATTTAATGCACAGTATCACACCTAGATGTATTCGTTGTCATTGCACAGCACAGCTTTGCGCCGTGGTGTTCATCTGGGGTGGCTTGATACCATCCTCACTGGTGAGTATATCATTTTGGATTTTGATAAAGAAATGCATATGAGGCCCGATATTGTGATGCCCGGCTTGGACGATCCTCCTGTGTGCCACGCCCCCCTAATTATCCACATGTGGTTCCCTGATCGTACCCAGCTGTGTCTTGTTATTTTGCTTCATCCGGTGTATTTAAGTCCAAGTCTTGCCTGTACCCCTTGTCTGTCATTGATGTCAGTCGGTGATGTTAGTTGGCGTCGAATGTTTTCCGTCCTGAGTTTCCCATTAAATCCCCGTATACCCTATATCCTGCCTGTTTGCCTGGTTTCAGCTCGCTCTTTGACCCGTGCGACCACCCGATCGCCCAGCAACCCCAGCGGGCCGTGACAGATATATATTCAGGAAAGTCCAGATGAAAACTCAACTTTGTTTCATCATTTTTTTTTCCCCTAGTGTCTCTTGAGGAGCCACAGAGAGTTTCTAGAAGCCACAGGAAAGAGTACAGACAAGCATTACATTCAGGTACAAGATCCATTTTTTATAGTAGTAAAAAGCCAACAATGACAATGTATATATATATGTATATATATATATGTATATATATATGTCACAGAGTGTTTTCCTGACATAGAGAACTGTCGCACAATGGATGAACAAAGTCTGCCTGAGGCAATTAATGAGTTATTGCATCACTGATCATAGGATAAAACAATGATAGATGTTTATGAAAATGTCTTTTATTGAACAAATGTAGTTTTTTTTAATAAATATATATATATATATATATATATATATATATATATGCTATCTCCTGATTACCTAATAACCTGATTAACTAATTGGATAATTAACATGATAATATGTAACATGAGAACCGAATGTATTGTATTTTATTGTTAAGGTCATGTAGGGGGTTGGGGATTGTGAGGAAAATGGTTTGTAGTCCATTCCCCAAGTGTATAACAGTACCTGCTGCATATTCTCCCATCCTTCTTCGGGTGAGGGTTCAGCACACTTAGACGATTTACATGGTCACTCTGAATGATTTTGGTGACAAGGAAAACGAAAATGAGAAAAATTCGAATGCTTCGACAAAAAATTTGATTACTTTATCGTATTAGGCATAGCATAATCATGTAATTTATAGCTCTGGGCCCGTATTCACAAAGCATCTTAAGGCTAGAAGTAGCTCCTATCTTGGCGATTTAGGAGAAACTCCTAAAAATTTTGAGCATGTCAGTCCTAAATGTAGGACTCCTAATTAAGAGCTATTCACAAAGCCCCTTAGTGGTAAAAGTAGCACCTAAATCTGGGAAAAGTCTAAGAAATAGTCGAGGACTCCTAAGTTAATAACACCAACTCGCAAACAGTCGCAACGCATACAGTGGAAACCACTTGTGATCACATCTGTCTGGGTGAAACTGATCGCTGTAAGCGGATGATCATTATAACTTTCTTTTTCTTTATGTCTCAGGCAGATTACCATCTAATTGACATTTGTATGTTTATTACATGAATATAAGGTAATAAAACACACAGCATCGCTATGTACTGAATATTCTTGACTTGTTCAAAATACAGTACAGCTGTTTCAGACACTTACAGTGCTGCACAAATGAAATGACTGAATTGTGTATAATTCAAATACGCTATAATACAGTACAGTACTGTATATAAAATATACCTTATTGTAGTTTCACTGCTGCATTTCGTTGGCTCGGTTTTGGAAGTTTATCATAATATTCGTATTATGAGTAAAAAGTAAAAAAAAGCAGTAGATTTGATTTTTTTCTGTATGTTGTCATGTTTAGAAAGACCAAAAATGAACATTGTAAGTGGACTACGTGATTAAGTGGATTATTAAGAGAAGAAACTCTTAAAAACTTTTAGTTCGATTTAGGGGTATTCTTAGTGGTAAGATAAAATGCTTTGTGAATACGCGCCCTAATTTAATGATCGCTGCACCATTTTCCCCAAATAGACCCTACCATTGCAGTTTAAAGATCAAATAACACAAAACTACATGAGACATTTTTTTTTATCTTTCAAGTTTACGGCAAGTAACCCATAATAAACAAACAATTAGTATAATAAGATGTACATTTATCTCTTCACTTTGTTTTGTATTATCAGTTGTTTTACTCCGCAACCGATTACCTATAACCAAGACAAATTCGATATTTTAGACAGTAAGATGATGTGCACCAGTTGTCCAGTTAATTTTCAAAATTAGATAAAGTTGATACATTACGGTAATGATTTCCTGAGAATGACACTATTGTGTTTAAGAACAAATGGTATTACCAGTAACATGGACTGTTTAGAATGTATTGCTAATGAACAATGATGCAATCAACTGCACAGTCCAAACAAGCCTGTATGTTACAGCGTAGGCCAAGATGTATTATTGCAAACCAATTGCTAATCACTGTCACTAAAAACCCACACATCTACCCCATTAAGCGTAGAATGGTTACCAATTAGGCGAGTATCCTGGTCAAGTAGCTCCATTGGGGACCCCTGACCTAGTGTATATGAAGGTACATGTATGACAATAAGGGATGAATTAGATAAGTGTTTCACGCAGGAGTGCCGTAAAAGATGGGGGGGGGGGGGGGGGGGGGTAATGATTGAAGAAGTTCCTGAGTGACAGGGGCCCTAAAAAATTTGTTACATAATATGATTGGTCTGGGTTAGGGGCCCATATAATAAGCCTTCATGGGGCCCAAAATCACTAACAACGCCCTGATTTCACGATCCACCCAGAAACATGCGATGCATGCGGAGTCGAGTCCCACTCTCGCAGGAGCGTAAGTCCATGCAATGCGGCTTAGGGCTGTGAGGACACACTACTTCCCTTGAATCTATATTTTTTACTCAATTCAACTGAAAATTGAATTGAATTTTTTTTAATGGCCCAGCCGTTTAGCCTATCTGATTCACCTGCTAGACGTGTTGACAAGGCAGGTATCACTTGAATCCTGCAGACTGGTAATATGCTTTTTTTTATACTTAGATATTTCTATGTACTAGAGCATCATGCAATTCTTATAATATATTTTATAATTGTATTAATTGTTTCCATCCATTCTGGATTGCAACATTTATTTGTATATGTATGGAGATGTTCGGCGTTCTGAAATCTGCAATATTACATTCGAGCATGTTGAGCAGGGGTGTCAAACTCCAGTCCTGGGGGGCCGGAGCCCTGCACAGTTTTTGGTTCACCCTCATTTAACACACCTGATTCAACTCCTTGTGCTAATTACAACACAGCTCTTCAGCTGAATCATTTGTGGTGGAACAGGGACAGAACTAAGCTACACAGGGCTCCAGCCACCCAGGACTGGAGTTTGACCCCCCCGATGTAGAGGCATGTGACTTCATGCAGCCTTCCAAAGCATGTGGCGAAAAATGCATTTAAGTGCACTTAAGTCAGTGGCAGAATGCACTTAAGGGTCATTTAGATGCAATACACCCATATTTTGATGTTTCTTTGCCCAAACTATATAAATCATTTAATTGCACTTAAACCCCAGACTTAAGTCGATGGGAGAATATGCTTAAGTCACGTTTTTTACTGAGGTGCATGGGAGAAATGACCAGTTGCTTAAGTTAGGAATTGAAATGTAAGAAATGAAATTGCACAACTCTGCTTTAGATGTATAAATTCTTTTTTTTCCAGGGTGAAAGAGAAGAAGTGTCAATCAGACAAGGACATTCCAATCAATCGCACCGTTCCCTGCTCTGTGGCAATGGTGAACAGGAAGGTGGAGGCTGACCTGGACACGCTTAGCGTTCTTTGTCTTAATGAATATGAGGGAGGCAATCAAACAAGCACGAAACAGAGGAACATTTTTACAAAGGAAGGGTGTCATGGTGGAACTTTTATTTCTCTGAAGAGCCTGAGTCTACATCCCTCATCAACAGGGATAAATATGATGTCATCAGGATTGTCATCATTCCAAGCTTCTGTAATCTGAATGTATCCTGCCTATCATTTAACTCACTCCATCTCCCTGGCTGTGGTGGCACTACCCTGGCAATGCATGTCCTGTGGTCCCTGAAGGACACATTTCCTTGTGCTGTCTTAAAAGCGGAGAACTTCATATACGCAAATATTGTCCTTTATTGCATCAAGCCAGAATCTAGAAGCATCTGTCCATTCGAGTCCCTCCTGAAGACACTATATGAGGTTCTCACTCGTCCTGTCAAATTCAAAGACAGTACGGCACTGCATTTCATTGCAGTTGCTTTGTTATGGCCACAGTTAAGTGGACCTAAATTTTCTGAGAGGCTGGGAATTTTCGTGTCACAACTGTCAAGGTCTTTCCAGAAAGAGTTAGGAGCAGTGTGCCATGCCAAGTGCCCTGTTGTCCGTTTCTACTTGTTCTACTTGGGTAAGGAAAACGACTACGCGAGCCTGGGTAGCCAAGAGACCATGAGCTGGAGTGTTGGGTCAGAAACAAACATCAGCAACTTATTTCAAAAGAGAGAGATATGGAGTGAGGAAGCAGTCTGTCAACGCCTTTGCAGAGTAACAGGACGAGTGGAGAAGGACGTCCTACTCGCAGATACCTCCAAAGCAGATTTTAATATTGAAATAAAGCCATTTTACAAAAGGCAGCCGTGTAACCAAGTAGGGAAAGTCCCTTTCTTACTTGGTTTTACTATGAAGGATCCACTTGCTTTTGACATTCAGTTCAAGTCACTAGCAACTGGCATCAAGATCAGACATCTATCAAATAAACGGACTTTCTGAAACTAAGATGCTGATTGAGGAGGCACTTGGAAACAACTACCTTATATTCCAGTTTGCTTTAGGAATGACTCTGTTTTATTGAATGTCAAGCATCTTAGATTTGAGTAGAATTTGCTTTTTCTTATTTGCCTTCACACTTTTTTTCCTTGTGATGGTCACAATGTGATATATGCAGTTTCACTGAATATTAAGATAAATTATCTTGCTTACTTGTATCACTCAGGTTTGTTATATTAGCACCGAATTTTTGAGCACAACAGTTTTTAAAATTACATGGTATTTAGTGATATATGATATAAAGATGATATAAAGCACTGAAAAAGATATATTTTGTATATATTCTATACATTCCACATATTATCATGAATTGTTAGAGCTCTTAATGTCCAAATTGTTCTGCACTGATTCATTCTCTGTTTAACTGTCAAGAAATTTATACATTTATATGTTTTGTAGTTAACACCCTAATAAATAAATGCAATTAATTATTCTTAGTTGTCTCCTAGTGTCGATAACCCTCAGTATCTGTTAATGTTTCCTAGTCTCTAGTACCTGTTGATTGTAAATGAATCCCACCTGTTCCTTGTTGCCCTGAGTTCTTAGTGATTGGTTAATTGGTTATGGTTCTCATCTGTTCCCTCATCTAGTCTTCTTATTAGTCTATTTAAGTGCCTTTTGTTCTGGTCCTCAGTTGGTCATTGTAGTTGTTGTGTTTTAATGTCCTGGCTCTCTAGTTGTCTTCTTAGATGTCTTTTGGTGCTAGATCTGTTTTATATTAGTTATAGTCTAGTTAGTTATGTTTTTTTATCTACTCATTTTTGACCCCTTGTGATCACATGATTTCTGGTTCTCCTTTTGTGTTCTGGTTTACTAAAGCCCTGTTAGCCTGGAGACCCACTGCATGCATCGTCCCTCCATCATGTCTTGCCGTAACACAATCGTCAGGAGCATTTTTGGCTTTTTGCTGGTTATTCGCGCTCATCTTGTCACAACAGAGGGACACTAACCCTTCAATGTTTTCATACCCAAAGAACTAAGACCAGGGGTTAACGTGGGATTTGGCAGGTGGGGGAACCCAAAGGTCTGATCCAGTGGTACAGTGGGGAAAAAATGACCTTTTGGTTTCTCTGCGTGCTCTGTCGTTGTTTAATAAACCCCTTTTGTCTTGGAGCCGGCAAGTACCTTTTTCCATGCCTATGCCATGACATATATTGAACATACACACTTAGACAGTGATTAGTACATTAGTTTCTGTTTGCATAAATATGCAACAGTCACACTGTGTAACTTGCTATTTAGCAGCTTCTCCATATCTGCCATGCTGGAATACTGTTTGCTTCCCCGTCCTGTGACCAATCAGACAATGAGGGGGTGTAACTAGTATGGTCAAATCAGGGATGTGTCATGTGATGTGTAGGGACCAATTAGGGCACTATTATATATATAGAGTCTGTTTTCAAAATTCTCTGATTTCAGTAATCCAAACTGCAACCCTGAAATGGAGTTTTCAAAAGTTTACAGCTGTGAGAGCATTTACAATAGTCTCCGATTTTGGGGGATTAAAAACCGCTGGGCAGCGTGGAGGTGAAAATGGAGACTAATGTCTGCACCTTTGAATGAAAGCATAGCAGTGTGGACAGAGCCTAAGACAAAAAATCAGAGAGTAACGTCACGCCGCGTCCCCCCCAGCATACTCAACACATGTCCATTTTCCAGGTTCCTGTGAGGAACTGAGTATAAAATTAGTTTTTTTTTCTAAAGTGGTAGATAATTTCAAATGCAATGTTTCACCGGAGCTCAACAAATAGTACCAAACACACAAGCTGTTTTATGTCTTTTTGCCGTCTGTCTTGCTAGCTACTGCTACAGTAGCTGACGCTGTGGCTAGCACTTTGGCTAGCTTAGCTACAGTAGGGTGAAGTCAGGTCCTGCTCAGAATCGGAGCTAGCATGGGCATGAGGGGTGTGACCACCGGCGATGACTGTCAGCAATCTCCTACAACAGTGTTTCCTAACCCAGTCTTCAGTGACCCACAGACGGTCTACATTTTTGCTCCATCCCAGCTCCCTTTTAAGCCTTAGTCCTCTTTTTTTGACACAGGTGTCTTCCTTTTTATAATCATGGCAGTGGTCACCCTAGTCCCTGGTCCTGCTGTAGTATGGGGAGCATAAAGTTCCCTCAGATTGGGATGAATATTTTCTTTTCCCGGTTATACCATACATTTTTAATGTTGATTAATAAGCTCAAGGGGTTCACAACTCAATAGGAAAAACAACAACTAAAGGAACTGTAAACAAACTGGCTATGACAAACTGGGCAACAGAGAACAGGACTGGAACGAGAAGCAAAGCAACTACACACAGTAACAGCACAATGACTGACTACATAACAAGCACTTAAATAAACACAACAATCGGGCTAACAAAAGGGCAGGTGGAGAACATAAGGCGATTATCCAATCACTGAGAGTGCAGGACAATGAGCAAAAGATGGTGCAAATGAACAAACACCGAACTAGGAACTCGAACAAACCCTGAAACCAGAAAACCTGAACCACAAACCAGGATGACTACACTAAGATAACAAGGAATCAAAAATGCAAACAGGACTAGAAGTGAATTGGACACAAGCATGGGAAACCTAAGACAGGAAAACAAATAGAAAATAATTAATACCAGGGGAAATCAATAAACATAAAATAATCAATGAGGCTGGTTAGCCGTGACGCCCTGGGTTAGCAGTCTGAGCCACACACTCAACCCAATGAGCTATGTGGAGGTCTGGGGAACAGAGGAAACATACTAGGGCTAAGTACAAAGACAGAGGAGGGAACAGGATGGCCAGCAACACCTGCTGGCCAAATGGGACAAAGCATCTGGGACGGGCACCAACCCTGAAAATGTAGGCTGATCGATATGTCATATACTTTTGTTTCAGTGTGTATGGAAATACTTTCGTAACCGTGTCCTGGTAAGAACCTCACAGACATATCCACGTTCTCGCAGGGACCTCACAGATATATCCGTGTCCTGGTAGGAATCTCACAGACATATCCACGTCCTCGCAGGGTCCTCAAAGACATATCCACGTCCAGGCAGGGACCTCACAGATATATACGTGTCCTGGTAGGAACCTCACAGACATATCCACATCCTCGCAGGGACATCACAGATATATACGTGTCCTGGTAGGAACCTCACAGACATATCCACGTCCTCGCAGGGACCTCACAGATATATCCGTGTCCTGGTAGGAACCTCACAGACATATCCATGTCCTCGCAGGGACCTCACAGATATATCCATGTCCTGGTAGGGACCTCACAGACATATCCGCGTCGTGGCAGGGACCTCAAAGACATATCCGCGTCGTGGCAGGGACCTCAAGGACATATCTGCATCCTGGCAGGGACCTCACAGACATATCTGTGTCCTGGTAGGAACCTCACAGACATATCCACGTCCTCGCAGGAACTTCACAGATATATCCGTGTCCTGGTAGGAACCTCACAGACATATCCACGTCCTCGCAGGAACTTCACAGATATATCCGTGTCCTGGTAGGGACCTCACAGACATATCCACGTCCTCGCAGGAACTTCACAGATATATCCGTGTCCTGGTAGGAACCTCACAGACATATCCACGTCCTCGCAGGGACCTCACAAATATATCCATGTCCTGGTAGGGACCTCACAGACATATCCGCATCCTTACACGGACCTCACAGACAAATCCAAATAACATAATTTTGAATATATGCTGTAGTGATATTTCATTCTTATTTTATATTTATTTTATTCTGAATAAAGCTCAGGCAG
Organism: Brienomyrus brachyistius; assembly: GCF_023856365.1. Lineage (NCBI taxonomy): Eukaryota > Metazoa > Chordata > Actinopteri > Osteoglossiformes > Mormyridae > Brienomyrus > Brienomyrus brachyistius. The sequence continues at coordinate 7,598,506 of NC_064548.1, read as the reverse complement.
CTTTGGTGCGGTGCGGTGGTTGGCAACATTCACCTCACACCTCTGGGACCTACCTACGTTCCACGTGTGGAGTTTTCATGTTCTCCCTGTGTCATCGTGGGGTTTCCTCTGGGTCCTCACTATGTGGCTGCTTCCTGTGTGCATTACCAGTGTTTTTTTTACTTGTGTTCTAATTCTAGTTTGAGTTAGTTCTTGTTTGCCTTCCTGCCTGTTACTGGTGTTGAAATGAAGCTTTTTGAAGAAACAAAGCTTCCTTTCGAAATGTATAAGAAAGGGGTTTATTATGGGAGGCTTCATAGCATGGTGCTCAGTGGCGGCACCTGGTGGTCAAGGCAGAGCATCTATTAAACGGCAGGGGCTGCATTTGACTGCGTCGAATCAGTTGACTTACGTCTCATCTGTGAAAACACTTGTTGTCTTATGATTAAAGGGCATTATAAAAACTAAGTATGTTGCATGAATTTATAATTCTATATGAATAAATAATACATCCAATGAGCCTATTATAATAATTGAATATTTTTCTGTAAATTTTTCAGTCTCTCACACACGTCTACGACGTTATATTAGGGTCATTGTAGGCCAAAGCTTTATGACAAAAAAACTGTAAATATGTTATATATGTGTATATATGTATATGTGTTAGCAGCTAACCTAGCAGCTAAGTTCCCTCATTATTGTTCCCTCATGAGAACTAGTTAACATTAACTTAACATTGGTTTCAGTCATAGTTAGTCTTAGGAGCTACCCATAGACATACACTGCTCAGCCACTACATTAAGACCAGTTTCTGGTTAGGGGCTGATTAGGGATGATTGGAAACCTTGTTTTTTTTAATACAAATATGTGTATGACTACATATTGTTTTTGCGCACTTATAACTTTTTTTGTTTTCGGCTTTTTAACCTCGCATAGCCGGAGTAATTAAATTGGTCTATGATGCCACCAAGGGGATGATCAAACAGCATGATTCAGAGCACTGTAAGCATGCTCCAGGGATAAAGGATGCAAACACACACACACATGCTTATACACGCACAGACACACAAATGTTTGTATTTATATCTTTGTGGGAATCATCCATTCGTTTGTATGGGAAAAACACTAATCCTATCAATGACAACCTTAACCATCAGAAACTAAACAAAATACAAGACTTTTGGCAGTTTTAGTTCCCAAAACGTCGAAATATATAATAGGTTATCACATTGTAGGGACGTATAATGTATACAGGCACCAAAAGAGTCCGCAGTTTATGTTGTAAAATGTTGAAAAGATGTCCACAATGACCATTTTTGAACTGGTTTTTAACCTTTTACAGAGGGTCCCGTGGATGTCAACACTGGACAGCCAGGAAATGCTGTGAAAAGACATAAAAACTTTCATTTTGACTCCTCAGGGGACGTATTTTCTACATGTGATGGAGACATAACTTTATTCACATCGCTGTTTCTGACCACTGATTCTTACATACAATTATGCCAGTATGTTTATACAGGAATGGCCCAGGGTGTTGTGATGCTCTAGATGACATTCTGCTGAGACAAGCACCCAAAGCAGCAGAAAACATATTTTGTAAATGTGTGCATGTTGAGTGTTTATTGGTGTGTTGTAATGCCTTTTTGGGTGTGTTAAAATATGGATTTGGTATTTCCTTGCATAAACATAAATAGACATCCATCCATCCATCCATCCATTTTCCAAACCGCTTATCCTATTGGGTCGCGGGGGGTCCGGAGCCTATCCCGGAATCAATGGGCACGAGGCAGGGAACAACCCAGGATGGGGGGCCAGCCCATCGCAGGGCACACTCACACACCATTCACTCACACATGCACACCTACGGGCAATTCAGCAACTCCAATTAGCCTCAGCATGTTTTTGGACTGTGGGGGGAAACCGGAGTACCCGGAGGAAACCCCACGACGACACGGGGAGAACATGCAAACTCCGCACACATGTGACCCAGGCGGAGACTCGAACCCGGGTCCCAGAGGTGTGAGGCGACAGTGCTAACCACTGCACCACCATGCCGCCCCTCATAAATAGACAATTAATTTAAATGTATATCCACATTAGAACGTGAAATTAATCCTGGTTGCATGTTTTGTTGCTGAGGGGGCGTCTGAGTGTGGGCTGGTGTAAGCCATGAAAGTGTAAGCTTTCTGGTTATTAAAGCACCCCCCCCACCACAAATTGTGAACGAGGTCACTTAAGAATTCACCTCACAGCAACACCCCCTGCTTCGACGCTCAATAGTGAAACGTTGCCAGTTTTCAGTTTTCTTCTTTATGGGGCACTTTTACTCCTGCGTTTCTTTTTGTTTTTATTATGCTGAACTGCTCTACCTGGTGTGCAGCGTCTCACTGTACTGTGTGGAATTTTCAGAGGTCTGTATACCAGTGCCTTATGTAACAATTAGTGCCAGACTAATTATCAGAGCCAGGAGCCTTCAGCCTCCTGCCAGTCCATCCCAGAGAATTCTGGGCGGTTCAGTCACCAGGCTTGTACATTGTACTACAACTTCTGTAACTGAGAGTTACTGTGGTTGGAAGCAGAGTTATTATATTTCTCAGATTTACATTAATTGTTATTTTAATTTAGTTTTCCATTTTGTTTTTCAGCTTTAGTTCAGGTTAAGTTTCTTTTAAGAATGTACAAATAGTTTCAGTTTCGTTTTCATTATATGAACATTTCTACTTTTAATTCAGTTTTTATTTAGTTTATTTAGTATTAATTTTATTTTTTAGAACCATGTATTGATATCACAATGGAAGTCACATACATGCTTTCACTCTGCACATGAGACAGCTAAAGAGGAAGTGTGAAGCATCTTGTTTTCCTGCCTTAACATTCCATTCCAAACCCCTGATGTCACACCCTGCCTGCCTGCCCCTTTCATTCTCTTCCTGTTGCTAATTTGTCCCTGTTGCTTCCAACCCTTGTATAACTCATTCCAGCTGCCTCTCGTCTGCACCCTCGTTAGTCATATATAAGAGTGCCTTCTAGTCCTGTGCTCCCTAGTCTGGTCATTGACAGCTCATGGTCCTGTGTCTGCTCCCTGTGTCTGCTCCCTGTGTCTGCTCCCTGTGTCTGCTCCCTGTGTCTGCTCCCTGTGTCTGCTCCCTGCTCCTCCTTCTCAGTTTTGACCCCCCTCCCCGTGGTCCCTTTCTTTTGTTCATCCCCATAGCACAATAAACCCTCTTTTGTTTTGTCTAATGCCTTGCTCCCTAGTCTTATGTTCTGTCATTACCTGGTTTATTGATGCTCCCAGTCACTGGTTACTATACACACTCTTGATGGGATTTGGCACCTTTGGGTAAAGAAAAGTCTACCTGGGTGTCCCACAGTGAAAACCCATAGGGGAGTGGTGGTTAAGAGAGTGAGGAATTATTCCTAGAAATATTAAAGTAAAGCAGTGAGACAATCATTGCACAAAATCTTCAGAGAATGCTGAAACAAAGTTTAATACACCAATTTCAAAAAACTTGAAAGACTCCCCAAAGACTAAAAATGCCCAAATCAATCGTAATTTTCTATGCATAAGAATAGGAATATGAAGAGATAAGAAACTATAAGTAATAAGCATAAATCCAATGTCAAACCATTAAACAAAGCTTGGTAAATGGTGTCCATTTTGGAAGCATCCAGGTCCCAGGTATTTTAACAAAAGATTAGCCTAATGGAATACATTTTCATTTATATAACCACTGCACAGCACATATGTGTGTCTGTGAGATGGAAAGAATGGAGAAAATGTGCAGTAGCATTTACTAGATAAAACTTAATCTCTCCTCTCTGGATCGTGGTTATTTACAATTTTGTAGAATCCTAAAGAATCCTTTACCTTTGCCACGAACACTGTTGTTAGTCCAGCCGAAAACAGCACACACAAGCTTGACAAACGTGGAAAAACAGTATATGTGACTACCTCAACCAGACAAGAAATAAACCAACATGGCGGATGATGGCCTTTACTTCCTGTGGGCCGTACAGTGCAACGTAAACTGCAACCCACAACCACAGTGCAAATCGAGGGGGTAAAAATAGAAACAAAGCTGATTTTGCCTGTACTTCTGTTTTGTTTTAGTTTGTATTGCAGTGTCCATTGTAGTTTTTATTTAGTTTTCTTTTTTTTTTAAACTGCTGTCTTTATTTTTATTTCAGTTAATAAAATATTTTTATTCACTACTAGTTTTAGTTGTAATCTTAGTTCTTATTAGCTATTACAACCCTGGTTGTAAGGTTATAATCTTAATTTCAGAACCTCCGAGATTTTTTTTTTATTTCATGTTGAAAAAGGTCCAGTATACTGATGACATCATTGACTAGTGTTTCATATGAGATTTATATTATATATACACCAATCAAAAGAGAATAAAGAGAACTGTCTCAGAATGGGGGAACAAAATCTGCCTGAGGTAATGAATAATAGTAATTGCATCACTGATCACGGGTTGAAACGACAATAGATGTCCATGAAAACGTTTATTATTTGTTAAAATAAAACTATTCTGTTCTTTACAGTTTTCTGCATTAGATAATACATAGACTTTGCCACTTATTAGTTTTGAGAAATTAAGTACAAACAGAAGTCCAATCGTTTCCGGGAAGTTTACTGACACCTGTACTGTCAATAACTGACCACCAGGGGGAACCAGTAGTCAACATTTCTTGTTCTTTTCCAAAACTACTGATTCCTTTTCCATAACAATTCCATGATGCTCTTGTACTGCTTAGTTGGATGCATGTTTGTGGTGTTTGTCATGTTGCCAATCAGGGCATCTTCTAATAACCGACTCCAATGAATCACTTAATCAGTTGAGCGGTTAGGTATCTGATTAATTACATGGAGGAGTTGTGGCACAATAGACTGCCCCATAGCCTCACAGCTCCGTCCTGATTTCCACCCGCAACCCAAAGACATGTGGTTTAGGTGAATTGATGTTTGTAAGTTTCCCATAACGTGTAATTGTGAGCGTGTGCCCTTTGCTAGATTGGCGCCCCCTCCTGGGGGAGCCCTCCCTCACGCTAAGGCTCACTGCGCCTTTTCTGGTTATGGAAAAGTAAAGGTTCCGTTACATGGTTCTTAATAAGTCTAAGTTGGTTATGTTAGTATGTGAAATGTGAAAATGACACTGCATAACTCTGACTTTCATATAAAAAAAAAATCACGATTTTCACAGGCTGAAAGAGATGTACTATGACGATATAGGACGATATGAAGGGATGGACCACGAACATGACAGGAAGTGGATTCTTAGAGAAGAACTCTTAGATGTTCCAGGTGCTGATATTCATTGTAAGAAAAATCACATCTGATTCTCGACACAAGAGATGAAGTATAATGTGTTAGGTAGAGAGGTCACGTGGCCCAGTACCATCCTGCCAGCCATATCCCTTGAAAACGACACCCTATTGTATACGGCAAACAGCACCCTGGATGTCACAGAATGTGGTGCGTCAAATGTTTTAGACCCGTGCCATGAATTCAAGGCCTTCATTAACTGTAGATGGACTGAGGAAGATATTACTAAGTTAATAAAGGAAGTTAGGCATTCTGGAGCAGCTTGTATGAACTGCCACACCAACGGTGTCATTCACTTCGGAGTTGGTGACAAACCAAAGTATCACCATGGGGAGATCTTGGGAGTGAGTGTTCAGGACAAGGAGGCATGTGTCACCGCACTGCGCCATGCCATAGAGGGCTACTCCGAGCATAAACCAAAAGTACACTAAGACACCTCAAACCTGACATGACATCACCAGACATAATGCCAGACTACATGATCTCTAATGACGGCATTTATCATGTTTATTATATCGACTGAAAGAATGGTAAAAAAACATTATGGAATGTAAAGAATTAAAGAGAATGTTCTTTTATATCCATGACGGTGCTAGTAGCGAAGACCTCTCAGTGCAGTCCAATCAATACCAAGAATTTATACAATCCATTGGACAGCCGTCTCTGCCTAAGAAACAAGCCGATGAAAGGCATTTGTCTGACGTGGAAAAAGCATCGAGGGATTCAGGTTCACTGACCAAGTCTATGAGTATTTTACACTTTGAGAGGTATGTACTGGTGACTAGCAAATCACATGATCATGAACTAGAACCAATGGAATTTCTTCTTCACCTCAACCTGAGTGCTTTGATTGTCTGCAAAAATAGTCTTTTCAGATATTTTACTCTTCAGCAAGAGGCCAATGCCTACCTTCCTGGACAGTACAATATCACAGAGGAAGTAAAAACTATTGTAAGGAAGCTAAACCGGACAAAAATGAATGCTGATATTTTTGTAACATCTCTTCACAACTGACTGACTTGTCTGCAAATTGGCAATTTCTGGAGAGCAAGAACACCGATACCTACTCTGGGCTGCTAAATTTCCTATAAAAACGGTATCAAAAGTAATGAGATGGAAGAAATAGTTGAGAAATATGCCTGGTTTGGAGAGAACAGCAGAGGTGGATCTAATAGTGTAAAATAAAGAATCAGCTTCAACTATTCAAATATGGTACTTTATTGCATCAAGCCAGAATCTAAAAGCATCCATCCATTCGAGTCCCTCCTGAAGACACTATATGAGGTTCTCACTCGTCCTGTCACATTCAAAGACAGTATGGCACTGCATTTTATTGCAGTTGCTTTGTTATGGCCACAGTTAAGTGGACCTAAATTTTCTGAAAGGCTGGGAATTTTCGTGTCACAACAACTGTAGAGTGCAAACATCAGCTCCTTATTTCAAAACGGAAAGATACGGAGTGAGGAAACAGTCCGGCAGTGGCTTTGCAGAGTAATGGGATGAGTGGAGTAGGAAGCCCTACTCACAGATACCTCCAAAGCAGGAGAGTTTTTAGCAATTGAAAATATCTGGGGCTAAATCAAGTTTACCTTCATACTGTCACAACCTGTCCAGTTCATTAAACTGTCCAGTAGGGGTCACTGCTGGTCCTCTGGAACCCTCTTAATTCTCCCTGATAGTGTTTTGTTCGTCATTTCCAATCCTATTGTGCAAATCACCCACACCTGCATTGTGTCAAGCTTCGTTAGTCAAGTGTATAAGTGCTTCCCAGTCCCATGTTCCCCAATTATGACATTGATGTCACTCCTCTTTGTCTGCCTGTTTCCTGCCTTCTTGTTTTGACCCCTTGTGGTCTTGTTTGTTTCCCTGCTTGCGTTTTGTTTTGAAAAAAGCCCCTTTCCATTGTCCCAACGCCTGCCCTCGAGTCCTTTGGTTTTTGGATATGACACATACACTCAATATTATCATGAATTGTTGTTAGAGCTCTTAATATCCAAATTGTTCTGCACTGATTGTTTAATTGTAACTGTCAACATATTTATATATGTTATATTTAACGCCCTGATAAATAAGTGCATTTAATCATTTTAATTTTATTTCTTGAATTAACATGTCAGTGTCAGAAACTTTCCTGTGTAGAATGAATATAAAAAATTCTCTGGAACATTTTTGACCTCCAACTCCATACCATGTTCACCCCCCTTGCTGGCCTATTTGTGTTCTCTTTGGCATATTTGTGCCCTATCTGGCGTTTTTGTTTCCTCATTGATGTATTTGCATCTTCATTAGCATATTTCCATCGTCACTGGTGTATTTGCGTCCTCATTAGCATATTTGTGTCCTCACTAGCATGCCTGTGTCCTTATTGGCATATTTGCGTCCTCATTGGCGTATTTGCGTCCTCATTGGTATATTTGCATCCACATTAGCATATTTGCATCCTCACTGGCATATCTGTGTCCTTGCTGCCTTATTTCTGTCCTCGCCGGCATATTTGCATGCTTGCTGGCTTATTTTTGTCCTTACGGACGAATTTGCATCCTCACTGGCATATTTGTACCCTCATTACCATATTTGCATCCTCACTGGTGTATTCATGTCCTTGTTGCCATATTTGCGTTCTTACTGGCATATTTCCGTCCTCACTGGTGTATTTGTGTCCTCAATGGCATATTTCCGTCCTCCCTGGCACATTTGCGTCCTTGCTGGAGTATTTCCGTCCTCCCTGGCACATTTGCGTCCTTGCTGGAGTATTTCCGTCCTCCCTGGCACATTTGCGTCCTTGCTGGAGTATTTCCGTCCTCCCTGGCACATTTGCGTCCTTGCTGGAGTATTTCCGTCCTCCCTGGCACATTTGCGTCCTTGCTGGAGTATTTCCGTCCTCCTTGGCACATTTGCGTCCTTGCTGGAGTATTTCCGTCCTCCCTGGCACATTTGTGTCCTTGCTGGAGTATTTCCGTCCTCCTTGGCACATTTGCGTCCTTGCTGGAGTATTTCCGTCCTCCCTGGCACATTTGCGTCCTTGCTGGAGTATTTCCGTCCTCCTTGGCACATTTGCTTTCTTGGAGGCACGAAATACTTATGGTTGTGTCTTATTAAGTCCACTACTGTTGGATCTTCAGTCTTGTATCCTCTTAGGTTACAGAATATGGGTTATTTAAATTATACAGTGCACATTCATATTTCATACGAATGCAACTTCAGTTGTTCTAATATAATACATAAAAAATAAAAGAGAGTCTGGAAATTTTTTTATTAAATCCTATCTAAAAAAATGTTGAACATGGTAATTAGTATTATCTCAGTTTGCCCTTCTTGACCAGCTGACATCGTTCTCTCTTCCCCAAAGCACACTTTAAGGCTGCCGTTTCATTGCAGGATCAAAGATTAATTCTAGCCTAATACCTTCAAACTATGAGCCCGGCACTGACCCATTACCCCTTTATGTGGCCCAAACGGGCTCATTAACGTTGCCATCCTCGTGCCTCCCCCCTCGGACAGGCCCCTGTTCCCATCCCCCATCAGCATTCACACCTTGTCGAAAATTAATTTAATTAAAGGCCTTGGAATGCCACCCTTCCCCCCCTAGCCCGCTAGCCCTTTCTGTTTAAATATCATTTTAGTGTATGATTAGTGTGTATTTCCCAAACCCGCCTGCGAGTGCCAGGGGGGTCGTGGGGGGGACGAGGGGGGGGCACGCAAATGAAAGGAAACGGCTTCATTGTGGAATGACTGGGCCATAAATCATTGCCCATTTTCTATAAATCATGGCAGATGGCAGGGGGCGAGCAGGGACTCATGGGAGCCGACATGCCCCTATGCATGATGGGAGGAGGAGACGTTAGCAGACGGCGCCAAACTGAGAGGTCGGCTTGCAGGATGCGGCGTGGCAGAGCAGGAGTGAGACTACGCTCCCTACCTGTGTGCCCCTGCTCCTGTGGGCTCACCTGCACGATGGGAGGGAGACCTCGAGGGGGCGGGGCTGCCTGTTTAACATGCATGCAATTTGCGGCTGTCCTCCGGGGGCACCGGTGAGGCTGGCGTCCCCGCAGCAGGAGCAGCTCTTCATGCTGTCAGCCGCCATCACTGTTAGCGCCTAATTGACAGGGATCCAGGATGTCGGGAGGTGAAGGACACACAGACGCATCGTCTGCGTTTAGCATGCACGGCATGAATCTGCTGCAGTTCGTATCGACGCAGTGGGACGGCGGCGGACCTGCGGCAGGAACAGCGTCACTGCAGTTCACACCTCCAGGTGACACACTCACCTCCATGTATTCTGTCACACGCCGCACGAGTGAAGCAAGTGCAGCATACGATTGTGCTCCGTGCTCAGCCTGTAGATGGTCAGAGGGATCAAGGAGAACGTCCATCTCCAGCCACCGCAAGTCTGTCACGTGGCATGGAGCATCACAGCCTGGATAAGGCCTCAAGGGTCAAACTGTAAATGTTCGTGACTCCCCACGCGGACTCCAGCAACAACAACACCGCTGCCTGCAGGAGGGGTCAGTCTGAGCCGGATATCACATTGAAGGATGTGAGAATACTCAGCTAAAGAAAGCAGCCTCTCGTGTTTGGGGGTGTCAAGCAGGGCTCCTCTTTATCTTTCTCCTTTGGTAGTTGCCATCAAGATGACTACAAAACAGGTTCAATTTGGTGAAGAACAGCCATCTTCCTGATGCTTAATTTTTGTGTCCACTAGAGGGAGCTTCAGAGCTGGTCAATTAGCTGACAGTGTTTTGACCTGCTTAACATAACCTCCAACCTGTTGCTAATATCTTTTGAATAAAATATCCAAATGGATCAGAGAGACTATTTCTGCCAGAACTGTATCTTCTTTATTGACCAATACTTTCCAAAATGGACACACCTGTCTATCCAGTAATGTTGTGGTCTTTTGTGCAATTCTGACATGTATATTTGCCACATTCAGCAGGATTAGACAAAGATAAAGAGCAAAAAATAGTTCTGTTTCATTTTTTAAGGTCATATAAGAGCTTGGAAATTAAAATGTTTAATTTTATTTTTAAGGGGACGCTTTGGGCGTGACTTGGTCGCCTTAGAGGGCTGCAGTTCCCCTCTGATCCCTAAATTCAAATTTTGAAATTGTCACTAAATTCTAATTCTAATTCTCATGTTCCAGGACACCCATCCCCACTTTCCACGCTCCCCCTTCCACGCTCTGGATCCTGGCACCAGTGGGTTGTCCACTTGTGCCTATTCCAACAGAGTGCCCTGCAGCATGGCCTGTCCCTTGAGATCCTAGTGTTTCCGTAACCATAATCAGTGGTGGCATTTAGAAACGCTTGCACCTCGTATCACCAGCACGGCCATTTTCGGGAGGCCCTGCACTCCTGCAGCCTAAATTGGGACCCGCCTCCCTGGTGCACTATGGCCCTCTGTAGACCAGCGCACAATGCAAGGATTGTGATTGGCTTTTAATTTAATGGGAAAGTAAAGGATGGCTTCCTCTGAGAGAGAGGGATTTATGGGCCTGTCTTGGTAGCTCACCCCCTACTCCTCTGATCTGCTTTTACTTCAGTGACCCCTGTGACCCCAGGGGTCACTAGAGACACGGGAACTCTGGGATCGACTGGCCAAGAGCACACCGCTCATTTTTAATCAGACGTCTATATTTAACGCACATGAGAGTCGGCCAAATTAAACACACATCTGTTTGAAACTGATACTCAGAGTCACTGGATCTCTCTCTTTTTGGTTCTGTTTTTTCCCTAAGTAGTCATAGAGACAGGAATATTTATAGGAGTAACAAGGGAGGCCATCATCCCCTTTTGGGACTCGCTACCTTCGCTGCGAAGCACAGGTTACTGCGGCAGGGCTATATCATTGTGTGCTGAAGGGGGAAAATGGAACATTGCCCAATTATCCCAGGCCGCATCTCAGCCTGCCTCAAGTAGCCTAGAGCTGAAGTTAGGGAACAAACCAGACAGGATGTCCAGGACACATACAGAATCTGCAGCTTTGTATGAGGTGGGGGGTCCTGGAAGAGAGAGGCGGGGCTAGGCTTAGCATCAGCGTAGCTTTGGTCAGATCCGAAGCTACGAGGACACAGTATTACCCTGGTAAATGTTCCCAAATATCCTTGAAACAGATTTTTTTTATGGGATCACATTTACCTGGCAGTGCAGGCCCCCACATGAGCACGCTCACTCCTCATTGGCCTGTGCCCCAGTGAGCACTGATTCTCATTGGAGGGTGATGTGTCCCCGTGGGTCTCCCCAACATTGCCCTGCCTGACATGAGCGCTGACACATAACCATCCTTGATCTAGTCTTTTAGATCGCTAAAGTAATACCGGAACTCAACAAAAACTGAACAAGGCAGGTGTATGCAATCCATACTCCTTACCAAGTCATCTTTTCATCCCACGGAAGTGTTGCAGTGTGGCGACATCCCCAACCTGCAGTATTACGACAACTTCAGCTATCTAGTTCACACCAAGTATTGAGACGGATCTGAGCATCTAAAAGTTTAGATATTTAATTAAATATGTTCTGGCTGGTTGTGCACACAGCACTGGTGTATGGGAAGCTGCTGGAAAAGTTTGCTTCCTAATAATATCAAAGGCTAGAGTTTTATCCTTATCTTATGAATGTTACAATGTTTAATGACAGATAGACAGTAAGAAAATAATTGTGTATAAATCCATTTTGACAAACCTTGAGTTTGTCCTGAAAAAAAAAAAAAATTCATCATGAGACATGGAATCTCCCAATCAATTTCGCTATTAAACCGACCCAAACAAACCTGTGGAATAGTGTCGCTTTGTGCAATATTTTTGGTCGATTATTGGGTGTCTAGTATTTTACAGGACTGAGGTGGCAACCCTAACCCTAACTTTAACCCTAACCTTTACACTGGTTCAAAACATGAAAAAAGCAACAAATTCACTGTACTGCAAACTGAAACTAATTTTAATAAACTGTATATATAAATAAAACACAAACGTGTGTATTCAGTGGGCTGCCAGTTCTCCCATCTGACCGCAGCAATCAACTTACTGCACCTTCCTTGGTCTGCTGAAAATCTGTGAAACGTTCAACCAGGTTTATCACCTCTCTGACATCTCAGGCATATTTAACAAAAATCTGCTTGAAAACGAAACACGTTGCTGCTGCTATTTCTGCGCTGCGAGGCCTTTGCTTTGGGAAAGACTGCGAGTTTGACTGCCGCTAAAAGAGCAAGAACAAACCATTTTTTTCTGCATTATAGGGAGGGAAAGTAAAATAGTTTTCGTCCATGTCAATGAAAATAAGGAAGATGAAAAAACAGGATTTTATGGAATTCACAAATACTATATAAAACCATCACAGTTATGGATTTTTGACAAATTATTCCAGCAGATTATTTAAAGGTCAGAGGGGCCTTTTGGCTCCCCCTTGACCCAGGGCCCAGGGACAAAGAAACACTGCAAAAACTCCACAGAAACAGTCTTGGTGTGTATGTACAGAGATGCTGGTCACTCTGGGGGTCAGTCTCTAAGAAGCAGAGGCCCCTCACACGCTATGCCTGCTTTCAGTCCGGCTGGCTCTCCACCAGCACCTCCACCCCCCCGCTTAAACACTTAGTATCATAAAAGGGGGTGGCTCTCGCAAAGGACTGCAAGTTCCAGGCTGCCTAATGAACATCGCTATCCTGGTGGGGTCAAGGTTCTGCACTGGGGGAGGGGGGGCAGGGCCTGCGTGACTGTGGCGAGGGTCAGATGGACTGCATTATCAGAAGAGAAGAAGTGTACAAGACCGTTGCCCCCCCCCCACACACACATCCAATCTGCTGTGCATGAGCCCTCCCTCCTCCCAGTGTATTCTAGGGCGCGGCGGCGCGGCTGTGGGGTGATAACAGGCGTGTCGGCAGGCTGTCCAGCGTGCACACAGATGGGCTGCGTGTCTGAATAGGCAGAACAGCGATTAAATAGAAAGCACCTCACTGTTCTCGCACCATGCGTCTCACATAAAGCTGGAACATCCCCTGGACCAGGCAGGAGCTGCTCGCCTATGGAGCATGACTGGGGGAAATTTTGGGAGGTCAAGGGCATGTGCGTTGCTTGAAGGCGGACCAATGCCAGCCCCCCGAGTCCCAGTCCTGTCAGGACCCCAACACCAGACATTAATGCAAATTATGGCCTGATAATTTAATAACTTGGCCAGTCTGATCTGTCCTTTTTATTACAATTACCGTCAGACGGGGGTTGCGTTCCATCATGGGGAAATAAACATCATCTATCATCCCCGTAATGATTAGCTGGTGACAGGCAGGCTCTGCTTTGCATAAATGTGCACTAATTCAGGATGGGGGGGTGGGCAGGGGGAGGACAAGGCTGTTTTTCAGGGCCCAAGATTCAGTCCCATCTAAGGGGCTTTACGTGAACTCGTTACCATAGCGATCATTAGCCTATGGGGAGTCCAGGCTTATGGGAGTTTTTCCCTAGAGCCGGGAGCTCTGTCGAGGCATGATGTCAACGCCAGAACCCTGGGCCAAGCCGGGATGTCCTGCCGGGCCCACCACTCGGCTGCCAAGCCCAGGCTTTGCGGACCGGTCCACTCCACCGCGGGCCTGATTTCTGCAGAAACTCGCCTTGGTTTCCTGGCCATTAAAAAGCTGCTAAAATGTATAAACATACAATCAGTGTAACATGGTGAAAATAAGGCTAGCTTATGCCAAAAAGCCTTATCTGAGTGTGCAGCTGGAGCGAGCAGCTGTCTGAGACTGGACAGTGCCGCCGCCAAGTGCTGTAACGAGCCAGAGCACAGAGAAATATTAGCACTTATAGCATTATTACAACCATGAAAAGAAAGCTGTTTTCGTTAAAATATCTTTGATTTCTTTCACGGGATCGGACTGCATCAGCACTGGAACTGTGATCATTTTAGTATTGTAATGTACAGATTTAGCAGGATATCAGAGATAGCAGCGGTGCCCCCAGGGGAGGCACAGGGTGGGGGACGTTCGTTTCGGATCGACTTCCTGCCCCTGTGAGTAGAATTTGCGGCTGTGAAGGAACACCTGGTTTGCAGGGTTTGAGAGGGCCACGGGAACGAGACGTGACTCTAGGGTGTGGGGTTTATTGGGATGGGAGGCAGGGACGGATTATGGGTTGTGTGGGCCCCTGGGCAAAACGTTCGCGAGGGCCCCCCCCACCACCACCAGCACCACCACCACAACCACCACAATTCAAGGGCCCTTGGCAGCCAAACGCCCTCCCTATAGGGTCACGGGCCCTTGTAGGCAGAGGATCAAAGAATGTAGGCCCTCTAAAATAGACAAACGAAAATACATTGTTGATAAGCGTTGCAAATTGTTTTGGGCTAGGGGCCCCACGGGCCCCCTGCACCCCCAGGCCCCGCTGGCCTGGTCCGTAATCCGTCCCTGATGGGAGGGTGTTGCTTGCGACTGGGAAGATCGTTAAAGAGGTGATAGCTGATTTTTCTTTTGGGGGGGGATCAGTTGCCTCATGTAAGAAGACAGGACTGGGGTTGGGTTTTTATTTTTCATTAGATTTTTTTAAGCCTGATTTGTGCCCATTTTTAAAGCGATCCCTGGGAGAGGGGGCTCTCACCACTTTGTCCATTACCCTTATCAATTAAGTTGAATTTTGATTGCGTGTGAGTGTTAGGCTGGTTTAGGGAGGTAAGTTTTGCCCTTAGGAAAGTTTATCCGTATTTACAGTGGGTAGGTGCAGAGTAGCCCTAGCAGGTGTTTGTTACGGCTGTCGCTGAGGTTGCCTGTGTGCCTTAGTGCCTGGAGACCTGTGTGCCTGTGTGCCTGTGGGCCTTGGTGCCTGAGGGCCTGTGTGCCTGTGCGCCTTAGTGCCTGTAGACCTGTGTGCCTGAGGGCCTGTGTGCCTGTGCACCTTAGTGCCTGTAGACCTGTGTGCCTGTGGGCCTGTGTACTTTGGTGCCTGTGGGCCTGTGTGCCTTGGTGCCTGTGGGCCTGTGTGCCTGTGGGCCTTGGTTCCTGTATACCTGTGTGCCTGTGTGCCTTGGTGCCTGAGGGCCTGTGTGCCTGTGGGCCTTAGTGCCTGTAGACCTGTGTGCCTGAGGGCCTGTGTGCCTGTGCGCCTTAGTGCCTGTAGACCTGAGGGCCTGTGTGCCTGTGCGCCTTAGTGCCTGTAGACCTGTGTGCCTGAGGGCCTGTGTGCCTGTGCGCCTTAGTGCCTGTAGACCTGTGTGCCTGTGGGCCTGTGTACTTTGGTGCCTGTGGGCCTGTGTGCCTTGGTGCCTGTGGGCCTGTGTGCCTGTGGGCCTTGGTTCCTGTAGACCTGTGTGCCTGTGTGCCTTGGTGCCTGTGTGCCTTGGTGCCTGAGGGCCTGTGGGCCTTGGTGCCTGAGGGCCTGTGTGCCTGTGGGCCTTGGTGCCTGTGTGCCTGTGTTCCTGAGGGCCTGTGTGCCTGTGGGCCTTGGTGCCTGTGTTCCTGAGGGCCTGTGTGCCTTGGTGCCTGAGGGCCTGTGTGCCTGTGCGCCTTAGTGCCTGTAGACCTGTGTGCCTTGGTGCCTGTGTACCTGTGTGCCTGTGTGCCCGTGTACCTTTGTGCCTTGATGCCTGTGTACCTGTGTGCCTTGGTGCCTGTGTACCTGTGTGCCTTGGTGCCTGTGTACCTGTGTGCCTGTGTGCCTTGGTGCCTGTGTACCTGTGTGCCTTGGTGCCTGTGTACATGTGTGCCTGCATGCCCGTGTTCCTGTGTACCTGTGTGCCTGTGTGCCTTGATGCCCGTGTACCTGTGTGCCTCGGTGCCTGTGTACCTGTGTGCCTCGGTGCCTGTGTACCTGTGTACCTGTGTGCCTTGGTGCCTGTGTACCTGTGTGCCTGTGTGCCCGTGTACCTTTGTGCCTTGATGCCTGTGTACCTGTGTGCCTTGGTGCCTGTGTGCCTGTGTACCTGTGTGCCTTGGTGCCTGTGTACCTGTGTGCCTGTGTGCCTGTGTGCCTGTGTGCCTCGGTGCCCGTGTACCTGTGTGCCTCGGTGCCTGTGTACCTGTGTGCCTTGGTGCATATGAGAGGAATAGTCACGCGTACACGATGGTTCGCCTGATTTTCACTTTATCACAGCTCTGGCAGCAGGTTCAAACTTTTCAGCCCATGACTGCCAAAATAACATGCCAGACTCATGACCTCGATTTTGCCAATCAGTGGGGGGTTACCAGCGATACATTTACCATAATTGGCTGGTTGCAGTTAAGGTCACAATTGAATGTCACGTTTTTAGGTTTCTTGAAACATATTCCCCCCCCTAAGGTCTTCCACTTTGGGAGACCCCTTATGATGTTTTAGGAGAGTGTGCCGTCTGTCACACGCAGATCTTCCCCCTTGGATAATCCGACCCCTGGCCTGGTGTGGGCGGGGGATGGGGGGCAGGGGAATGGGGGCGGGGGATGCCAACATTCACTATATGGTAGCCAAAAATCATGTATCTTCAAACTGCCAGAATGTTGTTGGTCTTCTTAGACTCACTGAGATCAAAGATAACTTGTTCCTTTCTTGGGAGCTGTGAGCAAGTCTGGCAGTCCAGCTCGATGGGCTGTATGGTAAAAATGCAGGAAAAAGCATCGCCCTTGAGCTGAAACTCTGTGGTACAGCTTTACCCCTCCATTGTGGCCTCGAAGATCGAATTTCACCATCCTGTTGCCTGTAATCAGACCAGCGGACAAAGTTTCAACATCACATAATTTAGCCCCAGAAATAGCTTGGCTGACAGACCTGTAAGCTCCTACCCAAACACAATGGGGGTGGATGTTATAATTGTGGTTTCGGTTGGGGGCTGAGTTTTTGAGCACTCTCCTATAGAGTGGAAGTCTCTGACGCCTAAAGTCGTAATTCCAGTCCTTTTATTTGATCTGGGTGCTACACAGTTACCAAATGCTGAGGGCGCCTCCCGTCAAGCAGAGAATGTGACCAGCAGCTACAGAAGCCAGTAAAGGAACATGTGGGAAGCGAAAAGCCGGAACCAGACACCTCACTCCCGCTCTTTTATTTGAAAGGGCCAATGGATTTGCAGCCTGTTCCTCTGAAAGTAGCCCAATAAGGCGTTAAGGGACTTGGGGTGGGGGTGGGGGGACACAGGCAGTGCTGGGCTGTCTCTTTAAGGAGGCCAGATGGGTTTAAGGGGGACACAAGCAAATGGGAGAGAGGAACATGCAGGAGTGTGGCCTGAGTCCCGGGGGGGGGGGACGCTGACCCACCCAGAGGCCCTCTCTCACCTTGACCTTGGCCCCCAGATGGTGTGGTTTAACACTCCCCCCCCCCCCCCCACAAAAACACACTCGCATCGTACAGATAATGCAGTGGTCCTGCCTGTCTGGGTCTCACTCTTTTCCCCTGGCTGTGGTGATGGGGGGGGGGCTGGTTTTCCACCTTAACAGTGGTGGTTTAGCACATTATAAGCGCTAAAAGCCGGCTGTGATGCAGGGTCAGCCCCTGCTCCCAATCAGACAAACGCCTATTCAGTGTCGACTCCTCGTGGGAATCCAGTGGCGTAAGACCTGCGCACACTCGGAAAACCGCAGCGAGGAACGGGCTCAGGGCCCCACGCATATCTGTCTTCCGGTCCCTAGGGAGGGCAGGCGGGCGGGCGGGCGGGGCCCATTCACTCCAGCGAACACTGCTGGATCTGGATCGATATGGCACCGCAAAGGCATGTACTCTGTGTAATCTGGGCCTATTGCCGTCGGCCCCGAGATCAATGCCGGCCTCGTTCCCATCATTATCCCTCATAACTCTCCCCGATGAAGTACCCCCCCCCACCCCCAGCACAAGACTCTGTAAACTTTACGTTCTGTGCTGTTAATCTTTCCCGGGATTTGGCCTCGATTTCAAGCCAGTCAAGTTCTAATTCGTTTTATTTGAACCTGCTGCTGAGAACTGACAAATATAAACTGATTATAATAATTTTCTAATTTGCAGTGTCCTACAATATTCGTGTCCTCCCCATTTCGAAAGCATCTTCTGTAGATGAGCACAACACCCCAAAACAGTATCAAAGTATTGTTCTCGACACCCTTAATGTTCTTGATGCTTTTCAGAAAGTAGGTCTTCCTAAATGATAAAGAGACACCCTGCATTTAAAGATGATGCTCGGCACTGCAGTTATGTATGATGACAGCTTACTGTATCCTGTCATTTAATGGGGCATAAATGTAAAAATGTCCCTAAAACAGATGGTAAGTCATTCAATAACAGATGCTACTTTGCATAGCCACCCTTCATGAATATTTATGGTTGATTATTCCATGACACCAATAATTCTATAACCATTTAGCCAGCCCTCCTCGGCTTTATATAAAATCAGAGGCTAAAGGGCAGAATTACAGCCTGAATTTGCACACAGTTTTAAGTTATACTGCTGCTTTTTGTACTGGGTCTGCACAGCATTTAGGAATATAGGAATTATGTCTTTATTTGCGACCATCACATAACAGTGCTTGTCCTCACTATATGAGTGTCTTGCTGTTTCCATCCTTCCAGCCTTCATATTTTATAAAAGCATGAATCCGGTTCTTCTCCAGTCTTGTGGGGGTGGTTCCCGGTTGCTGGGTCTGCTTGTTTTTGGTGATGACATCACATCCCCCCAGAAAGTATTTCAGGTGCAAATCCTACATTAATTTAATTTATTTCTCAAAAACCAATCGGATTCCGGAGCTTGAGGACCAGACCATGGTTAAGGATCCCACCCCGGTGCATTTTTAAAAATAATAATCCCTCTTCGATGTCTGGGGGTCCTACTTAGCCCCGCTTATGTCAGGAATTAGATTCAGGGGAAGTTTCATAGCCTCAAAGCCGGGTCTGGGTGTCTGTCACACTGCGATTTCTGCAGTCATTGTCTGCCTCCATGGTCTCTGTACCCAATCAGACATGAAAGCACCGTTAAGTCTTACGGGGAGTTTGACCTGTTTACCCTGGATGGGCAGGGAGATGTGGGTACATTCCTGTTAGATGGAGCCCAGGGCGCTTAAGCACGGTTGGCTTTTTGGATCCTTCGATTCTCTATGTAAGCAGCCAATCAGTAATTGCAGTGTCTCTCTCTCTCTGCTTTGGCTGGTCTCTCAGTCACTGTGAAAACATTTCTGGAAGATTATGAACAGCCGCAGGCTTTGGGGGGGGGGGGGGGGGGGGGAGAGGGCAGAGCTCAGAGGTTAGTTCATAGTCAAATATTGGGTAACGCTTCACATTAACTGCACCTTTATAATGTACTTACTCTGCATTCATAGAACATACATAAATACACCTTACATTGTTTTAAAGTGTTTCCTTCATAACACTTTCAATGAACAAGACATGACAGCTGTAATATACATTAATAACAAACATTATAATTGTATAATCATATGAAGTTTGTTATTAGTGTATATTTAAGGTTGTTTAGTAGTGTTTTTAAAATTAAACTAAATAAAAGCATGCTTGATTCTCCATCATAGTTTAAAAATGTTTATAATGATGGTAATATATACTAATAAATCATACTTCACTCATACTTGCACACATGTAAGGATCAGCGTAACCCGTAAGAGAAAATGCCTGCCAGTGCAGACTGAAAAATGAGGGATCCTGCTGCTGGAAGTCCCATGTGCTCATGCGGAGATGTGGGATGCTAATGTGCTTAGACGCTGCACAGACAGAGCGTCTGTGTGTGTAACTGGAGCAGGGCCTGTTTGCAGTTTACTCCCTGGGAAAGTGGGGCAGTACGCTCTCAGCCAGGGAAACAGGCCCATTATAGGCAGCACACTACTCAGCACACTACTCAGTACACTACTCAGCACACTACTCAGCACACTACTTTGCTCGGTAAGTAGTCTCCTCCTTGGCTGTGCTCATCCCCTCCTCAGCTGTGTTGTCACTTCCTGGCTGTGTTTACCCTCTCCCTTGCTGTGCTGTCCCCTCCCCTGCCACCCTCACTCCCTATTTGGCTGTGCTGTCCCCTCCCTGTTTGCTCTGTTCCCTCCCCGACTGCACCGTCCCCTCTCCAGTTGTACTCGTCCCCTCCCCGGCTTCGCTGTCCCCTCCCCGGCTGCGCTGTCCCCTCCGCAGCTGTGCTTGTCTCATCTCCGGCTGCGCTGTCCCCTCCGCAGCTGCGCTTGTCTCATCCCCGGCTGTGCTGTCCCCTCCCCGGCTGCGCTGTCCCCTCCGCAGCTGCGCTTGTCTCATTCCCGGCTGCACTGTCCCCTCCCTGGATCTGCTCGTTTTGGGAGTAGAGCCCTACCTTCACATCACATGATTTAAATCCCCGTTTTTGACAGGCCGGCCTCCCAAAGCACGGCGGTAAATCCTGTGTTCTGTTTTGACAGACTCCTGTGCAAACAAGCTCCCCAGGCCCCCGACAGCGGCAGCCCAATAAGGAGAGCATGGGGGAGCAGCGGCGGGCGGCGCGGTGACGGTCGCCGGGGCCGACGGGCCAGCCTGGCCAGGCGCGGTGGGCTTCCTGCATGAAGGTACGCCACAGTTTGCGATGGATGGGGGCTGTCATCACCGGCAGGTCGTGGAGGCCACAGCTGGGACTTGTTTGTCTGCAGCTGGAGTCCATTCCCAGCAAATGTAAAGCCGGCACAGGATTTGATTTAGCATTCCTCGTAAAGCTGCGCCATGTGGACAGAGGGTCCACACATACACGCACACACACACACACACACACATGTTTGTATTCATATCTTTGTGGGGACTGTCCATTCATTTCCATGGACATAACCCTAATCCCAACATTACAACCTTAACCCCTAACCAGCCCTAACCTTAACCATAACTAAACAAACAAAAACCAAGACTTCTGCCATTTTTAGTTGTTTGATTGCAGTCACAGAGTTTTAAAAAATGGAGTTTCCCTTGTGGGGACTGAAAAAATGTCCCCAAAAGGTCAAAATAAGAAGTTCATGAAATTGTGAGGAGACACTGAATGCCCAGCATAAGCACCAACAGTGGTCTGTGCTACATGTCACTGACATGTTCATACATACATGTCACAAATATTAGTAGTGTGTTCATGTTAAATGGATATAGTGTACACGTCTCCGCTGGCCTTGCATGTCATTACGATGGGATCCTCGCCAAGGCTGGAGGTGTGTGGAGAGGCCTGCTTTGAAAATGGCTCATTTGTAAGTGGACCACTTCATCCAGCCAAATGCTATGGATCACTCCACTGATGTGGCCAAAGCAGGTTTCGAGCCCAAGAAAGACAAAGGCTCTCCTGTATACACTTACCCTTCATGGGTACAAAACAGAGCGCAACTGTCCTCCCAGTGTGCTCTCTGTGCCTGTTATTTATGTGCCAACATTTGATTGACACCATGATTGTCGAATGAAAATGCCAGACATCAGCAGTATATCCCCTTGAGTCACTGAAATTTTTTGTACCCTTTGGTGGACATACCGATCACCTCCTTGCTGCTGAACCCATGATTTAAATTACTGAGGGTTTGGCCTCTGGAAACGTTTATGTATTTACTTCAATCAGGAATCATTTAAAGTTTGTACCGCTGTTTAGGAGCTTACAGACCACCTATTAACAGTGGATAATTTACTACTCAGTGGATTTCTTAAATTCAACCTTATAAGCGCACATGTAATATAGACTTCAAACAAATCAAGAATGAAATCAAAGTATGTTGCAATAGGCTGCGAAAAAAACAGTGAATCTCTCTTATCACCCAGCAGTTGATTTGTGCTGTTTGTCTCAAACATGGAGATCCTCCTACACGTTGTTCTGCTGAAATGTAAACATGGTAAAGTGAGGAAAGCCACGGGCTCCTGGAGGTCATGACCATGTGATTGCACTTGGGCCAGTCAGGCAAGCCTTCAGATTAAGATGGCATCCACATTTTCCGCCCCCGAAACCCACATCAGGGTCTTCAGCCAGGCTTTGCTGACAGGCCCCAGTTAGTCTGTCAAAATTTGGTTTCTTCTGTGAACCTCGGCGTTGACACACACACTACACTGTGTAAAGTTCAGCAGGAGCTGTAGGGTCTCAGTGCTAATGGGCAGCATGCGGGTGTGAGTCGAACCTAAAGATTGACTGCTAATCGCCAGCAGGAGAAAGGCTCATGGGGGGCAGAATCCCAAAGGTTGACAGGAATCAGGATCCCAAAGGCTGATGGGCAGCAGGAGACCAAAGGCTGACTGGTGGCAAGAGCCCAAAAGCTGATAGCTATCAGGATCCCAAAGGCTGATGGGCAGCAGAATCCCAAAGGCTGATAAATGGAAGGAGCCCAAAAGCTGACAGATATCAGTATCCCAAAGGCTGACAGGCAGCAAGATCCCAAAGGCTGATAAGTAGCAGGATCCTAAAGGCTGATAAGTGCCAGGATTCCAAAGACTGACAGGCAGCAGGATCTCAAAGACTCACAGGCATCAGGATACCAAAGACTGACAGGCAGCAGGATTCCAAAGACTAACAGGCAGCAGAATCCCAATGGTTAATGGGCAGCAGGATCCTAAAAGCTGATAAGTAACAGGTTCCCAAAAGTTAACAGGCAGCAGGATCCCAAAGGCTGACAGGCAGCAGGATCCCAAAGTCTGATGGTTAGCAGGATACCAAATGCTGACAAGCATCAGGATCCCATAGGCTGACAGGCAGCAAGTTCCCAAAGGCTGACAGCCAACAAGGTCCCAAAGGCTAACAAGTGGCAGGTTTCCAAAAGCTTAGGGTTAGGGTTAGGGTTTGGGCAGGAGCCCAAAAGCTGATGGACAGCAGGATTCCAAAGGCTGATAAGTGGCAGGATCTGAAGGGCTGACAGGTGACAGGATTCTAACGACTCACAGGCAGCAAGAGCCAATGGCTGAGGGGCAGTAGAAACCAAAGGCTGACAGACAGCAGGATCCAAAAAGCTGAGGGAGGGGCAGCAGGATCCCAAAGGCTGAGGGGCAGTACCAGTATGCTACTCAGCTAACAGCAGAAGTTAGCTGTTGACTGAGAGCAGAAGTTGAATATTATAATGCAACAGAAACTGAATGTGACGAAATGTGAAGGAAGGTTTATGATATGAACTGTCCTTTACGGTCTGTAATAATTTGGACCGAATATACAGTATGTTGTGTTCTCACCATGCTAGTGCTACATGTAAACCATGCCCCTCATGGTTTGCTGGGCTCATGCTCACTGCCTTGTTTTAACACTTGCAAACACCAGCTGTTTCTTTTTCCACATGAAAGTGTGAATTATTGCAGCAGAATTCCGGCTTGGCTTGTTTACGTCTTCCCAGCACAGCCACACTGCCTTGGCTCTTGGATTGCCTGTTTGCTGCAGTTTTCCTTGACTGGATACACACAGCGACCGTTATTACACACAGTGGCATAGCAGAACCGTAATGCAGCTGACACACACCTTGAAGACAAACCACAACCGCAGTAAACACTCTACGTGCAGCACCATCCTCCGGCTCAGTGGTTCATGGTAACTTGGGGTCACGGAAGGCCACTGAGGGAGGAAGAGGAGAATGTAAAATGACAAGGAGAGTAAGAGATGCTTTTGTGCATCATCTTGCTTATGGGTTGAGCCTGGGGGTCTGAGTAGATCTGCGAGATGCAGACTTGGTGTAAATCAACATTCTATGCAGCCCAAACGCCCAACTAGAACTGCATACATTTTTTATAGTGACGCTGTCAGCTAAGAATTGGGTGGGGGGTGGGGGCAATTTTAGGGAGCCTCCCATTGATCGGCATCCTATAAATACCCCACATACCTCATCAGTTCTGCCTTATCAGCCCACGTCGCCCCACCTCCCTGTCTGTCTGAGATGATCTGGCACTTTCCCTCCCCAGGCTTCCGGACAAAGAGAGCCCTGTTAGCACAAGCATGTCTGAACAGCACACAAAGTATTAAAAAGCTCCTATTCAGATGGAATTAAGTTCTACAGTAACACGGGAGGATCGGAAATATTGCCTTTTCAGGAATATACACTGATCGATAAATCAAATGTGAAAAAGCAAACCCCAGGGGAGACGTTGCTTTGGGGAAACTGCAACACAGGCGATCTTCACCTGAACAAATAACAATGTCTTTTTAGTGTCTTTTCCCAACCCATTGTGAAATACTCCACTCCCAGGTCCGTCTCCCTCACAAAGTACATGGCCGACGCTGCCTCAGGAGTGTGAAAATGGGTACCCCTCTGATCGGTCAAGGCCACGTCACTCATTGCGTAACCACGTTAGGGTTGCCAGCCGTGCTTGCACAAGCAGCCTCTTGTGTGCATTTTGGAGGCAGCCGGTGATGTTTCTCCTCAGATAATGACAAGCTGAGAGCGAGCGTGAGGATCTTCCAGGCACGCCCGCATACCTGGGCGTGATGGAATCCTTCTGGGCAGTCTTGTGGACCTTGCTGAGGATTCCAGGGTTTCTGATATGGGTGGGATGCTGGATTCCTCAATTAAAGTTCAGCAAAGCCTTTATATGGACACCCTATAAACAGAATTCCTGTTAAATATATAATGCGTTCATATATATACATATACTACGCATCTATGTTTTATTGTGTGTGGTCATGAAAATGTATGTGTGTGGGTTATGTATATATTACATTGTGGGGACCAAAAACTGTTATTTTGACATTTTGGGGACCGTTTTTTTTTTTGGTCCCAAAAGGGGAATCTCAGTTTTATAAAAATCTGTCAGTGCAATACAAAAACTAAAAATGCCAAAAGTCTTGTATTGTTTGGTTATTTAAGGTTAAGGTTAGGGCTGAGTAGGGGTTAAGGGTATCGTCGGGACTCAGGTTTTTCCCATAGAAATGAATGGATGATATGAATACAAACGTGTGTGTGTGTGTGTGTGTGTGTGTGTGTGTGTCTCTGCAGTGTCACCTTGCTCACCAGTGTAGGAGCCCTTATTGTGAAACTCAGCTATTTGGTGTAATTGTCTAATGCCACTCAGACGGAACAGCCAAAATATTACTAATCTCTGCATATTATGTCCAGCCTGGCTGACAGGGGACTGAAATTGATTCCTAAATTGATTTTGCTGTGGGTGTCAGCGGGGAGCCAGGCTTCCAGAGGAGCCGGCTTGATGTTATTATAACGGTAATGAATGAAGCATCAGGAATTTCGCAGCGTGATCCATCTTTTGCGGCATCGCCGACTGCCTGCTTTGCTCTGCTCTGACTGCCCAGCAGGCTGAAGCTTCTGCTGAGGATTCCACCTTGTTAGCACGTGACATATGTAATAATTCACACCCAGGGCCTTTACACTGCCAGCCTTTGTTATCAGCAATTAGCTTGGGAGGGGGGCTGCCTCCCGTATTGCTTTCGGGGGGGGGGCGGAGAACCCCTCTGCCTCCTGGGCCCTCCTCCCACTCAGGTGGCTGAGGCCTAGTTTGTCACGAATACGGTGTTGTGATTGGTCTCTTCTGTGGCGGCATAGCCTCTCAGTTTATCTTTGGTGTAGCCCCACAGTTCAGCCTGGTGATTTGGTGCTAGCGGATGCATTAATAATCCACAGTTATAGGAACCAGGTGGAAGGGCTACGTAGCCCCAGGGCGAAGCACCAAGTAGCCCCTGGTGGTCCTGCACTGCAGCTCGAACTGCTGTAGCTCTTGTGAGGGGGGATATTCGCATCCTGCTAACAACGGGGACGGACCATTTCCTTTGTGTTTCTTTTCAGATGCCCTAGAATTTCAGCTCCAAGCATCAAGTTGTTTGCAGGTGACACAATAAGGGCCTTCATCCATTCCCTGTGCTGACTGCCTTTGGCTTCGTGAGAAGATGCAGTAAAGTTTACAGTATGAAGGACAATGGCGGCTGATGTGGAAGCCCACTGGGGAGCAGGGCAATGTGGAAGAATGATGTAGAGCTTCTCCCTGTTTAATAAGGTCAAGCAGCCGCACGTGTCCGTTTCCCCGCAGTCCAATCAAAATTCCTGAGCTCTCACTGGTCTGAGCGACAGAAGCACCATCTCCCCTCAGTCAGCAGACTCTCGCTGAGGCGACAAATCGGGGAATCGAGGTGGAGTCTGATGGCGGCAGTGTGACAGGGTCCCCCAGAGTCTTAGCGGCATCGGCATGGTCTTACCTTGCTGCTCTCTGCTTTGTGCCTTTGATGGTATCACCCCCACCCATCCTGTGGCGATGGACCCTGTGTATCACAACGATCGCAAGCCAAGGAGCTTGAGTCCCCGCTATGCTGCATCATCATCATTAAACTCTTGTCCTTTGAATAATAAACCTTTCTTCATGAGCTTTCTCATTAATGGTGTTTTATCATAATAATTGAAGCTTTATTGCTATATAGTTTTTTCAATACACATATATTTAAAGAAATCTTTTAACCTTTAAAAGAAGAACAACATTACACGCTTCACTTGTAGACATGCAGTCTGGGAATTTATCATGTTACATATTGTTCATATCTAAGTACAACAAATTGCCCCCCGCCTCCCCAACCACCGGCCGCCACGGAGTACGCTCAAAATCTTTGCCTTCTGGACATGTGGTTTCCTCTCTGATGGGGGCTTGATAAGTTCCCTGACCCGGCCACCCGCAGGAACAGGGGCTCCATTGTGCTTCTCTAGCTGGAACCAGTTGGGGGCTCGCAAAACCAGTTCTCAAAGACCCAAGCCCCTTTCAAGCATGCAGAAGTTCCACAGCGGATATTCAGTTATATACATTATTAAAACTATCTGTCTTTTCATTTGCATCTTTCAGCAGAATAATTGCTGACTTTATTGATTAGTGACATGCCGAAATTGAAAAACCTAATTCATCACTTCAACCTAATTCAACTAATTCATCACTTGCGTTTAAACGTGCTTGTGGTTGAGTTAATCCCTGCGTTTCCCTGTGGGGGGGGCGTAGCTCCCACTCGTGTCCTGATATCAGGTCAGTCTGCTGGTAGCAGTCAGGTGTTCAGGGATGCCTGTTCCTGCAGTTTTGCTGAACATGAGGCTTGGCCTGCTGAGACAACTGATCTCTTTTAGCCACCGATTTTCCAGAATATTCCGGCATGTCTTGGGTCACAGAGGTATGTCTCTGGCACCCCATACTTTGCACTAAATTTGGATCAATGGCATCCCTTGATGTCTGCAGATTAGATCGTTTATCGTGGGAGTCGCTGTTTCTTTTTGTATTGCTGTAATCTGAGCAGCGGGGGACCTCTGCCATGTGTTTTAGCGAGGGGCTTAAACTAGACTCACTGGTATGCAAACCAAAGCTATGGAGATCGACCCTGGTCAGTGATGTGATGTGTCAGAGTGATATCCACTATAGTTATCATACCAGGTATTTTACCTTGTTAAACAGGCAGATGTAACCCATCAATTACTTTTCAGGTACTGCTTGTCCAATTGGGATCATAGCAGGTGGTCGAGGAAAGTATGGTGAGATGCTGATCTGCTGATTATATATGGTATCGGCTCGTCACAAAGCCTTTCCTGACCCACCTCGGGAGCAGGGACTGTGGTCCCAGTTTTTCCTCCCAGTAGTCTGTGTCCAAATGTGACTCCAAATGAATACACAAACCATTCTTGAAACAACATTGTGGAACTTTGTACATCAAATCCATCTGTGGCAGAGGATCCTGGCCATGTGGAATGTATGGTTCTAGGGAAGCTCTGTAATCGGACCCCTGAAAAAGGTATGAAACTCATCGCATCCAGATCTATAAATGGATCCAGTGCAAAACTGCTATTACAGTAACAGTGTAACAGTGGGAAAAAAAATTGACCCCAGCACATACCCTACATGCTCACAATCACTCACTATGGGCAGAGACACCAGGTTACCTGTCTATGGGAGGAAACAGGAGAACACACGCACAGCAGGAGCTGGGAATCAAACCCACAACCTGCAGGTATAACACTGCATTGCCAACCACTGCAACCAATAATCTCCTGTTCATTACAGACTTACATAATGGATATTGTGCTGCTTAACAGCTGTTGAAATGTAAAGAAAACACAGGGAAATAAAGTCAGATACTTTTCTCTAGACATCTGCCACATCCTTGCTTAACACATCATCTGTACTGCTGTCGTCTGTGACTCCTATGTGAAACTGAACGTACTTTAAAGGCGCAGTGGCTTCTGGGAAAGTGGGGATGGAGAGATGCAAAGGAGTGGTACGTCTCTGTATTTCTGTCTCTCTGTGTGAGATCTGAAGACCACAGTTCTGGTACTTGGGCTGATGAACAAAAGGACTCATTAATGTGGTTTTAGCTTTCTGCGGCCTGAGCTGTGGAAACATCTTCACTCCTTTACGAGTCTCTTTGAAGGCCAGGGGGAGATATGGCTGATTCCTATGCAGAGTCATGTTTGGGCGACTTTTGATGATTACCCAGAAAAGCCCCATGTTTTTATGGTTACAATCTATGTCCACAGCACTTCATCAGGACTTAATATTTGTTTTCTGGGGCATTAACTCTGTGTAATTATTTACTTTCTGGTTTGTGGAAAGAGAGAAACATTTTATTTACTTTTGTATAACTCACTCAGTTAAATGGACCCTACTTTGGCCTGTGCTGGGACACTGCAAACACAGACACAATGCCTATTATGAGATATTGTGCTTTTCTCTACTGTATATGTAAACTCATTAGGCCAGTCTTATGCACTTGGCATCCTTTTATTGGCTTATTAATTTTCGCCGTAGCTCTGAGGTACACAGTGCTGCAAGGTTTCTGTTAGGAATTCAGTGTATTTGTTAGTGTTAGCATTGGGATTTGAATTGCCGTTACGGTTCCCATATGTTTGTTAGGCTGGTTGTTTGTATGCAACTTGACTTGCCTCCCATGTGCACCAGTGCCCTGATCATGTGACTAAATGAATCACTGGGTCCTTCTGAGAAGGAACTATATTTTTGTTTTTGTAATGGTTTCCAATGTTTCCAGTGCATGAGTCACTGGGACAAATGGAAATCATTGCCTGGCACTTCTCTGCCTGCCAGCAGAATGCTGCCATGATACCACATCATGCTGGCACACTGCAAGTCTTTCAGGCCTTCAGGGAGCTGGGAAAAGGATGATGAACAAGATTATAAAGAAAAGCATCTTAACAAATGAGCTGCTGTACTTCCTTACTGGGCCCTGTGATGGATGTCCAAGGTGTAGCCCTGCCCTGCACCTTTCCATACCCCCATGTGGTCCTGTACCAGATAAGTAGTCAGAAGGTGGGTGGATGGATGGATGGATAGATGGATGAATGGATGGATGTTGGGGACATCTGTCCGCATGTTTCCGAAAATTTCCAGTCTGAATCACGGCTGTATGGCTATAGGGTAATTTTGTTATAATTATTTTTTTTAAATCTTTGCTGCCCTTAGCCATTTACATATCAAAATGCACATTCCCATCCCATTAGTGCTGTCACCCAATTACAGGCCTTTCTGAAGTTGCTTGGCTGCCCGCGTCTCCCTCAAACCTCTTGTTCTTCGCCCTGTGAGATTTCTCCTCCTCAGGCTGTTTTCCTCCTTCGTCTCACTGAGAGAATAAAGAATTCCAGTGGCAAAAGCAATCAGCAAATTCGGATCAAGCTGCCCCTCGGCTGAATTAGCTGTCAGAATAAAATCATTTGTTCCCCCCGCTTACACCCAGGCTCAGTCCTTGGACCCCAATCCCTTCAAGTGGTGTTTAATGTGGTTTCTACAACAATTTCCTCTGGGTCGATCTGCCATTGTTAATTTTGGACTACAAGCCAGCTAACTTTAGAAAGTGCTTAGTGTGTGCATTGAGTATTTTCACAGGATCCTTTTTCATTCGGTTTCAGAGCGAACTGGGAATGTGGCCCTAGCAGCACCACGGACAGGGAGGCAGAAGCGATTTCAAAGGCCTGCAGTTGCTTTGAAAAGCACACGGCATCTTTTACATGTCTGGGGTGATTTGCCACAGAGGGAAAGGCATTGTTGGGACAGATAGCTTCAAAGAACAAAGTTTGGTTTTACATTATTTAATCAATCAGGACTAATTTTCTTCTAAGATTAAAAGAGGGCTTCAAGGAGCCTCCAGAATACTCCGTAGAGGACCTTAATTCTGAGTCGTGGTGATGATTAGAAGACTGTGTTATGGCAGAGCTGCTCTACAGCCTGCGGCTTTTGCGCGGATGTCCACGAAGTGTGATATTTTGGTTTTCATGGTATTTCTGGGACGGATATGAATGAAGCTACTGTAAAAGGAAAGTAGACGTACTGCAGCATTGACACGGCCCCCGGAGATTGATGCACATTCTTTTATTTACTCCGCGCACACAGAGACGAGTGTCCCGCCCCTGAAGCTCACTCCTCGGCATGATCTTCTCTGCTTCCTATGTGCTGGAGACGTCTGACGGCAATTTGTTTTCATGGATGCCGGAGGAGATTACCCTGTGATTCCAAAGAGCCTCCACATTCAACTACAGTAAAAAAACAGTCAAACTGTATTTTATAAAATGTACAAAAGCTATGTACAGGACCAGATCAATGAAATTTTACTGAATCGTAGAAAAGAAACTGTTATATTTCAATGACAAAGAGTCTGTGTTGCCACGGTACCCCGCGGTCCAACGACAACTGGACCGGTCCAGTTTCGTTAGGGTGGGATTCTGCTCTGCTACCTGAGTCCATCTCCCTATAAACGAATGATCTCTCAGTTATCCCAGAATATGTGTCTCCCATTCGCACATTCCTCTGAGAGTCTCTTGAGGAGGTGGTATTTTCCAGTCGTGTCCAATCCGGCCAGAGTCTTGCCAACAGCATCAGGGCATGCATCATGTCACAGTGTCATATGACAGCATGATGTGACTGTCCTGAAAGGACGGCAGTCTTCCAGAAAACACCAGGAGGACACAATGAGTGGTGTTTCACGGCAGGTGGCAAAACACCAACCCTCATATGAAAACATCGTATAAAGTCAAAACACTGAAGCAATTAGCACAGTCAATAGCAAATACCATGTATATTCGTTTACAGCAACAATACAAAACTTCTCTAAATATCCATGTTTTTGTACATGACAGTACGTTACCTGTCACTGTTACTTGTACATATTATCATTTCCTTATTCAGCACACCATAGCAAGGCACTTAAGAGACTGGGTTCTGTACGATGCCTCAAAACTGCAGTACCATCAAACAGTACTGTACTCTGGTTTGCCTCACATACACAGTCCAAGGTTCCTTGTAAATGTAAAGTATGGCTTCTTAAGACAAATGCAGGCTGCCATCTTTAACAAAATACTTTACACAATAATACATGTTACAGGAAGCAAGGAGAGAAGTAAAGGAGGTTTGGGGAAGTTCTCCTGTATTGTCCTCTGTTCGCAGGGAAGGCAAGAGCATCTTGAAAATGTACTTCTCCCTGTAGACACCAATCAGTGTCAAAGGAAACGCCTCTAGCCAAGTCACTTCCTAAACAAGCAAGCAGGATGGGGAAAAACTAACAGTTTTTCATTTGGTGGCTATACACCACCTGCTCTTAAGACATCATGTTGAGGAATCTATTCTCCTCAGCGAGAGCGGTCAGCATGGAGCTCATATCTCCAATGGCCATGTTGCTGACCCCTGCTGGTACAGAAGGTAATGTCACTGAATTGCGGGGAGTGGTGAGTCGGGAGGAATTCTGAGACAGACTCTGGAGAAGGCTGGGGCTGAGAGTGCCCGACATGAGACTGGAGTGGTCCCCATCATCCAGCATAGAGTCAAAGTCAATCTGGGTGTGGTCCACACCCTGGGTGGAATCTACCGTGCTGGAGACCTGGTTGGTCCCCGGGGAAGCCATGGTGACCGTCACACTTGCTGAGTCACCATTAGGCTCAAACATGTGGATCTGCCCCCTGTAGAACATGACATTCTCCCTGTTGCCACTTGCAAAGTTGTGGCCCACACTGCTGGAGCTTGTGGGGCTGGTGTCAGAGGGGCTATAGCCAGAGCTGAAGGCCTGCTGGGGGAATCCAGGCTGCTGTGCCAGGCTTGGCCCCGAGTGCTGCCTGCTCAGGGGTTTGGGTTCTGTGGGTGGCCTTGGCTGCATCAAGCTTTGACTGCCATTTTGGACGCACTGGTGGGAGGACGCTGCGTAGCTCTGCTGGCTGTAGTTTCCGTGATATGTGGTGTGAGCTTGACTGCTGTCCAGCTGCGTTCTCGATCTGCAGCTCTGGGCATCTTGAGTTTGCATGGCCATTCCTCGGCTGTTAGGACTGCAGATGGTCCCGGCCACATTGTTGCAGGATTGCCGTGAGCCGGTGGCCCCGTTTACACCATTAGCCAGAAGGTCCTGTTCATACTCCTGAAGCAGGCTTAACGGATCGCCCGAGCTGATGGCCTGTGCCCGCTGCTGTTGGAGGCCATTAATCCTCTGGGATGTGGGGCCTGAGCCACGTTGAGTAAAACCCTGCTGTGCCGCTGGGCTCTGACCTATTTGAACCATTTGCTGGTTCCCACCAAGGTTCTGGTAGGGGCCAAAATTTTGTTTCTGCTGAACTATGGCCAGATTCCCTCTTATAAGCTGCTGCTGCTGCTTGATTTGACCCCGCATGGCGTCAACGGTCCCCGAACTGACCTCGTTCCACTGGACAGGCATGTTGCTCTTGTTCAGGCCAGGGGAGTCAGGGAAGTGCTCCTGGGACCCGGGGCTCATCTGACTGGGGAGCTGAATCTGTCCTGCTGGGCTCATATTAGCATCGACAACAGCCATGCGGCGTTGGCCATAGAAAGGCTGCTGCTGCTGCTGTGAGGTCCCGCTTCCCAGTAGGCTCTGAGCCTGGCTGGGGTACGCTGATGGAGCGGCAGACTGAGGGGGCTCGCCACCCTGGGATTGCAAGTACTGCACCATGTCATCCGGCAGCACCAGATCGTCTTCGGCACCCTGCAGGCCTACATCTGCGGTCTCCATCGCCACGTTCTCAGAGATGCTGGGTGGTCGCCCAGCATAGGAGTAGCGGTGCAGGTTGCCGTCGGAGCGGGTGTAGTTCTGTAGGCTCAGACCACGGTGCTCCACAGAGGGTGCAGGCGGATTCATGCTA
The DNA here is from genome assembly GCF_023856365.1 of Brienomyrus brachyistius. Lineage (NCBI taxonomy): Eukaryota > Metazoa > Chordata > Actinopteri > Osteoglossiformes > Mormyridae > Brienomyrus > Brienomyrus brachyistius. The sequence goes on along the minus strand of NC_064548.1, from coordinate 7,565,292 downwards.
CTAATGCTGTTGAATCGCTGCACCCTTGGCAGTGACAGTGGGTCTATGGCCGGACGGCGGACAGGGTCACTGGCCCGGCGGGGGATATTTGCAGGGATCTCGTGGGGCATCATGCCTGGAGCAGAATAGCCAGACTCACTGCATCGCCTCAGTGTGGCAGGGCTGTGGAATGGGCGAACGGCAGACTCATGGCCATCCCCGAAGAGTGCCATCCTGGTCTTAAGACGGTCCATATTGGGCAGAGGTGTGGGTGGGGCTCCCCCGGTGGCGGCAGCGTACTTGGCTTTGAGGCGGTAATGCTGAGCAGGTGTGAGGCTCAGCAAGCCAGACATTCCTCCACAATGGCTGGCCTCACTAGAGCGGCGGGATAGGTCGGCTGAGATGGGGTCGTAGGAGTCGGCGGAACTGACATTGTTGTGACGTCCTCCGAACTGTGAGGCTTCGCTGGAACGGCGGCTGGAGTAGCACGGTGAGATGCCGGAGGACCTCCGGCTCAAGGTGTAGACTGAGCTGACGGTGCTGGTAGTACTGTCCCGCCGTTGGTTCAACTGGTCCAGCACGGTCACCTCGTTGTAGGGCAGCTCGCCAAGACGTGGGCCTGGGAACATGGTTGGACCACCAAGGCTCGAACTCTCCAGTAATGACCCTGCATCACACAGAGGCTCATGTCAAACTTGATATTCCACCAGTTATGAGCTATTCCACCAGTAAGCAACTAGCTACTGGTCTGTCCAGGTTGTCCCTTATCTTACACCCTATGTAACCTGCAACAAGCTCCCTGCTGCTCCCTGAGTGATACTGATATGATGAGTAGGGATGGATGGACAGATGTTTCTAATACTGCGAACCTAAGGTGCTTATTGAACTATGATATGGGAGGCAGCTTGGTTCTATGAACCCAAGGTTCTTACCAGACACTGGTATGGGAGGCAGCTTGGTTCTATGAACCCAAGGTTCTTACCAGACACTGGTATGGGAGGCAGCTTGGTTCTATGAACCCAAGGTTCTTACCAGATATTGGTATGGGAGGCAGCTTGGTGTTTTGCACTTGAGGCGCTTGGCTGGGCCAGGAGCAGGAGTCCCTCACGGTCTTTAGCTTCTCTTTCTTGAGGTGTTCAAGTCTGTGGGTGGCGCTCCCAGTCTTGCGCAGCTGGAGGCCAACTGCCGGGGCACCTGGGGAGACGGTGGAGTCCACGATGGGGGGCTCATCCAGCGTGCTCAGGTCTCCCAGGCTGCCCCCGCTGGGTACAGCTGTCTCTACTCCACTGTCGTGGTGGGAGGCGCCACCAAGTGGCGACGGCTCACTGCAGCACGATGACTGGCCACCAGGGCTGGACTGATACATCTGGGTGGCGGGGGACAGAGATGGGGGCAAGAGTGAACCGGTGAGGGCCAAAGCAGAAGGATGTACAGGATCAGATGGGACAGGTTTAAGGAAACGGGTGATTCGTGGAGAAGGATGAGCATGTGAAATGGTGATTATGGGAAAAGGTGACCACACCAGTGACTCAGTTCATCATGCAGGGTCCATTTGATCACAGTTATTTATGTATAACCCTTATTACTTGTGTTTGGAGTTATTATGAAACATCTTTATCCGCTGAACAAGAACTGACCTGAGGCCATGCTCACCTTAGTAATGTCTGTCCGTAAGGGAAGTGTAAAGGGAGAGAAAAGAGACACATTCAAGCAGGAAAGCGAGTCAGAGGAGGAAGGATCACAGTTTAGGAAAAGTAACACGGCAGCATAAGTTTGAGCTTGACGGGGAGAGGTCCTCTGCCACCAGCTTACTGATGAGCTCCATTCAGTCTATGCCGACCTTTTGATGTTCATGGGCCGACATGTCTTGTGTTTATATATCATTTATGTTTTGGAAATTAACCAACCCCTCCCCCAACCCCCCAGCATTCTGTGGCCCAGCGTAATACTGTTTAGACACCCCTGGTCCACGGCACTTCAGTAAAATGAGAGGCACTCACTCAGAATAGCCAGGGCAATTTCTGAGTGATGACAGTGCTTTGAACCCGAGGTGCTTACCGGACACTGTTATGGGACCAGCTTGGTTTTATGGACTCAAGGTGCTTACCAGAGATTGGTATGGGAGGCAGCTTGGTTATACTGTCATTTAGATTAAGGATCTTTTATCTCATATGGCAAAATACCATATTACAAGGAATTCAGCCTGAGAATCTGATATCCCAGTG